>NC_091981.1:21084771-21406171 GCF_044704955.1 Pristiophorus japonicus
CTCTCCCCCCTTCTCCTCTCCCCCCTTCTCCTCTCCCCCCTTCTCCTCTCCCCCCTTCTCCTCTCCCCCCTTCTCCTCTCCCCCCTTCTCCTCTCCCCCCTTCTCCTCTCCCCCCTTCTCCTCTCCCCCCTTCTCCTCTCCCCCCTTCTCCTCTCCCCCCTTCTCCTCTCCCCCCTTCCCCTTCTCCTCTTCCCCCTGCCCCCCCCCTCTCCCTCTACCCCCCTCCTCCCCCTCCCCTCGCTGTCAGAAACACAGACACTGACACAGACAGACAGACAGAGAGATAGAGACACTGACAGAGACACACTGGGGTGGGGGCATCCCAGCACGCTGTTGGAGGGCTCCCGGTGCTGCAGTCGGTAAGTAGAAAATGTTTTATTTATTGATTTTTTTTTTAAATTCTTTCTTATTAATTTTTTTTATTGATTTATTGGTTGATTTATTGATGTTTTTATCATTTATTATTGATGATGGCTCTTTATTTGTAAAACTGAAGTGTTTAATGTTTGTAAACTTCCCTTTAAACCCCCCGCCCCTATTCCCTACACCTGATTTGTAACCTACGCCTGATTTTCTCAAGTGTGGACAAGGTTTTTTCGAGCGTACAAAAATCTTCACTTACTCCATTCTAAGTTAGTTTGGAGTAAGTTTTCACTGTCGAAACTTTGAAAACAGGCGTAAGTGGCCGTACACGCTCCCTTTTGAAAACAAAATTCTGTTCTAAAGTGAAACTGTTCTAACTGATTAGAACTGGAGCAAACTAAATGCCGAGAATTTGAATTTCTAAGATACTCCGTTCTACACCAGTTGTTCCAAAAAATCAGGAGCAACTGAGGCCGAAACGTTTGACCCCTCTCCTAGAACGGCGCACCTCCTTGTAGTACAGAAATGGCGCCGCTTTCTTACCTCCGTATTCTCCCCGTTGGTTCCAGGCCTGTGGCGCAGCACATCGGATCGCATGGTGGGCGGAGCTGCAGCCCTGCGCCGAAAAGAGTGCCGGCAGCTGCACGCGTGCGCAGTAGCTCCTGGCCCTCCCAGCGCGTCCTGTCTCCGGGCGACCCTATCCCTGGCCGAAGGGACAACGCGATTTTCGCAGCCCCGATCCCGGGCCGAGTGGCCTGCCGCACAGGCCGGCCGCTGCCTTCCCGCGCTCCCTGAACAGTTCCCATGGCAACACGACAGTCTGGAGCGTGTACACAGAGATTTAGGCCACTTTGTTTGCAGTTCTAAGGAAATAATGTTGGTAGTCTATATAATATACTCCAGTAAATAAACTTAATTACTTTGAGCATGCATATATGACATATTTACCAAGCACTCTCTTCAGGAGGCAGGACCCTTTGTTCTTGGATTAGCAGGCCTGCCAGAACTTACCCCTTTGATGTCCATGTATCTCAAATAGTATCAGCATTTTACACAATGACAAAGTATGATGCAGTAAGTGAGGTAGGAACTTTTAATTTTTATTTATTGATTTTTGATTTTTATTTTTATTGATTTATTTCTTGATTTTATTGATTTATTTATCATTTATAATTTATTATTGATGATGGTTCTTTATTTTTAAAAGTGAAGTGTTTAATGCTTTGGAAAATCCTCTAACTTCCCTCTAACTTCCTTCTCCCCCTGCCCCCCATCTCTGGCTACCTGTGCCTGATTTCTAAAATGTCCACAAGGTTTTTCAGAACGTACAAAAGTGGACACATACTCTGGCCTAAGTTAGTTTAGAGCAATTATCTGCTGGCCAAACTCGCTTAAATGGCCAAAACAGGCGTCAGTGGCTGGGAATGCCCCTTTTGGAAAAGAAAACTGAACTTAAAAAAAAAAACCTAACTAACTCACTTACACTGGCACAAATTAAATGGCCAGAATTGCAACTAAAACTATACTCCAGAAAAATCAAGTTGCTCCAAAAAAAATGGAGCAACTCCTGGGGAAATTTGGGCCCTTAAATTTGAAGCTTTAACATTTTATATCTTGGTTTGGTTCTCGGGACACAATAATGTAGTAATGTGGCTCGGTCACCTGATTTTATATGATAACCACTGTTCACACAGTAACTAATTGTATGTGAGCCCCTGGGACGGCCTGAAATGGGATGCTTTGGGGTAAATTTTACGATTTAGCATTCCAAGTGCAGAGCTTTGTACAGCAGCAATGTGTATTGGAAATTTGGACACAGAAGGTAAAAAGGGTGTCTACTAAAATTGTGCAGACTGCAACTTGGGCATGCCTACCTCCACACCCAAATTCCTGATGTGCATTCCCATAGTTCTGTGTTGGGAGCAGTACATCATGAAACTCTCCCTAATATAAATGCTTGCTTTCTTGAATGATCGCACACTCCGTTCTTCTCTTTCTTGCAGTTTATCCTTCTCTCTCCAGGTCTTAATTGGTTTTCTTTACAGCCAGCTAAATACAGCTACACTATTCCATCACAGAACAGATATGGCAGAAAATTGTTATGGAAATAGAAATTAACAGTTTTCTGTCCCTACCTGCTGGAAAATCAGCATAACGATGCATGATCCATTCCGAGGGTGAGGGGCAGGGCAGAGATATTTTTTGACGACTCAGCCAGAAATTTTGCCCTCCTTCAGTTTAACACTGCCATTCAATTCTTGAAAATTAAAAATCTACATTATTGCAACCCATATTCTGTTACAGCTGAATCCTGCAGATCCCTACTATTCAATGTTGTACCCGATTCCTTTGTAATTCCGAGTACCCTATAGAGGTGTTCTTTGACCCATTTCTACTCTCCCTGCAAACAGTATAAGCAAATTAATACAATGCTTATAATAAATATTACTTGCTATCAATCCACTTCCCAGGATGGAGATTTGATGCAGGATTGATAATTACTGTGGTGCCATTATGGAAAATATTTTCAGTTATGTGCTATTTTAGAAAAATCATAAGTGTTTATAAAGAATGTCACACTCAAAATTCTGTGCCACACTTATTTTTTAAATATGATGAAGCAAAGGACTCATTAGACACAGGAACCAGTATGTCTGTCCCCTCTGAGTGACTTTACAACTCATTCTTTTTTTAAAAAACAGAGTACGCTTGGCTTGTGACAAGTCTTAAGAACAGTTAAACTCTGACCTCAACTGGTGTTTAGCTTAGCAACAGAATGATACATTGTGCATTACATAGTTAGTTTTTGGGGGTTTTAATGCTGGATATTCTTTCTTGGGTGCAGCATCACTAACCAGTCAAGTAAGCAGACCTTGGGCCCGAAATTCAGTACCGCTGGAAAGCTAATGCTCCCCCGCACCTTTTTGTGGCCATTTGCACCAAAACATTTTCGTGGCTGGGCCTCCCCATATTTAGCTCTAAAAGTGAACAAATGGGTTTCAGTGCTAATGAACCCGTCCAAAGTGGATTTTTCAGTGATGTGGCTGTCTTAATTAGCGTTATCACCACTGAGAATTTCTCATGAGCCTGCTGCTCCCTGGCCAGGATTTGCAGCAATGCCTTGAGGGGTCGGGGGGGAAGGAGGTTGGAAGGATGGCTGATGTAAGAGGTGCAAGGAGAACCAACAGGTTCACTGATATGAAGCTGGAGTCACTGATGGACGGTGTAGAGCACAGAAGAAGAATATTGTTCCCTGATGTGGGGAAACCTGGCAGACAAGGCAGTACATGGTGCAGGGAGGAAGATTGCAGGGGAGGTGTCGGGTACCTCTATGTGTGAGGACGCACCCTCCCAGGAGGGTGCTGGCCAGTCTACACCCAGCCCTTCCAGGGTGGCGATGGGTCGACACCTCATAGCTCTGAGGCGACGGGGATCCACCTCCTCATCCTGCGCCTCCTCCTTTTCAGGTGGTGCTGCTGGCTTGACCTCCAGCGGCTGTCCCCTCATGATGACCAGGTTGTGCAGCATAGAAACATAGAAACATAGAAAATAGGTGCAGGAGCAGGCCATTCAGCCCTTCTAGCCTGCACCGCCATTCAATGAGTTCATGGCTGAACATGAAACTTCAGTACCCCCTTCCTGCTTTCTCGCCATACCCCTTGATCCCCGGAGTAGTAAGGACTTCATCGAACTCCCTTTTGAATATATTTAGTGAATTGGCCTCAACTACTTTCTGTGGTAGAGAATTCCACAGGTTCACCACTCTCTGGGTGAAGAAGTTTCTCCTCATCTCGGTCCTAAATGGCTTACCCCTTATCCTTAGACTGTGACCCCTGGTTCTGGACTTCCCCAACATTGGGAACATTCTTCCTGCATCCAACCTGTCCGAACCCGTCAGAATTTTAAACGTTTCTATGAGGACAAGCCCAGTTGATCCAGTCTTTCTTGATAGGTCAGTCCCACCATCCCGGGAATCAGTCTGGTGAATCTTCGCTGCACTCCCTCAATAGCAAGAACGTCCTTCCTCAAGCTAGGAGACCAAAACTGTACACAATACTCCAGGTGTGGCCTCACTAAGGCACTATACAACTGTAGCAACACCTCCCTGCCCCTGTACTCAAATCCCCTCGCTATGAAGGCCAACATGCCATTTGCTTTCTTAACCGCCTGCTGTACCTGCATGCTAACCTTCAATGACTGATGTACCATGACACCCAGGTCTTGCTGCACCTTCCCCCTTCCTAATCTGTCACCATTCAGATAATAGTCTGTCTCTCTGTTTTTACGACCAAAGTGGATAACCTCACATTTATCCACATTATACTTCATCTGCCACGCATTTGCCCACTCACCTAACCTATCCAAGTCACTCTGCAGCCTCATAGCATCTTCCTCGCAGCTCACACTGCCACCCAACTTAGTGTCATCCGCAAATTTGGAGATACTACATTTAATCCCCTCGTCTAAATCATTAATGTACAATGTAAACAGCTGGGGCCCCAGCACAGAACCTTGCGGTACCCCACTAGTCACTGTCTGCCATTCTGAAAAATACCCATTTACTCCTACTCTTTGCTTCCTGTCTGACAACCAGTTCTCAATCCACGTCAGCACACTACCCCCAATCCCACGTGCTTTAACTTTGCACATTAATCTCCTGTGTGGGACCTTGTCGAAAGCCTTCTGAAAGTCCAAATATACCACATCAACTGGTTCTCCTTTGTCCACTTTACTGGAAACATCCTCAAAAAATTCCAAAAGATTTGTCAAGCATGATCTCCCTTTCACAAATCCATGCTGACTTGGACCTATCATGTCACCATTTTCCAAATGCGCTGCTATGACATCCTTAATAATTGATTCCATCATTTTACCCACTACTGAGGTCAGGCTGACCGGCCTATAATTCCCTGCTTTCTCTCTCCCTCCTTTTTTAAAAAGTGGGGTTACATTGGCTACCCTCCACTCGATAGGAACTGATCCAGAGTCAATGGAATGTTGGAAAATGACTGTCAATGCATCCGCTATTTCCAAGGCCACCTCCTTAAGTACTCTGGGATGCAGTCCATGAGGCCCTGGGGATTTATCGGCCTTCAATCCCATCAATTTCCCCAACACAATTTCCCGACTAATAAAGATTTCCCTCAGTTCCTCCTCCTTACTAGACCCTCTGACCCCTTTTATATCCGGAAGGTTGTTTGTGTCCTCCTTAGTGAATACCGAACCAAAGTACTTGTTCAATTGGTCTGCCATTTCTTTGTTCCCCGTTATGACTTCCCCTGATTCTGACTGCAGGGGACCTACGTTTGTCTTTACTAACCTTTTTCTCTTTACATACCTATAGAAACTTTTGCAATCCGCCTTAATGTTCCCTGCAAGCTTCTTCTCGTACTCCATTTTCTCTGCCCTAATCAAACCCTTTGTCCTCCTCTGCTGAGTTCTAAATTTCTCCCAGTCCCCAGGTTCGCTGCTATTTCTGGCCAATTTGTATGCCACTTTCTTGGCTTTAATACTATCCCTGATTTCCCTAGATAGCCACGGTTGAGCCACCTTCCCTTTTTTATTTTTACGCCAGACAGGAATGTACAATTGTTGTAATTCATCCATGCGGTCTCTAAATGTCTGCCATTGCCCATCCACAGTCAACCCCTTAAGTATCATTCGCCAATCTATCTTAGCCAATTCACGCCTCATACCTTCAAAGTTAGCCTTCTTTAAGTTCTGGACCATGGTCTCTGAATTAACTGTTTCATTCTCCATCCTAATGCAGAATTCCACCATATTATGGTCACTCTTCCCCAAGGGGTCTCGCACAATGAGATTGTTAATTAATCCTCTCTCATTACACAACACCCAGTCTAAGATGGCCTCCCCCCTAGTTGTTTCCTCGACATATTGGTCTAGAAAACCATCCCTTATGCACTGCAGGAAATCCTCCTCCACCGTATTGCTTCCAGTTTGGCTAGCCCAATCTATGTGCATATTAAAGTCACCCATTATAACTGCTGCACCTTTATTGCATGCACTCCTAATTTCCTGTTTGATGCCCTCCCCAACATCACTACTACTGTTTGGAAGTCTGTACACAACTCCCACTAACGTTTTTTGCCCTTTAGTGTTCTGCAGCTCTACCCATATAGATTCCACATCATTCAAGCTAATGTCTTTCCTAACTATTGCATTAATCTCCTCTTTAACCAGCAATGCTACCCCACCTCCTTTTCCTTTTTTTCTATCCTTCCTGAATGTTGAATACCCCTGGATGTTGAGTTCCCAGCCCTGATCATCCTGGAGCCACGTCTCCGTAATCCCAATCACATCATATTTGTTAACATCTATTTGCACACTTAATTCATCCACCTTATTGCGGATACTCCTTGCATTAAGACACAAAGCCTTCAGGCTTGCTTTTTTAACACCCTTTGTCCTTTTAGAATTTTGCTGTACAGTGGCCCTTTTTGTTCTTTGCCTTGGGTTTCTCTGCCCTCCACTTTTCCTCATCTCCTTTCTGTCTTTTGCTTTTGCCTCATTTTTGTCTCCCTCTGTCTCCCTGCATAGGTTCCCATCCCCCTGCAATATTAGTTTAACTCCTCCCCAACAGCACTAGCAAACACTCCCCCTAGGACATTGGTTCCGGTCCTGGCCAGGTGCATGCAGCAGACCATGACGATTATGGAGACTCATTGAGGAGAGTACTGCAAGGTGCCACCAGAGTGGTCCAGGCACCGGAATCTCTGCTTAAGGATGCCTATGCACGATGATGCACCTGGTGACACAATGAGCGTCATTGTATCATGCTCTGGCGCTGTCCTGGGGTTCCACAGAGGAGTGAACAGCCAAGTGGACAGGGGATAACCTTTGTCCCCAAGCAGCCAACCTCAATCCTGATTTGGGCCGGTGAAGACAGCGGGCACACTGGTCTGGTGCAGAATGAATGAATCATGGCTGCTGCCTCCCTTGCCCCCGCTGCCTGTCTGTACGGTGCTGACTGCGATGCCTTCTCCTGCGGCCACCCTGCTTCTGAGCAGGTATACCAGGTATCGTCTTCCCATCCTCAGGGTGAACCCTGCCAAGCAGGTCACTACAGCCCACAGGACTCCACTAAAAAGTCAGACCTGAAAGTTGTACAAAAGTCCAGGGGTATGTGCAAACCTCTGAGAAGCACTCAGCAGGTTTAATAGAGCCAAAACAATTAATAAAAATATATGAAAAAATAAATACTGTGGATGCATGCTGGAAAATGAAATAAAAACACTAATAAGTAAAAAAAACTATTTGTTATGTCTTTAGATGCTCTGATAATGACTCCACTTGAACAAAAGTGACCTTAGTCCGTTTAATATAACTCCAGAGTGAGGATACCACATGGTGGACTCCCTTTTATACCTGGGTACCTGTGGTATACAGGTGACCCCTGGGCCTCCACCAGTTGCGCCCTCTGGTGGTGCCAGCATAATGTATTCAGTGTGAACCTTGTTGATGGTACCTCCGGTAAACAAGTCTCCATCTTATGCAACTATACAGTGACAACACAGAGTATATCTATAGTGTACATATATAAAACTATTTACCTATCAAAGGGCCCCAGTGGTGTCGCATTCGAGCACCGCATCGAAAACCTCGCGGGGGCACTGCCGGGAAAAGTCCTACTTTTTCCTCGGTGAATTTCGCTGTGATAGTCCCTTTCGAGTGGCCCACACGCTACAGAGTTCACTGCTGGAAACTCGCCTTTATTGCAGCTTCACCGCACTATTTCTGGCAGAAGTGAACACCGCTCAAATCCTCCGAGTTGAATATTGCTCGGGGAAGGAAAAGTACCTGACCGCGGCGGCCGATTGATTTTTTTCGATCATCTGCCCAAACTCCGCGGTAGCCGTTCCTTCAGGGACGGTGAATTTCGGGCCACTTATATCCGTTATGAACCAGAGTGTGCCTTTTCTTTCCCACTATATTGGTAAATGTGGTGTCAAGCAGGGCACCTTTGCCATGTATTCTGGTCACTCGAATATATCGCAAACAATCATATGATCTTGAATTTTATTAACAAAGTTATTAGACTGTGGCTCCTGCTGTAAAATGCAAGATAAATTTATTGAACATAATTCGGTAAAATAACATAACGTGTGTGAGAACACACAAAATCTGCAAAATAACATAGCGAGGCAAAGTGAGTGGGCAAAAATTTGGCAGATGGAGTATAATGTCGGAAAGTGCGAGGTCATGCACTTTGGTAGGAAAAATCACAGAGCAAGTTACTATTTAAATAGAAAAAGATTGCAAAGTGCTGCAGTACAGCGGGACCTGGGGGTACTTGTGCAGCAAACACAAAAGGTTAGTATGCAGGTACAGCAAGTGATCAGGAAGGCCAATGGAATCTTGATGTTTATTGCAAAGGGAATGGAGTATAAAAGCAGGGAAGTCTTGCTACAGTTGTGCAGGGTATTGGTGAGGCCACACCTGGAATACTGCGTGCAGTTTTCGTTTCCATATTTACAAAAGGATATACTTGCTTTGAAGGCAGTTCAGAGAAGGTTCACAAGATTGATTCCAGAGATGAGTAGGTTGGGCCTCTACTCATTGGAGTTCAGAAGAATGAGAGGTGATCTCATCGAAATGTATAAGATTATGAGAGGGCTTATCAAGGTGGATGCAGAGAGGATGTTTCCACTGATGGGGGAGACTAGAACTAGAGGGCATAATCTTAGAATAAGGGGCCGCCCATTTAAAACAAAGATGAGGAGAAATTTCTTAGGATTGTGGATCTGTGGAGTTCGCTGCCTCAGAGAGCTGTGGAAGCTGGGACATTTAATAAATTTAAGACAGAAATAGACAGTTTCTTAAACGATAAAGGGATATGGAGAGCGGGCAGGGAAGTGGACCTGAGTCCATGATCGGATCAGCCATGATCGTATTAAATGGCGGAGCAGGCTCGAGGGGCCATATAGCCTACTCCTCCTATTTATTATGTTAAATGTATTTACAGTAATTATAAACTTTTACCAGTTTCTCTTAAATGTCAAAAACAACAAAGACATCTCTGACAACCTTCAACAAAAGACTGAACTGCGAAACATGGTTGCTTACTTCTTACAAGACTACTCATTACCACCGAGGCCTCTGACTAAGTTTGTACACCTGACAGCTTATGACTGACTTCTCTTTGGTTGCAATTCAACTAAGATATAGTCCAAATTCCTTTGAAGATAAACCAGCAATAAGTACATTAAAATTGTATTTATTATAACTATATTTAGGTAATCAAACATTCAGAAGATTCAAAACCATCCAGTATTGCTATCAAAGAAACATAACATTAAAAAGATCTGGAGGTACTACTTTTTTTGACTTGAATGGCTTTACCCTCTACTTATAACCAAAGCATCTTGTCTCACATGAATGTTACAAAAACAATCTAATTCAAGTTCCTCAGTAGCTGTGTTAAATACAATAGACCAGACAATCAGGGACATAATATCGGTCTATCATATCAATCATCTGATATCAAAAAAAGTGCTATTATTCTTTACGCAAGTCTTAATTTTAACCCTGTGTGTACCATAACTTGTCTAGATATCCAATTAATAACATCAGACAAAAATTGCTTCATTTTTGTCACTTCACAATATGGCCCATATAAACTAGCGCATTGGCTAACTTACTGTGAGCACCACGAGATTCAATAATTTTAGTATAATTGCATGAGTTTAAGACACAGAAGTATCTTCCTCTTAATTTTTTCTTGGGAACATCTGAGATATCTTATTGAAGACTTACAAACCTTCAATTACCAATCATTATTTAGAATAAAATCTACCATATTCACACATTGAATCATTTACAAAATAATTATATTCTGAAAATAGTAATTCAACACATGCTTACATTGTAGGGGAAGCATGCCCTCACTGACAGGAAGTTATATAAACTGGAAGATGAACATATTATTGTAATGTTCAATACTTTTTGCCATCTGGCATGATGCACCATGACTGTATAGGACAGGCTAGATGGACCTGTTGGTCCTTTCCTATCCAACATTTGTATATTCATATGTATCTGATTCAAGAGGAGCATTGACCAAGCCCCATAAGTAGAGAAATCTTTGCCCTTTTGGTTGCAAATGATGCTTATGAGGGCTCACCGGAGAAAGAGAAAGAACTTGCAATGCCAGAAATGTTTGTGTATTTCAATTATAGGTTCTGTTTTAATGCGCTACACACTATCCACTGGGTAGTGCATGATTGTGTCAAATGCTAAAATAAACTGACTCCTTTTTTCACCAAAATTACCACCATTTTCATAAAGAAATATAGAATTTCACTAGGTTAATAAGACGAAAAATATGCTGGACAAATACTAACTAATTTTGTTTTTGAAATTTGTAGGAGGAGGCGAGACAAAAGTACGTTGACCTCATAGAAACATTGGTGTCTGCAGAGGTCCCCACCCAGTGTGAAGCCACTGCCACAGGAGATGTGAAGTCATCATTCCAGACACTAAATGTCACAACTGAAAACAACATCACCACTATTCTTCTAAACCGGCCAGCTAAAAAAAATGCTATTTCCATTACAGTAAGATTAATATTATTCATTGGTTTATTGCATCTCAATAGGAGCTAATGGTTATATCATTGTCTTAATCTTTTGTTACATCCATGGATACCTGGTGTATTGCAGAAGGTCAGTCAATATTAATGGAATGTATATTTGAAGTATTTCAGTATATTTAACCCTTCCCAGAACTCCATGTTTGTACCCCTCCAATCAGATTTCCGCCCCTCCACTGCACTGAAACGGCTCTTAGCAAAGTCACAAATTACATCCTATGTGACCGTGACCGTGGTAAACTATCCCTCCTCATCCTTTTTTACCTGGCTGCAGCCTTGGGCACAGTTGACCAAACCACCTTCTCCTCTGTTGTCCAACTGGGCACGTCTGCCCTTGCCTGGTTCTATTGCTATCTATCCAGTCATAGCCAGAGAGTCATCTGCAATGGCTTTTCTTCCCACTCCCGCACCATAACCTCTGAAGTCGCTCAAGGATCTATCCTTGACCTCACCTATTTCTCATCTACATGCGGCCCCTCACAACATCATAGAAAAACACAATGTCGGGTTCCATGCATACGCTGACGACACCTAGCACTACCTCACCACCCCTTTTGATCCCTCCATTGTCTCCATTTTGTCACGCTGCTTGTCCGACATGCAGTATTGGATGAGCAGAAATTTCCTACGGTTAAATATTGGGAAGACCAAAGCCATTGTCTTCTGTACCCGTCACAATCTCCGTTCTCTCGACACCGGTCCATCACTTTCCCTGGCCACTGTCTGAGGCTGAATCAGACTGCTTGTTAACTTGGCATCCTATTTGAGCTGAGCTTCCAACCCTATATTCTCTCCAACTCCCATCTTTGCCCCTGCCTTAGCTAATCTGCTGAAACCCTCATCCATGCCTTTGCTACCCCTAGAGTCGACTCTTCCAATGCTCTTCTGGCCGGCCTTCCACCTTGCTCATCCAAAACTCTGCTGCCCGTATCCTAAATCGCACGTCCCTGATTTCATCCAAAGATGGGGAGCAATTTGAAAACAACGATGAGAATTTTTTTTTAAATCGAGATGTTGCCAGACCAGAATCCAATGCAAGTTAGTGAGCACAGGGGTTCGTGCGATTTAGGATACGGGCAACAGAGTTTTGGATGAGCAGGTGGCCAAAAGCTTGGTCAAACAGGTAGGTTTTAAGATGCTCCTTAAAACCTGTTTGACCAAGCTTTTGGCCACCTTTCTCAATATCTGTTTATGTGGCTCGGTTTCAAATATTGTTTAATCACACTCCTGTGAAGCACTTGGGATGTTTTACTATGTTAAAGGCGCTTTATAAATGCAAGTTGTTGTCTGAAAATCTGCTTCAAATCAAACCATCAAATAGATTTAAAAATGTTAGCTGAATGTTTGGTTCTGTTTCTTTCTGGACAGCTTAGATAAGGATTGCATGCACCATGAGCGCTGATGGCATGTGCCCTAGGCTGTTGAATGAAGCCAATGATGAGATAGAAGGCACTTGACTACAATTTTTCAATTGTCCTTAAATATGCAAACTGTGTTATGGAACTGGAAAATCACCTTTTATTCAAGAAGGGAGAAAAGATTAAACTGCATAACTTTAGACCAGTTCGTCTAACGTCAGTTGTAGGCAAGCTTAGAATCCATAATTCAAAATAAAATTAGTGGGCATCTGGAAAAGCATGGGATAGTCCAGGACGGCCAGCATGGATTTGTTAAAGACCAGTCGTGTTTGACAAACTTAATTAGAGTTTTTTTGAAGCTTGATTAGATAGATAAAGGAAATACAATAGATGTAGTATGTATGGATTTTCAGAAGGAGATTGATGGGGTGTCTCACAAGATGCTTGTTAGATAACTCAAGGGGGCTAAATTTACAGCCCGTACGAGGTGCGCACTTGTCCATAAGGGCACACAAGTTCCGGGTTCAGGCAAGCACTGTGCTTGCACTGAAACCGGAACTTGCAATCTGTCAAGAATCCTCTTGACAGATCGTACGAATCCAAAAGAAAAGGGCATCCGCAGGCAGACAGTTGGGCTATTCGCCCAACTTCTGCCCAGCAAATGCCCTTGAAATTCTTACGCCTGGTAAAAGAAAGGTATATGGCCTGCTTTTACCAGCGTAAGAATTAAAAATAATAGAAAAATAAAATGTTATTATTCATTTTAAAAATTAAAACTCCTGTCCTAAGGCAAGTTTATTTTCAGCCCTTTTTTTTTTACAAAAGATTACATTTTTGTTTAAAATATTTAATTAAATAGCATTTTAATTCATTTTAAATATGTAATTTTAAAAAAAAAATTATTTCATGTGTTTGTGAATTTTTTAAGTGATCCCCACTCATACATTTGTATTTTGCGGGGCATCCCGACACAGGCCCCGCAAAATATACAATGTATAAGTGGGAATCACTTTTTAAAAAAAATACACGAACACATGAAATAATTTTTTTTATGCAACACCCCGACACTCCGCTTCTGTAATGGGCTGCCGCATTCCCAGTGGTATAGTGGAGTCCCCTCACCCTACTGCAGAGCTCGCAGCGTGCCCTCCCATTTAATGGAAGGAAGGGGTCCTGTGCTCGCACCAGCACTACGCGGAGAGGCCACATCGTGCTGGAAAATGTGCTTGCTTACCGCCCTGGTCCCGCCCCCTAGAGGAAGTACTCCACTTCCTCTCTGGATCGGTAACCCCAATTTCGCGGCTGGGGCAGGACTTTCGGCCCTCGCCTCGGTTACTGCCCCCAAATGGGACGATACTGAATTTTGCCCCCATAATGTATGAACACAAGTTTATTTTGAAAGATTGAGAGACAATAGGTTGATGAGATGCTAATAAATTGTTATTTTCCCATTGACTTCAATAATAAGCGATTAGTTAGACCATCCTCGCAATCAAAAAACACCTCGCACCGTATTTTGTTGGAAGCCTATGTGCTTTTTCTGGCTGTGAACAATGAGTTAAAACAATATTGCAAACATTGATAGTCTCATTGCTGCTCGTGAGACTTGGCTGTGCGCAAATTAGATGCCGATTTTCTCTACATTACAACAATGACTACACTTCGGATAATACTTTATTGGCTGTGAAGCACTTTGGGATGCCTGGAGTTTGTGAAAGGTGCTTTATAAATGCAAGTTCGTTCATGTGTCCATCTGCCCCTCCCTCCCTCAGCTCACTGAAGTAAAAGTTTGTTCATCAATGCTGTTTCAGTCGGGAATTAGAGATTTTTTAAAAAGAGGGATTTATAGACTTGTAGCTCTGAAAAGAAAATCAAGGTGACGCAGTGTGGGGCTGGCATTATCCAGTGCAGGCAGCTGCAGGAGTTACTGTACAAGTTGCCAGAGGTCCAGGGCTTGTTGGGTTGGCTCTGAACGCCACTGACGCTATCAGCATGCTAAATGATTCAAGGGGTTTCACAGTCCAGGTGGGCTTGGATGGTACTAATACAGGTATATTGGTGAAGATGCTGCTAACCAATCACACCAATGAATGGCAGACAGAAAACTCACCCCTTGCCTCACAGAATGAATTGAAGAAAGTACCATAACCTCGGAAATGCGTTCTGTCACAATGAGATGCACGATGGTCAGGACGCAGATGTGCACCACAACTTGTGCAGGATAAAATAACCTTGTGTGTCTTACCTGTTTGAGAAAAGTAGACACGAGAAGCTACACTGTCTGGCAAGGGATAGAGCGAACTGTCAGTGATGAGGTGCAAATGCTCATGGTGAAGCCCAGCTACTATTACTAGATGAAGCTAGGCATGCACGGTGGTCTGGCCTTGGGCTGCACAGGGGAATTCTAGGTACATCCGAGTGCAGCAGGGTACACTAGCACCATCTCTGGAACTTAATTGGCCCAAAGGGACAAAAGTGCCAGGGTCAGGGCTTGTATTTCTCTTGGAAAGGTTTCCCACAACTTGTGAGCTCCTGGAGTTGGGGAGGATTGGAAGTTGTGGTTGCACACTTTGTGAGTGCTTGGTCATTGCACATGAGAACATAGCGCATTTCATGACCTCAGGTTATCCCACAGTGCTTTACAGCCAGTGAAGTACTTTTTGAGTGCAGTCACTGTTGTAATATAGGAAATGCAGTAGCCAATTGCGCACAGCAAGCTTTCATGAACAGCAATGTGATGATGACCAGATAATCTGTTTTAGTGATGTTGATTGAGGGATAAATATTGGCCAGGACACCAGGGATAACTCCCCTGCTCTTCTTCGAAATAGTGCCATGGGATCTTTTACGTCCATCTGAGCGAGCAGACGGGGCTTTGGTTTAATGTCTCATCCGAAAGACGGCACTCCCTCAGTACTGCCACTCTGACAGTGCAGCTCAGTACTGCACTAGAGTGTCCGCCTAGATTTATTTTTGTGCTCAAGTGTCTGGAGTGGGACTTGAACCTACAACCTTGAGCTAATTGTTGGGATTTTTATTTAATTTTTCACTGTCCACAGCCAGAAAAGGATCAAACACAGAGGCCCAGACATAGGCAGGCAGTCAGGATTTTGAAATGCCAGGAAACCGTTTGGCTGCAAAGGCATTGAGAAGGCTAGAGTGCAGGGATAAATTGTCAGATAATATTTAAATCCAGGAAGATGACCTACCTGCATGGCAAAATGTGGCATATTCTTTATTTTGTATTAAGTTGCACTGTTTTAATTAAAGAGTCAGATTGTAACTGCTGTTGCGTATGTTCAGTTTACTGTGAAACAAACAGCATAATGATTTCATATCAGGCATTGTCTCGCTAAGTGTTTGTTCTGTTAGCCTTCTGAGAAATTGAAGTGCACATGCGAAAGACATAAAGTTATGCTATCGTACAAGCAGATGTAGGTTGGGATAAATCAACTATCTACAAAACACTGCTTACAGCAACTGATGCCACTGAACCAAAGAAGGTATCTGCAGAAGACCCAAATTTGTAACTGCCACTCCGCTTTCTGTTTCAGTAACTTCAACTCGTGCAATTTGTAAACAATCTCCTACAATAGTGTAATATTTTTGCAAAGGATTTTGTTTGGAATGCCAATTCATTTGAAAGTTGTACACTTGTAATAAATTATCAATTGTAGTGGAGGATACTACAATATTTTAATTTTGTCAATTTGTGATACTTGGATTGGAATCTCTCCCCTTAATCAGATTGAAGGAGAATTTGCGTCATCTCCAGTTAAGCATTATACCTGAACATTGCTAATGTAATTTCTGCGGCAATTACAGGGGAATCTCCCTGCTATCAGTCAGTCACTGGGAAAGCTGTCGCTAGTGTCCTCCTCAACCGTCTTCTCCATGTGGCCGAGGAGCTCCTCCCGGAGTCACAGTGCGGATTTCGTCCCCTACGGGGCACAACGGACATGATCTTTGCAGCATGACAGCTGCAGGAAAAATGCAGGGAGCAGCGCCAGCCCTTATACTTGCCTTTTTCGACCTTACAAAGGCCTTTGACACTGTCAACCGCGAGGGTCTATGGAGCGTCCTCCTCTGTTTCGCATATCTCCAAAGGTTTGTTAACATCTTTCGCCTGCTCCACAACGACATGCAGGCCGTGATCCTTACCAACGGATCCATTATAGACCCAATCCACATCCGGGCCGCGGTCAAACAGGGCTGCATCATCACTCCAACCCTCTTTTCAATCTTCCTTGCTGCCATGCTCCACCTCATAGTCAACCAGCTCCCCGCTGGAGTGGAACTAAACTACAGAACCAGCAGGAAGCAGTTTAACCTTCGCCGTCTCCAGGCCAGGTCCAAGATCACCCAACTTCTGTCGTTGAGCTACAGTACGCGGATGACGCCTGCGTCTGCGCACATTCTGAGGCTGAACTCCAAGATATAGTCGACATATTTACTGAGACATACGAAAGCATGGGCCTTATGCTAAACATCTGTAAGACAAAGGTCCTCCACCAGCCTGTCCTCGCCGCACAGCACTGCCCCCAGTCATCAAGATCCACAGCGCGGCCCTGGACAACGTGGACTATTTCCCATACCTCTGGAGCCTCTTATCAACAAAAGCAGACATTGATGAGATTCAACACCCCCTTCAGTGCGCCAGAGGAGCCTTCAGCCGCCTGAGGAAAAGAGTGTTCGAAGACCAGGCCCTCAAATCTACCACCAAGCTCATGGTCTACAGGCTGTAGTAATACCTGTCCTCCTGTATGGCTCAGATACATGGACCGTGTAGATTAGACACCAAGTCGCTGGAGATATATCACCAACGATGTCTCCACAAGATCCTACAAATCCCCTGGGAGGACAGGCGCACCAACATCAGCGTCCTCGTCCAGGCTAACATCCCCAGCATTGAAGCACTGACCACACTCGATCAGCTACGCTGGGCAGGCCACATAGTTCGCATGCCAGATACTAGACTCCCAAACCAAATGCTCTATACGGAGCTCCCTCACGGCAATCGAGCCAAAGGTGGGCAGCGGAAACGTTACAAGGATACCCTCAAAGCCTCCCTGATAAGGTGCAACATCCCCACTGATACCTGGGAGTCCCTGGCCAAAGACCGCCCTAAGTGGAGAAAGTGCATCCGGGAGGGCGCTGAGCACTTCTAGTCTCAACACCGAGAGCATGCAGAAATCAAGCGCAGGCAGCGGAAAGAGCATGCGGCAAACCATCCCATCCACCCCTTCCCTCAACGACTATCTGTCCCACCTGTGACAAAGTCTGTGGCTCTCGGATTAGACTGTTCAGCCATCAAAGAACTCACTTCAGGAGTGGAAGCAAGTCTTCCTCGATTCCGAGGGACTACCTATGATGATGATGATGACTTGTAATAAACTATCAACTGTAGTGGAGAATACTACAATATATTTATTTTGTCAATTTGTGATACTTGGACTGGAATCACTCCCCTTAATCAGATTGAAGTAGAATTTATGTCATCTCGAGTTAAGCATTATACCTGAACATTGCTAATGTGATTTCTGAAGGAATTAGAGAGGAACGACTGCTGAAACATTTGTTTTTATTATAATATTTTCCCACCTGAGCTATAAATAAATATGCATCATTTGTGTAGCCAAGCTGCAGTCTCATTTCAGTTTATATGGTTTAACTCAAACTCTGATTATATTACTGCCTTATAATCACTGAGCATCTATTACTTTTATTTTTTATCAATACTGTACAAGAAACGGCCCATAATTTGTGGTCAGTGAAGAAGAGGCACTCGTCGCTAGCCCCCAAAGCAAGCTTCCCACAAAGATCTCGCAATCTCTGTGACGAGAATTTCGGGTTTTCCAACCCGTAATTGAAATCAACGCAAATTAATGGGGATTCTCAGCGAAGAGCTGCTGTGACGTCAACAAGGTGTCTAAGCAACCAATCACAACGTAGAATTCTCACAGACCACGAACCAGGAAGTGGGTAAACTCCTTTGATTCTAACTTTAAAAATGTTAGAGAGCAAAACAAAGTTTGCGGCTCTCTCATGGGGAAAAGGCAAACCTGAAATAAAGATGAACAATATTTTTTAAATTTTTTATTAAAGTGGATAAATTCGACACTCCACAAAATTAAAATTTGTTTTGCAAGGCTATAACCTTTGTTTAGCAGTCAATACGCTGTTAAAACCCCAGTTACACCTAATCCAAAATGGTCTAACTTTTAATGGGATATTTAACCGTGGTATTGCAGCAGAAGAGCTGAAGTTTTCGTCAGTTTCCATGATTTGACAGATTACACTAATTTCCTGGCTCGGTTTGCTGGGGACCACGGGGCAACTGTGCAGCCTGTGTCAGATTGCAACTTCATGATTTCAGCATTGGGCGCATGCGCTAAACCTTGAATTTGCACGCAGTTTCAAAGGCAAAATGACAGTGAACGCTGCCAGGACCGCAAATTTTGGCTCAATATTTCTTACACTCAAAATATTACTTGTAGGGCAATACTTATGGCATAGTTTGTCCAAACTTTTCGTCCAGTTTTTTCCTCTAACCTTCCTCTCTTGAAATATTGGGTATTGTTGCACAACTTGGATTAATAGTCAAGTTTGTCCAAGTGACCATGCATCATAAGCAAGTCAAGGCGGTAGGATCTTGGGGGAGGGGCTATTCACCTGTTTTTTAAAATATAATAATGATGGGTACATGAATAGTGATACTGGGCTCAATTTTCCCTAATGCTGCTTTTTGGCGTATTGCCAGAGTTACGCCGATTTTTCTTGGCCCCAACTACTCCAAAAAAAAGTAGCGAGTTTCCCTGTTCGATTTTTTTTAAATTGGCACCACGCAACCTGTCCTTTAGCTTTGGAGGTGGAGCCTAATGTCTGCGCCAAAAAAACGATGCCGCCCCTTCTGCGCAAACTTTTTAAAAAAAGGAACGTTTTTGACGTGATTGCAATTGACCCGCATGCACAGTACAGCTCCCAGTCTGCATTCGGTCATTTTTAAAGAGCCAGTTGTGTTTGAGAACTTTAATTCTCAGTGGTAAAATCGGAGCTGCAATATGCAATGCGGCTCAAGGACCAAGAATTTCTTGCAGGATGACGTGGAGGCACTAGTTACTGTGATTGAGGCCAGATGGACACCAGCAGAGGTCACATAAAAGTTCCACCTAAAGAAATGAAGAAACGATGGAACCAACTTGCAGAAGATTACTGTGCAATGGTGACCACCCTGAGGTCTGGAGGCCAGTGCAAAAAGAAGTGGCAGGACCTTGGTCAAGTAGTTAGTGTAAGTAATATTTTCATTTATTCAATGGAATTGCAATCGTAAATGTAACCATCTGTATATGTTCCACCCAGCAGAAAGACACCCTCCCTAAAAAGTTATATTTTCATCTTTGCAGAGGAAAGTGGCACACAACAAACGAGAAAGAACTCTTAACAGGAGGAGGCCCGGCACATCTGCACCCACTGACACCCTTGGAAGACAGGTTCGCTGGTTTGATGGGGCCTGCCTGGAGAAAAGCAACCATCACTGCACAAGCTGGGCCTACACTCGAGGGAGAGGGTAAGTCCTGCAAATTCCACAGTCTGGCTTTGCTAAATGTTAAGTACTGCGTGGGCTAGTCATGCTTTTGTTCATGAGGATGTCTCCGTCAGCTACGCTTCGGTTGATGCAATGTGCTATCATTCATCGTGGTCCTTCAAATCAGCCTGCTGCCTGCGCTGTGAGAGCCTACTCATGCCACCCACCCTGCCCCCTCCTCTGCTGCTAATCATTTGTCTATTCGGTTATATTTTGCAGAACTCGAGGCCAACTCTGACGATGCAGAAGATGATTCAGACGCGGACGAGCTTGAAGAGGAGACCATCTTCCAATCCCAAGAGCATGGGGTGGAGGGGGAAGGGGATGCATGAAGCCCCCACTGTTGTACTCACTTTGGAGGAGGTGCGGGTGCCGCACGTTGAGCTGCCAGCCCCTTTCCTGAGTGGTACGAGCGTTCTCCTGAGGTGCAGGATCTAACAGATATGGCTCAGATGATGGCAATGAGTGCGGAGAGTGTTGACCTTGCACAATCACTCCTGGACAGCATCAGTGGGGTGAGTGATGAGGTATCGAGACTGTCGGGACACACTCACCAGAAATGGGAACAATGAGGGAGGGAATGTCGCAGGTAGCTGAGGCACTGTCAGGGCACATGAGGGAGGGAATGTCGGAGTTAGTCACTGCAATAAGGGAACACGCCCTGACCACGCGCCCATTGACAGAATCAACTGCCACTCCCACTCCGATCCCCAGACAAGCCGGACCCTCCACAATACCGCCTGCCTCCCCCCAATCAAGAAGTGCGCATTACCCGAGATGCTCAAAAGAATAAACTTGGTATCAACCCGAGAAACGCTGCGCCACAGTCAGCGGGCAGGGCTGGAGTCACCAAGACGAAGCACAGTGGCCGGTCTTAAAATAAGGCGGAGGAGGAGATAGGTGCAGCCTTTCTTTGCTGCTGCTGTTGTTATTATTATTGTTACTGTTATAACTGTTCTCAAATTAAAATGTTTTTGCTGGTTATGTAAATTTACAAGTTTAAAAGTTTGTAAGTGATCTTAACTGAAAACTTTAAAGTTAGATACAAGAATATTTTTATTAAAGTTAAGTACAAACAAATGCTAATTTAAAATATATTTTATTCAAAACTTTATTACTGAATCATTTACATTACCTTGTTCCATTATTAACACAACTTTTTGAAGTAAACATAAATCATTTCCATCATTTGTTCCATTAACACAACACAACATTACGGAACAGGTCCCAACAGTAAACATGATCCCTTTGGAATAGTTGCCGCTGAGCCTTCAGGCATCAAAGCGTTCATGGATGAGCTGCTGGTGCAAGGCTCGAGCAATCGTTAAAGGGGCACGATGGGCCGCCCTCCTTTGCTGTCGTGCTCCGGGTTCAGGCTTCCACATCCTCCTCCTCCTCATCTGCATCTTCCTCCTCATCATCAGCCACTCTCGCCTCAGGTGGGTCTTCTACTACCAGCTGCTGCTGCCTTGTGATGGCTAAGTTATGCAGCGTGCAGCACACAACAGTGAACTGACCGACAATCTCAGGGAGTATTGCAAGTAGCCTCCGGATTGATACAGGCATCGAAAACGCTGCCTCAAGATGCCAATGGTCCTCTCTATTATTCTGCGCATTGCAATGTGCGACATGTATTACCGATCAGCTTCCGTCCGGGTTACGGGTAAGGGCGTCATGAGCCAGGTGGCGAGGCCGTACCCTATGTCTCCCAGTAGCCAGCTCTGCCTTTTTGGCTGCTGCTGAAACATGGCTGATATAATGCACTCGTATAGGCTGAACGCATCATGGGTGCTCCTCGGGTATCTTGCATCAACTGATATGATGCGATGCATGTCGTCACACACGAGATGCGCATTAATGGAGTGGAAGCCTTTTCTGTTCCTATACATCTCTGAATCCTCCAAAGGTGCTCGCAAGGCGATGTAGGTACAATCAATGCAGCCCTTTGAGAAGTCAGCAATCCTGGAGAAGCACAGCCCTTTCACGCATTGCCTGGGCGGTCATGGGGAACTTTATGTAGTCATTCCTCCTGGCATACAGTGCAGCAGTCACCTGCCGAATGCATTGCATGTTGAGAAATGGTGCACACATCCACAGTTATAGCTTGGAACGATCCAGATACATAGAATGAAAGTGCAGCTGTAACCTTCACTTCAATTGACAAAGCAGTCATCCTGATGCTTCTAGGTTGCAGGTCTGCTTTTACTAACTCACAGATCTCAGTTACAACAACTTTGCGGAATCGCAGCCTTCTCACACAGTCTGCATCACTCGGGTGCAGGTACGAACGCCTGTCTCGATATACCCGACGTGGGTAAAGCCCTACATGCTCTGAGGTTCCTCATGCGATGACATCGAATTAATTGTCTCCTCCGCAGCACCATCATGCAGAAGGCTTGCACAAGGTATGGCATTGTCAGTGTTGCCCCCATAATTAAATTGTACCTTTGCAAGAAGCTCAACATGGCAAGCCAGGACAAGGTTCTTTATTCTCTCTCTCCCCAAGGTTAACGCTCCAAGTATGGACCACACCCAGGTCTGAGCAAGCACAATGATTGGGACCCCCCCCCTCCCTGCCCCGGGCTTCATTTGATGCATAGTGTAAGACTTCTCATGCCTTCCATTCATCTCCCACAGTCCCCCACACCCCCTAGGCTTCTTTTCAAGCCAAGCCCCTGTGTCCAGGTGAGGGACCGATTCTGCCGGCCGATGTTTTGACTCTCGAGCCCAGTTTGGAGACATTCGGTGGTGGTGTCAGTTTTTAAAAAATCAAAACTGAGAGAATGCCATTAAATTTCCATTTCCTGCATTTTAAGTTTTAAAAATGTAAGCTTGATTATGCATATTTATGTGTTCTTGATTCTCTCCAAAACTTTGCACAAAAACAATGGAGTCTTTCTGTGCCGATTTTTTTTTTTAATGTGCGCTGGTTTTCCTTAAGTGCCCAGAAGGTTTTTCGGGAGGGGCCACATTCGCCGTCCCAGGAGAAATTTAAATTGGCCAAATTTGCATAATTGTGAAAAACTGCCGCAGACCCAACGACGCAAAAAAAAACCTAACTGAGTTACTTTGGCGCACAAAGATTGGGGAAACTTGGATTTTTAAATTTAGGTTAAAAGAAAGCGCAAATCACTGGGGAAAATTGAACCCAATATCGTGTTGTGTGGATGGACTGGCTTTATGAGCTGATTAGGGTATTCTCATTTCATGTTTCCTTTATATTTTTGATCAGATATGCTGTTTTGTACTCTGCATAGTAATTCAATGCAAAAATATTTGAAGGGAGCAAGCATAGCTGAATTAAGGAATGTAACAACGTTCGTTCAAAAGGACTATATCTTATAGCAGTCCTTTAACTCACACATTATTTACTGCCACTCTTTTAAATTGGCTGAGAATATAAACTGGTCAAGATCTTATGGCTCTAAAGCTACCATAATTACAGGAAACGTTTTATGAATCAAAATTGATTGCTGAAAATATTTGCAGTATGTGCTCCACCCAGGAAGTGCAGATTCATACCCCTTAAGAATATTGTGCCTAAAACTTGCACATTTGTGCCAACACCTATTGGATAGAAACTCCATCCCCACATCTTTCTTTCTTTCCCTCAAATACAAGTCCACAGATACATCCAAAAAAACAGAACCAATCTTTGCACTAGAGTGATGAAGACTGCACTGCAATCAGATACGAATAGATCTCCCATGCCGTTAGAATACCAATAGGTCTCCCCGTGCACAGGAAGCCAACAGATGTACTGGTTTAAGTTGGTGTTTGGAGTACAAAGTAGAAACTCTCAGTAATTCTACATGTAAAAATGCACATGAAGAAACAGCTCATCTATTAGACACTGCTGAACACATCATGATCAGATTGGGCCATAGTTTGCTGTGGCAGAGCATCCAACGGTGTCTGCCGTTAGTTAGACTTGCTCTTGCATGTTTAGTTTTTTACATTATTGCATCACAGGTTTCTGAAACGCGAGCTGATAACGTCGCAGTGAGGGAAACGGCATCTGGGACCTGATTGAACAGGGAAAGCAACTGTGTTTTTCCTTAACCAGAGTGAAGGATTGTGAAATTAACAGTGTAAGGACAGAAAAGGAATTGCAAATTCGAGTGGGTGAATTCAATGTCCAATCGGGTACAGAAAGGGAAATAAGGGGGAAAGAAAGATTGGATTAAGAGGAAGAGAAAAAAAAGAGACAAAAGAAAATTCGGTCAGGCAGAGTCAGCATGTATTTATGAAGGGGAAGTCATGTTTGATAAATTTGCTGGAATTCTTTGAGGGTGTAACGAACAGGATGGATAAAGGGGAACCAGTGGATGTGGTGTATTTGGACTTCCAGAAGGCATTTGACAAGGTGCCACATAAATGGTTACTGCACAAGATAAAAGTTCACGGGGTTGGGGGTAATATATTAGCATGGATAGAGGATTGGCTAACTAACAGAAAACAGAGTCGGGATAAATGGTTCATTCTTTGGTTGGCAACCAGTAACTAGTGGGGTGCTGCAGGGATCAGTGCTGGGACCCCAACTATTTACAATCTCTATTAATGACTTGGAGATGGTTTGAACTGTCCGCTCCGCTTGACCATTGGACGCGGATTTGAACGGGGCTGACCTCACGTGTTTTATGCCATTGCGTTTCATGAACTCTTAAAACTCCAGGCTCGTGAAACACGGTCCGTTGTCGCTGACAACGATGTCTGGCAGACCATGTGTGGCAAACATGGCTCTCAGGTTCTCAATAGTGGCAGTGGAAGTGCTGAATGACATGATCACACATTCTATCCATTTGGAGTATGCATCTACCACCACAAAAAACATTTTACCGAGGAAGGGGCCCGCAAAGTTGATGTGGATTCTAGACCACGGTTTGGATGACCATGACCACAGACTGAGCGTCGCTTCCTTTGGGGCAATGCTTAACTGCATGCAAGTGCTGCAGTGATGCACGCATGACTCTAAGTCCGAGTCAATGCCAGGCCACCAAACATGGGAGCTGGCGATGGCCTTCATCATAACAATACCGGGATGCGTACTATGTAACTCCCATACAAATCTCGCCTTGCCTTTCTTGGGCATTACAACACGATAACCCTACAGTAAGACTGGATGGAAAGCTCCCCTTTGCAACGGCTGAAGGGTTTGGTTTCATCACCATTTCCTTGAAGATGATCGACCAGTCCCTGTTAAGAACAGAACGTTTTACAACCGATAGCGTTGGATCCTGGCTGATCCAGGTCTTAACTTGTTGAGCAGTGACAGGCGACCCTTCGCTCTCAAAGAAAAGGCATCCATGACCATGAGTAGCTCTGCGGGCATTGGTGTTTCCATCTCCTGTGTGGGCAACGGTAACCGGCTCAATGCATCAGCGCAGTTGTCTGTGTCTGGTCTATGGCGAATGACATAATCATAGGCAGATAATGTCAGCGCCCACCTCGATGCAGGACGACGCGTTGGTATTGATACCTTTATGTTCCGAGAACAACGATATAAGCGGCTTGTGATCGGTTTCCAGCCTGGAGCGAAGCCCAAACAGGTACTGGTGCATTTTTTTTACCCCATAAACACATGCTGAGGCCTCTTTCTCTACCCATGCCGTAAGCTCTTTCTGCCTTGGAGAGGCTTCGAGACACATATGCAACTGGCTGTAGTTTGCCTGACTCATTGGCTTGCTGGAGTACCCAGCCGACCCCATAGGATGATGCATCACAGGTCAAAACTAGACACTTGCATGGATCATATACAGTACCAGTAGATTGTGGGAACACAACAGATTTCTAGCCTTCTCAAAGGTTCTGTCTTGAAGTTCACCCCACACCCAGTCGTCTCCTTTCCTGAGCAGCTTGTGCAAAGGCTCTAATTTGGGTAAGAAGTTACCAAAGTAGTCGAGAAGACCCAGGAACGAATGCAGCTCCGTCATATTCTGGGGCCTGGACGCATTTTTGATGGTCTCTGTTTTCGCGTCTGTAGGCCTGATTCCGTCTGCAGCAAACTTTTGTCCAAGGAATTCGACCTCTCGTGCCATGAAAACTCACTTCGAACGTTTCAGCCTGCGTCCCACTTTGTCCAGTCGACGCAGAATCTCTTCCAGATTGTGCAGGTGCTCGGCGGTGTCACGACCTGTGACTAGAATGTCGTCTTGGAATAGCACGGTCCTGGGGACGGATTTCAATAGGCTTTCCATGTTTCTCTGAAATATGGCTGCCGCCGAACGAATGCCAAAAGGGCACCTGTTGTAAATAAACAGTCCTTTGTGCGTGATGATGCACGAAGGTTTCTTTAATGATTCAACCAGTTCCTGTGTCATGTAGGCCGACGTTAGATCCAATTTGGTGAACAATTTCCCCCCGGCTAGCATTGCAAACAGGTCATCAGCTTTCAGTAGCGGGTACGGATCTTGTTTTGAAACTCGGTTGATCGTGACCTTGTAGTCTCCACAAATCCTGACCATGCCATCGCTCTTTAACACCAGAACAATAGGGCTGGCCCATTCATTAAATTCGACCGGTGAGATGACCCCCCCCCCCTCGCTTTGTAGCCTGTCCAATTTGAGCTCGACCTTTTCTCTCATCATGTGCGGGACCGCCCTGGCTTTGTGATGGATGGGCCTTGCATCTGGCCCCAGGTGAATCTGCACCTTGGCTCCCTTGAAGCTGCCAATTCCCAGTTCAAACAGTGAGGGAAATTTGCTCAGCACTTGAGCACACAAATCATCATCCGCTGACGACAAAGCTTTGATATCGTACCATTTCCATTTTATTTTCTCGAGCCAACTCCTGCCGAATAACGATGGGCCATTGCCTGGGATAATCCATAACGGTAGATCATGAACCGCTCCCTCGTATGACACTCTTACTGCTGCATTACCGATCACTGGTATGAGCTCTTTGGTGTAGGTACGCAACTTCGCATTTATCGGACTCGGCTTGGGTCTCGCTGCTTTGGTCTCCCACAGCTTTTCACAAGTCCTCTGGCTTATTATCGATTGACTCGCACCCGTGTCTAATTCCATGGATACCGGCACGCCGTTTAATTTTACCCCCATCATTATCGGTTGGCTCTTTGTTAGTAACGCACGTACGCTATACACTTCCTCCTCGGAGCTCTCAAATGCCTCTGGCTGCATCGCCAGATCCACGCTGAATTGATCATCATCCACGTGGTGTGTCGCAGCTCGCTTTCTCTGCTGTGGACACGTCCGCTGACTATGCCCCATCTTCGCACACCCTCTGCATACATACTGCCTGAAGCGGCACTGGTGGGGTCGGTGATTGCCCCCGCAATGCCAACACGTTGAGCTCAGATTTGTGCCCGATGGCGGGCTTTGAGCGGCTCCCGTTCTCGCATACGCAGTCGAGTAGGCCCTCAATGGCGAACTTTGAGCGACTCCCGGTCTTGCAGAAGCAGTTGAATAGGCCCTGCCATGTGCAGCTCTGCCAGCCGTCGATACAATTTTGTACACAGTACTTGTCATGGAGTTTCTATTTTGTCGTGATATTTGCTCCGTGCATTTCTGCGTGGACATGCAAGCCTGGGCGATGGTGATGACCTTGCTGAGGTCCGGCGTCTCCGCAGCCAGCAACTTACTTGAGATCGCCTCGTGGTTGACCCCAATCTCGAAAACACAGGCCCAAATCTGCAGGGCCCTGCAAGACGTCTCAGGTCGGCAACAAATGCCGTTACATCCTGGCCTTCTGGACGAACATGCGTATAGAAGCGATATCTAGATATGAGGATTCCTTCCGTGGGTTTAAGGTGTTCCCGAACTAGAGCACACAGTTCTTTGTAATCCTTTTCTGTAGGAAGAGTGGGTAAGAGCAGATTCTTGATGAGTGCATAGATCGTGGGACCACAGACGGTGAGAAGAACTGCTGCGCTTCTCTGCATCCTCGTCTTTGTTTAGGTCATTTGCCACAAAATACTGGTCCGTGAAATCTCCCTAATCCTTTCCTCATTGAATCTCTCATGCTGTGGTCGCCATACTTTTGCGTGGGTTCGTGTTTGCCTCATCGCCAGTTGTGGTGTTTGAAATAATACAATGAACTCCGTACTGTGAGCCAGTGACTAGGTGTAACCTGGTCAGACTTTAATGGCTTCCAGAAGTGAAGATACAAAGGTGAAGTTCAGTTATATACCGGGCCCAGCACGAGTGTACCCATGACCCTACGACCTCCGATGGTAGTGCCCCCTGTTGGTGGGCAGACCTTATGTACATACATTGCAGGGGGCTTGACAAGGTGTATGCAGAGAGGATGTTTCCACTGATGGGGGAGACTAGAACCAGTGGGCACAATCTTAGAATAAGGGGCCACCTATTTAAAACCGAGATGAGGAGAAATTTGTTCCCTGAGGGTTTTAAATTTGTGGAATTCGCTGTCTCAGAGCTGTGGAAGCTGGGACATTGAATAAATTTAAGACAGAAATAGACAGTTTCTTAAACGATAAGGGGTTATGGGGAGAGGGCAGGGAAGTGGAGCGGAGTCCATGATCAGATCAGCCATGATCTTATTGAATGGCGGAGCAGGCTCGAGGGGCTGTATGGTCTACTCCTGTTCCTGTTTCTTATGTTCTTATGTAAAAGTAAAAAAGTGTCCATTATACATTTTGAAAATTTCCCACAATTAAAACCTGAAGGAATGAGACCCCTCACATGTAATAGTTACTTTTCAGTGCCAGAGAGTTTGTTTGGCAGTAATTAACATTTATCATGTCATTAAAAGGGTTATTGGACAGAAATAGACAAGACTTGTGTTTAGTTTGTATCCACCGTGCAAATACAGCACCTTCGTGAATTCAATACATTTCAATGGCGAGGCAGCCAGTGAGATGCTATTTTTGTGAATCTAATGGTGGAGTGGCGCAATCCGGACAGCAATATTTGGATATCTATGTTTAACCTTGTATCTGCCCCTCACCTGAAGCTGTACCATTTGTACATAAATACAGCGAGCGCCATCATAGCCTCACCATTATTTTGACAGCAAATTCTGACCCAACATTTCTTGTAGTGACAGTCCTCTACAATTACGGTTGCCGGCCATCTGTTTTTATTTTAAAAGTAAACTCGGCAGTAAAAGTCTGATTTTTGTGGCATGTTTTCAGAGCCAAAGCTGACCTTTTGCTGCACAATCCACAAGTTTTTATAATCTGGAAAAGTAGTTTCCATTGGAGTCCTTAAAAATGCTCAGCACATGGCAAATTCAATCTGCAATGAGAAGAAGCATGAGTGTAAGGAACATTCATGGATAATTTAGTTGGGTTCAGCACATCTCTGACGATTTCTGATACAGCTCCAGTTCACCATATTCCTCAAAAAGTATGGGTAAAAGATTGTTTTTGTTAACTGCAGTGTCGTTAGGTGAGCTTCTAATACTAAAATGACTTCTGAGCTTATATAGCCACAAGCTTTGGAGTCGGGGGGTGGGGGGTGGTACAAAAATTAGATAGGGTATAAATAGGTAAAGAAGTACTAAAACAGTTGGCAATGCTCAAGTCATCCAGTCTGGATGGAATGCATTTCAGGTTACTGAGGGAAGCAAGGGTGGAAATAATGGAGGCTCTGGCAACAATCTTTCAATCCTCCTTAGATATGGGAAGTGGTGTCGTGGAACTGGAGGGCTGCAAATGTTATACCCATGTTCAAAAAGAATAAAAGATAAATCAGGCAACTACTGACCAGCCAGCCCAACATCGGTGGTGGAGAAACTTCTAGAGACAATTAATTGTCACTTGGAAGAATATGGGTTAATAAATGATAGCCAACATTGATTTATTAAAGGCAAATCGTGCCTTACTGACTTAATTGAATTCCTCGATGAAATAAGAGAGAGGGCTGCTGAAGGTAGTGCAGTTGATGTTGTGTATATGGACTTTCAAAAGGCATTTGATAAAATACCACGTAATAGACTTCATAGCAAAATTGAAGCCCATTGGATTAAAGGGGCAGTGGCAACATGGATACGAAATTGGCTGAGAGAAAGCAGAGAGTGGTGGTGAATGGTTGTTTTTAAGACTTGAGGGAAGCATACAGTGGTGTCCTCCAGGGGTCAGTATTGGGGCCACCACATTTTTTGATATAGGTTAATGACCTGGACTTGGGTAAAGAGGGCATTATTTCAAAGTTTTCAGATGACGCAAAAGCCGTGAGGAGGATAGTAACCGACTTCAGTAATACATCGACAGACTGGTAAAATGGGCAGGCATATGGTAGATGAAATTTAATGCAGAGAAGTGTGAAGAAATGCAATTTGGAAAAACAAATGTGAGGCAGTATAAACTAAATGGTACAATTTTAAAGAGGGTGCAAAAACAGAGAGACCTGGGGGTTCACATACAAAAATCTTTGAAGGTGGCAGGACAAGTTGATAAAGCTTTTTTTAAAAAAAAGGCATATGGGATCCTTGACTTTTTCAATAGAAGCATAGAGTACAAAAGTAATGAAGTGATGGTAAGCCATTATAAATCACTGGTTTGACCTCGGCTAGTGTATGGTGTTCAGTTTTGGGCACCACACTTTAGAAAGGATGTCAAGGCCTTGGAGAGGGTGCAGAGGAGATTTACCAGAATAGTACCAGGATAAGGAACTTCAGTTATGTGGCGAGACTAGAGAAGCTGGGATTTTTCTCCTTGGAGCAAAGAAGGTTAAGGGGAGATTTAATAGAGGTGTTCAAAATTGAGGGGTTTTGATAGAGTCGATAGAGAGAAAGTATTTCTCCTAGCAGAAGGGTTGGTAGGGCACAGATTGAAGATAATTGGCAAAACAAAACTGGGGCAATGAGGAGAATTTTGTTTTTTTAAACTCGTGAATGATCTGGACTGCACTGCCTGAAAGGGTGGCAGAAGGAAATTCAATAGTAACTTTCAAAAGGGAAGTGGGTATGGACTTAAAAAGGAAACATTTGCAGGGCTACAGGGAAAGAGCAGGAGAGTGGAACTAACTGGAACACTCATTCAAAGAACTGGCACAGGCACGAGGAGTCAAATGGCCCCCTTCTTTGCTGTATGATTCTATGATTTTGTTCTACTAACTTTGAAAAATAATTAAATGATTTGGTTGGTTTTATGTTTAATGTTTCATGATTGGTAGTATTTCCCACCGATTTACTGGTTCACAATGGGTCGGCTTTTCTACTTGTTTAAATTTGAGAGAATCAGCATGGTTAAACTAACAGATAATAATTATTAGAGCTAATCAGTGTGCCACTTTCAAGTGAAGAAACAATTTGCATTTATATTGCAGCGTGTCTCAAGGCACTTCACATAAACAAAAAGAAGATACTAGAAACATCCCAATAATAAATAATTAAGGGGCTATAGGGACGGGGTCACTATCACTAAAGAAAAAGTACTTAGTAAAATAATGGGACTAAAGTTGGACAAGTCCCCTGGACCTGATGACCTGCATTCTACGGTCTTAAAGGAAGTGACTGCTATTGTGTATCTATAAAGTATGCACTCCCATGTTCCGCCACCAGGGAGCTCATCCCCTGAAGTCCCAATGGATCCCAGCATCCCTTGGGAGCACTGTATATAAGCCAGCCCCTAAGGCCTGTTCTTCACTCTGGAGTGTCTTATTGAAGACTGAGGTCACTGTTACTTTAACCTCCCTGTGTGCAGCCTCATCTGTGTTAGGAACACAACAACTGGAGACGAGAATACGAATCCAACGCAAAGATGCAGCAAACTGTGGGCATCCTGGAGAAGTTCTCGGAGGGTGAGCACTGGGAAGCCTATGTCGAACGGCTAGACTGGTACTTTGTAGCCAACGAGCTGGATGGAGAAGGAAGCACTGCAAAAAGGAGAGCGGTCCTCCTCACAGTCTGCGGGGCACCGACCTACAGCCTCATGAAGAATCTTCTGGTTCCGGTGAAACCCACAGATAAGTCGTATAAGGAGCTGTGTACACTGGTTCGGGAGCACCTTAACCCGAGGGAGAGGGGAGAGCATGCTGATGGCGAGGTATCGGTTTTACACGTGCCAGCGATCTGAAGGTTAGGAAGTGGCGAGCTATGTCGCCGAGCTAAGGCGACTTGCAGGACAATGTGAGTTTGATCGCTACCTGGAGCAAATGCTCAGAGACTTTTTTGTACTGGGCATTGGCCACGAGACCATCTTACGAAAACGTTTGACTCTAGAGACACCGACCCTCAGTAAGGCCATTGCGATAGCAGAGGCGTTGATGTCCACCAGTGATAACACCAAACAAATCTGTCAGCACACAAGTGCTAGCAATGTTCATAAATTAATTGGAACTATGCTTGCGAGCAGAAATGTACAGGACAGAACCCACGAGTCTGCAACTGCCAGCAGGCCTCAGGTGACCCAGATGACTGAGTCCCCAACAAAGGATGAATGCAAGGCAATTCACACCTTGTTGGCGTGTGGAGGCTTCCATTCAGCCTGTTCATGCCGCTTCAAAGGATATGTTTGCAAGAGCTGTGGAACAATGGGGCACCTTCAACGAGCTTGCAAATGAGCTGAAAGCTCTGCAAAACCTGCTAACCACCACGTGGCAGAGGAGGATCGGTCCATGGTGAATCAAAGCAATTTCGAGCCTCAGAGAGAGGAGGCAGATGCTGAAGTACATGGGGTGCACACATTTTCGATGAAATGTCCACCCATAATGCTAAATGTAAAATTAAATGGCTTACCGTAGCCATGGAACTGGACACTGGCGCTAGCCAATCTATCATGAGTAAAAAGATGTTTGAGGGACTGGTGCAACAAGGCACTCAGACCAGCCCTGAGCCCCATCCACTCGAAACTGAGAACATACACCAAAGAGCTTATCACTGTCCTGGGCAGCGCCATGGTCAAGGTCACCTATGAGGGCACGTTGCACGAACTGCCACTCTGGATTGTCCCGAGCGATGGCTCCACACTGCTTAGAAGGAGCTGGCTGGGCAAAATCCGCTGGAACTGGGATGACATCCGAGCGCTATCACATGTCGATGAGGCCTCATGTACCCAGGTTCTTAACAAATTTCCTTCCCTTTTTTGAGCCAGGCATTGGAAACTTTTCCGGAGCGAAGGTGCAGATCCACTTGGTCCCAGAGGCACGACCCATTCACCACAAGGCGCGAGCGGTACCTCACGTGATAAAGGAGAGAGTGGAAATCGAGCTGGACGGGCTGCAACACGAGGGCATCATCTCCTCAGTGGAATTCAGCGAGTGGGCCAGCCCGATTGTTCCAGTACTCAAAAGTGATGGCATGGTCAGGATTTGCGGCGATTATAAAGTAACTATTAATCGTTTCTCACTACTAATCGGGACTAATACCCGCTACCGAAGGCAGACGATCTATTTGCGACGTTGGCAGGAGGCAAGACGTTCACCAAGCTCGACCTGACTTCGGCCTACATGACACAAGAGCTGGAGGAGTCTTCGAAGGGCCTCACCTGCATCAACACGCACAAGGGACTGTTCATCTACAACAGTCCGTTTGGAATTCGGTCGGCTGCAGCGATCTTCCAGAGAAACTTGGAGAGCCTACTCAAGTCGGTACCATGCACGGTGGTTTTCAGGACAACATATTAATTACGGGTCGGGACACCGCCGAGCACCTACAAAACCTGGAGGAGGTCCTCCAGCGACTGGATCGCGTAAGGCTGCGGCTGAAGAGGTTTAAATGTGTCTTCATGGCAACAGAAGTGGAGTTTTTGGGAAGAAAGATCCTGGCAGACGGCATTCGGCCCACAGACACCAAGACAGAGGCTATCAGAAATGCGCCCAGGCCACAGAACGTCGCTGAGCTGCGGTCGTTCCTGGGACTCGTCAATTATTTTGGTAACTTCCTACCGGGGTTAAGCACCCTTTTAGAGCCCCTACATGTGTTACATAGAAACATAGAAAATAGGTGCAGGAGTAGGCCATTCGGCCCTTCGAGCCTGCACCGCCATTCAGTGAGTTCATGGCGGAACATGCAACTTCAGTACCCCATTCCTGCTTTCTCGCCATACCCCTTGATCCCCCTAGTAGTAAGGACTACATCTAACTCCTTTTTGAATATATTTAGTGAATTGGCCTCAACAACTTTCTGTGGTAGAGAATTCCACAGGTTCACCACTCTCTGGGTGAAGAAGTTTCTCCTCATCTCGGTCCTAAACCCCTTATCCTTAGACTGTGACCCCTGGGTTCTGGACTTCCCCAACATTGGGAACATTCTTCCTGCATCTAATCTGTCTAAACCCGTCAGAATTTTAAACGTTTCTTTGAGATCCCCTCTCATTCTTCTGAACTCCAGTGAATACAAGCCCAGTTGATCCAGTCTTTCTTGATATGTCAGTCCCGCCATCCCGGGAATCAGTCTGGTGAACCTTTGCTGCACTCCCTCAATAGCAAGAATATCCTTCCTCAAGTTAGGAGACCAAAACTGTACACAATACTCCAGGTGTGGCCTCACCAAGGCCCTGTACAACTGTAGTAACACCTACCTGCTCCTGTATTCAAATCCCCTCACTATGAAGGCCAACATGCCATTTGCTTTCTTAACCGCCTGCTGTACCTGCATGCCAACCGTCAATGACTGATGTACCATGACACCCAGGTCTCTTTGCACCTGCCCTTTTCCTAATCTGTCACCATTCAGATAATAGTCTGTCTCTCTGTTTTTACCACCAAAGTGGATAACCTCACATTTATCCACATTATACTTCATCTGCCATGCATTTGCCCAACCTATCCAAGTCACTCTGCAGCCTCATGGCATCCTCCTCGCGGCTCACACTGCCACCCAACTTAGTGTCATCCACAAATTTGGAGATACTACATTTAATCCCCTCGTATAAATCATTATTGCGCAAAGGTGAGAACTGGGTATGGGGAAAAAAACAAGTAATTGCTTTTGAAAAAGCCAGAAACAAGCTGCTTGTATTGTATTGTATAACCCGTGTAAAAGACTTGTGCTAGCATGTGACGCGTCGTCGTATGGAGTCAAGTGTGTATTACAGCAAGCTAATGTTGCGGGGAAGTTTCAACCTGTTGCCTCTGCTTCCAGGAGCTTGTCTAAGGCCGAGAGAGCCTACAGCATGATTGAGAAAGAGGCATTAGCGTGTGTGTTTGGGGTAAAGAAAATGCATCAGTACCTGTTTGGCCTCAAATTTGAGCTGGAAACCGACCACAAGCCCCTCACATCCTTGTTCGCTGAAAACAAGCGGATAAATAGTAATGCATCAGCCCGCATACAAAGGTGGGCGCTCGTGCTATCAGCGTATAACTATACCATCCGCCACAGGCCAGGTACCAAGAACTGTGCGGATGCTCTCAGTCGGCTACCATTGCCCACCACGGGGATGGAAATGGCACAGTCTGCAAACTTGTTGATGGTGGCGCAGCCCGCAGACTTTTTGATGGTCATGGAAGCGTTTGAAAATGATAAATCACCTGTGAAGACCCGGCAGATTAGGACTTGGACCAGCCAAGGTCCTCTGCTGCCCCTAGTAAAAAAAAGTGTGTACTGCATGGGAGCTGGGCCAGCATCCCCGTTGAAATGCAAGAGCCAGTCAAGCCGTTCCAGCGGCGAAAGGACGAGCTGTCCATTCAGGCAGACTGCCTGTTGTGGGGTAACCGCGTAGTGCTACCAATAAAAGGCAGGGAGACGTTCATTTCGAAACTCTGCAGCACACACCCGGTTATAATAATGATGAAAGCGATAGCCAGATCCCACGAATGGTGGCTTGGTATCGACTCTGACTTAGAATCCTGTGTACGGCAATGCAGCGTGTGTGCTCAGTTGAGCAACGCACCCAGAGAGGCATCACTAAGTTTGTGGTCCTGGCCCTCCAGACCATGGTCGAGGATCCATGTCAACTATGCAGACCCGTTTCTCGGTAAAATGTTCCTGGTGGTGGTGGAAGCTTTTTCAAAATGGATTGAATGTGAAATAATATCGGGAAGCACCGCCACCGCCACCATTGAAAGTCTGAGGGCCACGTTTGCCACCCACGGCCTGCCTGACATACTGGTCAGTGACAACGGGCCATGTTTCACCAGTGCCGAATTTAAAGAATTCATGACCTGCAATGGGATCAAATATGTCACCTCGGCCCCGTTTAAACCAGCTTCCAATGGGCAGGCAGAGCAGGCAGTACAAACCATCAAACAGAGCCTTAAACGAGTCACAGAAGGCTCACTCCAAACCCGCCTGTCCCGAGTACTGCTCAGCTACCGCATGAGACCCCACTCGCTCACAAGGGTGCTCCTGGCAGAGCTACTCATGAAAAGGACACTTAAAACCAGACTCTCGCTGGTTCACCCCAATCTGCATGATCAGGTAGAGAGCAGCCGGCAGCAACAAAATGTAAACGATGGTCACGCCACTGTCACAGGAAATTGATCTGAATGACCCTGTGTATGTGCTAAACTATGGACATGGTCCGAAGTGGTTCGCGGGCACGATGATAGCGAAAGAAGGGAGTAGGGTGTTTGTAGTCAAACTAGACAATGGACAAATTTGCAGAAAGCACCTGGACTAAACGAGGCTGCGGTTCTCAGACTGCCCTGAACAACCCACAGCAGACACCACCTTTTTCGAGCCCACAACATACACCCAAAGGATCAGCGACACCACGCCGGACCAGGAAATCGAACCTATCATGCCCAACAGCCCAGCAAGGCCAGGCTCACCCAGCAGCCCTGCAGGGCCAACAACACGCCAGCCCAGCGAGGGCACAGCCAACACACCAGAACAGACATTTGTACCGAGGCGGTCCACCAGGGAAAGAAAGGCTCCCGACCGCCTCACCTTGTAAATAGTTTTCACTTTGACTTTGGGGTGGGGGAGTGATGTTGTGTATCTGTAAAGCATGCACTCCCATGTTCCGCCACCAGGGAGCGCGTCCCCTGAAGTCCCAAGGGATCCCAGCATCCCTTGGGAGTACTGTATATAAGCCGGCCCCTAAGGCCTGTTCCTCACTGTTACTTTAACCTCCCTATGTGCAGCCTCATCTGTTAGGAACACTAGCCGCAGACATAGATTTCAACCAATGCATCCACTATCAAAATTCCCTGGATTCTGGAGAGGTCCCAGCAGATTGTAAAACCGCAAATATAATACCACTTTAAAATGGCGCTACTCAGCGCCGAGCCTGCAGCGGCCAACATATCACCTTGGGCAACCAGGTCCATATAGCAGTGCCTGGTCTCCAGTGATCTTGAACCCCCTTGCCACTGGATCAAGACCTTGCTCAGCTAAGCCCGTGTGGTAGCCGGTGTGCAACGACCACCCCACGTCAAAAGAACTCACGCACAGGCATCTTCCATTTCGTTAACATGAAGTTCGGGATCTGGAACATCAGGAACTGTTCATCCGCCAAAGAACTCACTTCCGGAGTGAAAGCAAGTTTTCCTCGAAGTCAAGGGACTGCTTATGATGATGATGATAATTTAAAAGAAGGAGGCAGGAAACTATAGAGCAGTTAGCCTAACATCTGTCGTTGGAAAAATGCTGGAGTCCATTATTAAGGAAGCAGTAGTAGGATATTTGGAAAATCACAATGCAGTCAAGCAGAGTCAGCAGGGTTTTATGAAAGGGAAATCATGTTTGACAAATTTGCTGCAGTTCTTTGAGGATCTAACGAGTAGGGTGGATAAGGGGGAAACCAGTGGATGTGGTGTATTTGGATTTCCAGAAGGCATTCGATAAGGTGCCACATAAAAGGTTACTGCATAAGATAAGAGCTCAAGGGGTTGAGGGTAATATATTAGCATGGATAGAGGATTGGCTAACTAACAGAAAACAGAGTGTCGGGATAAATGGGTCATTTTCAGGTTGGCAAACGGTAACTAGTGGGGTGCCACAGGGATTGGTGTTGCGGCCTCAACTATTTACAATCTATATTAACGACTTGGATGGAGGGACCGAGTGAAATGTAGCCAAATTTGCTGATGATACAAAGATGAGTGGGAAAGTAAGTTGTGAGGAAGACACACACAATCTGCAAAGCGATATAGACAGGCCAAGCGAGTGGGCAAACATTTGGCAGATGGAGTATAATGTGGGAAAGTGAGAGGTTATCCACTTCGGCAGGAACAATAAAAAAGCAAATTATTATTTAAATGGAGAGAGATTACAAAATGCTGCAGTACAGAGGGCCCTAGGGGTCCTTATGCATGAAACACAAATAGTATGCAGGTACAGCAAGTAATCAGGAAGGTAAATGGAATATTGGCCTTTCTTGCAAGGGGAAGGAGTATAAAAGCAGGGAAGTCCTGCTACAACTGTACAGGGTATTGGTGAGATTACACCTGGAGTATTGCGTACAGTTTTGGTCTCCTTATTGAAAGAGGGATATACTTGCATTGGAGGCAGTTCAGAGAAGGTTCACTAGGTTGATTCCTGAGATGAAGGGGTTGACTTATGAAGAAAGGTTGAGCAGATTGGACCTCTACTCATTGGAGTTTAGAAGAATGAGAAGTGATCTTATTGAAACATATAATATACTGAGGGGGGTCAACAAGGTAGATGCAGAGAGGATGTTTCCCTTCATGGGGGAATCTAAAACTATGGGGCATAGTTTCAGAATAAGGGGTCACCCATTTAAAATTGAGATGAGGAGGAATTTCTTCTGATGGTCGTGTCGAAATCTCGACCTCCGAAATGAATGACTCCGACACTTACAGCTCCAGCAGAAGTTTCTTTAATTTACTTGCTAGCAAGGAGCAGGTTACACTCAGTCAATGGCTAAGTGAACACCTCCGAAATGGTACAGTTTAACAAGATATTTATACAGTAAAACCCAAGTTATGGCCTCTCCCTGTGTATTGCTCTGTCTCACAGTCAGTGAATACAGATAGAGAGTTAATTACTATATCCTGGTCCTGACATGGTATCCAGATATTTCCTTTTGCCAGGGTTATCAGTTGGCCAGCCGGCCATTACTCCATGAGTCATAGGTAATGGGCTATCACCTGTCTTGTATTGTGTCAGGATAGTTCAATTTCCTGGTCAGTTTATCTGTTTGCATTAAATGGATGAGGTCTCTGCAAGAGATAATGGCTAGAAGATAAGGGTGGGGTGACATGGAACTCCTGTAGTGTAGACAATAGGAAAGCACCATGGGGGGGTACTTGTCTCAGCATGACTTGTCTCCTAGCTGTCTGATGGCCATCAGCCATCTCAAACCAGGTTTAGCTGTTTATGCAAGCTAACTGCTAAAATGCAGAAAGTTCTGGAAGGGCCAGGACTCCATTTTGATATATATATATATTGCAAAGGGCACACAAATACCGTATGGTATCAGCTTAGCTAAAAATTCATTTCCACAGTCGTACATCTGTGGAATTCTCTGCCCCAGAGAGCTGTGCAGGCTGGGTCATTGAATATATTTAATGTGGAGATCGACAGATTTTTGAATGATAAGGAGTGAAGGGTCATGGGGAGCAGGCAGGGAAGTTGAGCTGAGCCCAAGATCAGATCAGACATGATCTTATTAAATGGCGGAGCAGGCTCAAGAGGCCAAATGACCTGCTCCTAATTCTTATGTTCTAAGAATAATTAGAAAATGGCAGAAGCTATGCTCACAATTTTTGTGCCAGCTTTTGAGATTATTTTTATGCATTCATTTTAAATATTTGATTTTTAGCCCAGGATTACTAACAAATCAAGATGCTGGCTCAAAACATTCAAAAATACTTTGAAGGATTTTATAGATGGTTCTTGCCCACCTTGATAGTTGTCTGCTGGTAGCCTTTTCTAAAATTGATTTCTTATTGATAGCTTTCCTATCTTTTGTTGCTTGTTGACTGTTTCAAATGTTACCGAAGAGATAATGGGCCCAAGTTTCGCGCCGCGCCTAGAACGGCGCAGCCCCGACCTGGACGCCCGTTTTTCGCGCCACAAAGTGCGCCTAAAAAAAACTTCCAGATTCTCCGGCTCCCTGCAGATCGTTTGCAGCTCGGCGCAGCGCAGCAGGAGCTGTGAGGGGCGGAGCTAGGTCCTTGCGCTGAAAACAGTGCCGGGACCTCTGCACATGCGCGCTACAGTGGCCGTGCATGTGCAGTAGCTCCAGATGCCCAAAACTGTGTTGAAGGGGCCCAAAGCATGCAGCCCCTAGCCCTGGCCGAATGGCCTCACTGGGGCTGCGTGCATAAGGCTGCCTCCCACGCCCAGCTCCTGCTTCCTCCAGACCCGACCCGACTTGACTCCCGCTCCCCCCCCCCGGACCCGACCTCCGCTTCCCCCGCTCCCGACCTTCTCCCCCCCCCCCCCTCCCCGATCGATCTCCGCCCCAATCGACTGACCCCCTCCACCCCGACCCGCGCTCCTGACCCCCCCGGACCCCGGACCCGACGCCATCTACCTGTCAATCCGGTAAGTCTAAGCTCGAAGTCTGGGCCCGTTCAGCCTCCCTCCCCTTTTTTTCTCTCTCTCTCTCTCTCTCCCTCCCTCCCTCCCTCCCTCCCTCCCTCTCTCTCTCTCTCTCTCTCTCTCTCTCTCTCTCTCTCTCTCTCTCTCTCTCTCTCTCTCTCCTCCTCTCTCTCTCTCTCTCTCTCTCTCTCTCTCTCTCTCTCCTCCTCTCTCTCTCTCTCTCTCTCTCTCTCTCTCTCTTTCCTCCCCCCTTCTCACCCCCCCTCCCCCCCCTCCCCTCCCTCCCTTGTCACCCCCTCTCCCCCACTCCACCACCCCTCCTCCCCCTCCCCTCCACCCCTCCTCCCCCTCCCCTCCACCCCTCACTGTCAGAAACACAGACACAGACAGAGAGTGAGAGAGACACACACAACCAGACAGAGAGATAGAGACACTGACAGAGACACGCGGGGGTGGGGGCGGCGTCCCAGCACGCTGTTGGAGGACTCCCGGTGCTGCAGTCAGTAAGTAGAAAATGTTTTATTTATTTGATTATTTTTATTTTTATTTTTTTTAATTAATTTTTTTTGGTTGATTTACTGATGTATTTATCATTTATTATTGATGATGACTCTTTTTGTAAAATTGAAGTGTTTAATGTTTGTAAACTTCCCTTTAAACCCCCCCCCCCCCCCCCCATTCCCTACGCCTGATTTGTAACCTACGCCTGATTTTCTAAAGTGTAGACAAAGTTTTTTCGAGCGTACAAAAATCTTCACTTAGTCCATTCTAAGTTAGTTTGGAGTAAGTTTTCACTGCCGAAACTTTGAAAACAGGCGTAAGTGGCCGGACACGCCCCCCTTTTGAAAAAAAAATTCTGTTCCAAAGTGAAACTGTTCTAACTGACTAGAACTGGAGCAAACTAAATGCCGAGAATTTGAATTTCTAAGATACTCCGTTCTACACCAGTTGCTCCAAAAAATCAGGAGCAACTGAGGCTGAAACTTGGGCCCAATAAAGCTACACTTTTTGTATAAGGGACAGATTATTCCTACATATTTTGGACAGGCACTAGATGGAAGATTTGATTATACAACCAGTAATAAAAACATTTTTCTTTTTAAAACAAGTGTGATACTTTGCAGATATTCAAATTAGGTGAATTTATCATCTGAGTATACATCTTAAACCGAAACGTCTTTCGGGTGAGACCGTAAACCGAAGCCCTGTCTGATCTCTCAAGTGAACGCAAAAGATTCCATGGCACTATTTTGAAGAAGAGCAGGGGAGTTATCCCCGCTGTCCTGGCCAATATTTATCTCTCAATCAGCTTAACAAAAATAGATTATCTCGTCATTATCACATTGCTGTTTGTGGGAGCTTTCTTGTGCGTAAATTGGCTGCCGCGTTTCCTACATTACAACAGTGACTACAATTCAAAAGTAGTTCATTGGTTATAAAGTGCTTTGAGACGTCCAGTGGTTGTGAAAGGCGTTATATAAATCCAAGTCTTTGTTTCAATATAAATTCCACCCAACTCCATATTTTCACTCTCACTGTGCAAATAGTAATGTGAAAACCCAAGCTTTCTAAAGTTGCTTGCAGGAATGATAGATAGGAATAATCCCCATATGTCTCTGCTTCATAAGTTGAATAAATGGTCAGAATTCAATCTTTCCAATTCTGTTTCTTAACATAAATTCACAGAGGGAGAAGCACATGATCCATCTGTGAAAACCCATTTAATAATGGTCTAAGTTTCTAATGATTAATACCATTTATTGAACCGAGAAGCAAGCCTATCTGATAATCTGTTGGTGAATGTACAATGTAATCACATTGGTAGAAAATAAATTGTTATTGTTTCTGGTGCTTTATTTTGTTTTTAAAAAAAAAATCTGCGTCCAATGATAAATGAAGAATTAGATCAAATTCAATTTAACATAACATTAGTCTCTATCTCTAGAATGATAGTAGCAAGGTTGCCTGTCTCTGCAAATCCATCTTATTGTAGTTTATCAAAGGACCTAAATTAATGGCTATCTTATTTTGCACACATCGGAGGTAAATTTTCCACTCAGTTGTGTTGTGCCCTCCCACTTGCCACCAGAAAGGCAGATTACTAAGGGATGCTAACAAACATATCCTAGATATGGGAATCTCTTAGTGCACCACTGACTCATGGTCATATCAGTAGGATTTTAACCTACAGAGTCATAGTTCTGGATGTTTTCTTTGTTTGGCATGCAGTGAAGTACTGGGAATAATGGAGTTGAAGGGCATATTAAAGATGTTGGAATTTACTGGCCAGCTCTCAAAAGGCAATGGACTGAAATTACTGTCTTAACTTCTCTACAAACCTCGCTTTTAGGTTAGGAGACTGTGCTACTATGGGGTTTTTTGCATGCCACTTGGTAGTTGCTGGCAGTCTGGGAACAGCATGCTCTGGAAGGTGATAGAAAGGGAATTCTTTACCTCAATGGCAGTGTTAAATTTTCTGGAGAAGCCGTGTTAGATAATGATACGGTCAAGCTGTGTCTCCCCGTGAAATTTTGGAAGGCTACAGTTTTGGAAAGCTGTAGCCAATTGGGCTGATCTCAGGATCTCTTACCTGTCCAGAGGAATTTGGAAATGCAGATGAGGAGCACGTAGTGAAGGTGAGGAGTATATTTACCTTCATTGTGCTTAGCCTTCCTAGCAGTGAAATGGGCAAATTACTGTTGGGTTTAACATGTATGCTGACGACACCCAGCACTACCTCACCACTTTCGATCCCTCCACTGCCTCTGACTTGTCATGCTGCTTGTCCAACATCCAGTATTGGATGAGCAGAAATTTCCTCCAATTAAATATTGGGAAGATCAAAACCATTGCCTTCGGTCCCTGCCATCAACTCCATTCCCTCGACACTGACCCATCGCTCTCCCTAGTCATTGTCTGAGGCTGAATCAGACCTCTCGCAACCTTGGTGACCTGTTTGAGCTGAGCTTCCAACCCCATATCTTCTCCATCTCCCATCTCCGCCTCTGCCTCAGCTAATCTGCTGCTGAAACTTTCATCCATGCCCTTTTTAACCTCTAAATACAACAATGCTCTCCTTCCACCTTGTACCCTCTGTAAACATAAGCTCATCCAAAACTCTGCTGCTCGTATCCTAACTCACACAAAGTCCCATTCATCTGTAACCCCTATGCTCGCTGACCTACATTGCCTCGATTTTAAAATTCTTATTCTTGTTTTCAAATGCTTCCATGACCACGGCCCACCCTATCTCTAACCTCCTCCAGCCTTACAACCCACAGATCTCTGCGCTCCTCCAATTCTGGCCTCTTGCACATCACTGATTTTCATCGCTCCACCATTGGCACCCATGCTTTCAGCTATCTAGGCTATAAGCTCTGGAATTCCTTATCAACTCCTCTCTTTTCCTTTAAGTCACTCCTTTATACCTACTACTTTGACTAAGCTCATTATTGTATTGGAGTATCAGTCTACATTATGTGCTTAAGTTTCTAGATTAGGGCTAGATCCCATAGCTTTCTGGATCCGAGGTGAGAGTGCTACCACTGAGTCAAGGCCAGCACCTAACATTGGAAATAATCTAAGATAACAGATGATTACAAAATGCTGTTGGTAACATTTTCCAAGTAAAACCTAACCTGGCTGCCATTGATACTTCTGTATTCTTGGTGAATGTACCTTAGTTTGTTTTTTATTTAGACTGTAAACACATGAATAGACCACTTACTTTGCGGTTAAATATTCCGACAACATGTAGAAAGCTAATGCTGAAGGTCGATGCAATGCCGTTGAATCATATTATATACGCCCGGGTTTGTAAATATATATAGTTTTGAGCACCCTAATTTCTCAAGGACATTGATGTCACTTTGAGTGAGGATGGATATGATCCAAGCTCTTTGAAGTGTTGAGCTAGTATTTTATGTACTTCAGTGACACATCCACTTAACTGCCTTCTTTCCTGACCATAAACCTCAGCCTTTTCAAATCTTTTCTCAAAACTCACTCTTGACTTTCTTTGCACTGTTCCCTATGCTTCTTTATCTTTTTTGTGGTGTGGTGACCAAAACTAACGGCAGTATTGCAAATGTATTCTGCCATTCATTGTAAAGTTTTAGCATAACTCGTATCTACTGTTATTGATAGAATGTCAGAGTACATCACTTTTAGTTGCTTTGCTATAGTAATTCCATTACACAAGAAAGAGGGAAATGAAAATAAGTGCAGGAGCTAGAGGCATTAATTATCCTGACATGTCTGGAAATATGTCTGCTAGAGTGTTTCTAAATGGAAAGTTGAAAGAAAGTCAGTGTTTTCAGAGAGAAACATGAATGTGCTGAGAAGTTCTTTGCACTGAGCTAGATGAACGAAAAAGTGCTACAAGAATAGAAAATGTGTTGATAGGTTTACTTAAATATCGATAAAACACATGCTTCAGAATGCAGAAGAAGTGTCTGCAAGTTCCTGGGACTAGATCACCGTATATGTCCAAAGCACTTTGAAAAAGTTTGCACTATAAATGTTCCTATATACACAATATATTGTGAAAAATAGTTGGTAATAGTGCTGATAATTCCCCACATTGTGTATTGGCCTAGAGTTTCCTCCGTGGTCACAACCCGGAAGTTAGACCCGAAAATGCACCCATTCTACCGATGTCCAGCTACATTCAAATTTACTGCAAATCTCATTAGATTATACTCAAATGTAGAATGAACATAACTCGGTGTAAACAATCGAGGCTTAAGGAAAGCATCAAACTTTCACCATATATGTCTTTTTAGTATGAAATTAAAGTTTCAGTTCATTCACGCACATTAAGCACAATTTAAGAACTTGCATTCGGAAGCTTTTCAATTTTTAATGTGATTTTTACTTCTGCCATACAAATACATTCAAAGAAAGAGAAATTATAGTTCAGGTCTCAGTGAGGATTTTTTAAACAAAAAATTGTAATAAAACCAGAAGAATAAATGGCCTGGAATTTGCGGTCAGCAGTGAAGCTAAGGCGTTTGCTGCTGGCCGCAAAATACACTTCGCTCAAGAGAACTTCCCGTGTTGAGAACTTTGGGTTTTCCGGCCTTCAATTCAAATCAACGGCAGTTAATGGGGATTTCCTTGTGCGAACTGATGTGACGTCAACAGGCTGTCTAAGCAGCCAGTCAAAAGGCAGAATTCTCAGACGGCGAACAAGGAAGTGAGTGAGCTCTTAAAATTCAAACTTTGAAAAAATGTTAGAGTCAAACAAAGATTGGGACTCTCACATAGGGAAAAGGCAAATCTGCAATAAAGATGGATAAACTTAAAACATTTTTGTAAGTCTCTTAATGTTTCTTAAAGACAAATTTCATACTGCACAAAATTACAATTAGTTGTTCAAGCCATTAACATTTATTTAGCAATGATAAAACTCTAGTTGCACCTAGTCCCTTGGGATCTAACTTTTAATGGGGAATTTACCAGTGTACTTTCTGCGGAAGAGCCAAGGTTTCCACCAATTTTCCTGATTTGGGTGATTACCCAGATTGCCCGCTCTATTGGGTGTGTTTGGGTGGTGGTGGGGGGAAGCACACTGGAGCCTGTTTCAGAACTGTCAATGACAGACCACAACTTCAGGATTTCCAGATGTGCCTGCGCATGTGCCAAATCCCAAAATTGCAGTCAGTTTCACCATCATCCCGTCACAGTTTGCTATCATCCCAACTGCAAATTCCAGACCACTGTTTCCCGCTACACGTGAACACCATATATTCTCATTTTGAATGCTAAGGGCTCGGGGGATATGGGGATAGTGAGGGAAGGTGGAGAAGAGAGATAGAAGATCAGCCATGATCTTGCTGAATGGCGGACCAGGCTCAAAGGGCCGAATGCCCTACTCCTGCTCCTTTTTCTTATGTTATCTTGCAAGTAATTCACTTCCGCCAAAATTCCACAATCTTTTAGGCCACATATTTGATTTGTGCCCAAATTGTACGTGAAAATACACAGGAAATTTCAGGCCATTCATTGTTAACTGAGTGGACTCGAGCTGCTTGCTTACACTTTGCATTCCTTGTTGCTCTTCCACGCCTTCTAGCAACAAGTTGTGGTTTGGGAATGGTAGAGACTGCAGGACCTCAAACAAAGTGTGTATGTGCACAATGCAGAGGCACTTCAGGGTAAAATAAACCAACAGTATGGAACTTTAGAAATGGCACATGATAATTACAATTCTACAACCTCAACCTATGTTTATTTATAAACTTGGGATACGAGATGGATGGTATAATTCTTTCATATTTATAATGAGAAAATCATTAAAGATGCAGTCTTCTGTTCTTTGTGAGTTATTGCCTATTGATCGTTGTATCCTGTGCCACATAACAGCATCTTCTCGGGATAAAGTACTAGTTTTCTAGTCAGCAGCTTGTGACTGCCATGCAGTTTGGTATTTGGGCATTTTTCTTTGTGTTGTCTAAAAGTTAATTGTGTGGCTAAATATTGAATCATGTTGAAGTTATTTGGTTCCAAGAATTGTGTGAATTATAAGCATATTTACCATCAATTACATTCTAAATGCCTTGTGCTGCTTCTGTTAAGATGTAGCAGGCTTGGGCTTTTCCACTCTAGCCTGGAGGGACAGGCTCTGAAGGTAATGAGTCCAAGGAAGCTTCGGAAATCTCCATGCAGCAGCTGAAGCAGACACACTCCTAGTATCTGAGCGGCATTGTTTAAACTAATCAGACTTGATTAACTGCATCTATTCAGCAGCACTTTCAATCAGTCTGATAGGGCACTAATAAAGTTTGCTAGTTCTTTTCTCTACTATTATCAAGGCATGGGTGCTTGGCATCATTCAGTACAGAGACAGAAAAGGGGTCAGTAGTTTGTCACAGCATGATCATGATTCACTATAGATTGTCAGATTCAGGTTAAAATGCTAGTTTTGATGTTTATTTACATAGAATCTACAGCACAGAAACAGGCTGTTCAGCTGAACTATGTTTATACTCCGCACGAGCCCCCTTTCGTTCGAATTACCTCTTCCCTAGCTCCCCTCTATACCCGTCTCCCCCATGTATACATGCAGTTTCTGCTTAGACTTTCTATGACGGTATATCAGGTGGAGGCTGCAAGGGTAATTTTGTACAGCAAAGCTCCCAGAGTGAAGCCTTGGTCAATAGCAGGATGGGTTGCAAAATGAACCCTATAATATAGCTTTATTACCAGCACGTGCAGTTGTCTAGCAAGGCTGCACTCTGGCAGCAGACCATCATTAATTACTCGTGCCCATTTTTTTTTTTTATAAAAGAGTTAAATCAGTTGCTGTTTCAGCCTTGCTACATGAATGCATGTTGGTGTCATTATTCTACTTAATCCTTTTTCCCCTTGCCCTCTCAGAGTCTGATGCACAAGCCAAGAAGATTAAAAAGGAATAGAAACTTTTGAACAGCAAAAGAAAAGCCTTTGAAATAAACAGAGCCAGAGTTACATTCAAATCATGGAAATTGATTTTGACTCTGAGAAATTTGGCTAAAAGGATCCATCAATTTAATAAATTCAAGCATAAGAGCAAAAGAAATAGGAGCCGAAGTAGGCCATACGGCCCCTCGAGCCTGCTCCGCCATTCAATAAGATCATGGCTGATCTGATCATGGCCTCAACTCCACTTCCCTGCCCTCTCCCCATAACCCTTCAATCCCTTATCTTTCAAAAATCTGTCTATCTCCAACTTAAATATATTCAATGACCCAGCCTCCACTGCTCTCTGGGATAGAGAATTCCAAAGATCACGTTCCTCTGAGAGAAGAAATTCCTTCTAATTTCCATTTTAAATGGGCAACCCCTTATGCCCCCTAGTTCTATACTCCCCCACGGGAGGAAACATTTCAGAATTAATAAATTATCTCGTAGTAAAAGATCCTCTAGGAATGAGTGACCATAATATGGTTGCATTTCAAATTCAGTTGGAGGGTGAGAAAGACCAGGGGACTTGTCTGCCTTTAGTCTCAGGGTCCTAAGCTTAAATAAAGGAGACTACAAAGGTATGAGGGCAGAGTTGGCTAAAGTGGACTGAGAAAATAGACTAAAGAATGGGACGGTTGATAAGCAGTAGCAGACTATTCCAATGAGAAGGAAAGGCTGTAAGAGAAGGGATAATCATCCGTGGTAACTAAGGAAATAAGGGAGGGTACCAAACTGAAAACAAAGGCATACAATGTGGCCAAGACTAGTGGGAGGCCAGAGTATTGGGACATTTTTAAAAGCCAGCAGAGAACGACTAAAAAAAAATGATTGAGAGGGAAGATAGGTTATGAAAGTAAACTAGCACAAAATATAAAAACAGAGTAAGAGTTTCTACAGTAAATAAAAAGGAAAAGAGTGGCTAAAGTAATTGTTGGTCCCTTGGACGATGAGACTGGGGAATTAATAATGGAGAAAAGGGAAATGGCAGTGACATTGAACAAATATTTTGTATCTGTCCTGACGGCAGAAGACACTAAGAACATCCCAATAGTGGATAATCAAGGGGCTATAAGTTGGGAGGAACTTAATACAATCACTATCACTAATGAAGTACTACTAATAAAATAATGGAACTAAAGGTGAACAAGTCCCCTGGACCTGATGGCTTACAGCCTAGGGTCTTAAGAGAAGTGGCTGCAGAGATAGTGGATGCATTGGTTGTAATCTACCAAAATTCCCTGGATTCTGGGGCGGTCCCAGCAGATTGGAAAACCGCAAATGTAACGCCCCTATTTAAAAAAGAAGGCAGACAAAAAACAGGAAACTATAGACCAGTTAGCCTAACATCTGTTGTTGGGAAAATGCTGGAGTCCATTATTAAGGAAGCAATAGCGGGACTTTTAGAAAAGCATGATTCAATAAGGCAGAGTCAACATGGTTTTATGAAAGGGAAATCATGTTTGACAAATTTGCTGGAGTTCTTTGAGGATGTAATGAACAGGGTGGATAAGGGGGAACCAGTGGATGTGGTGTATTTGGATTTCCAGAAGTCATTTGATAAGTTGCCACATAAGAGGTTACTGCACAAGATAAAAGCTCACGGAGTTGGGGGTAATATATTGGCATGGATAGAGGATTGGCTAACTAACAGAAAACAGAGAGTCGGGATAAATGGGTCATTTTCCGGTTGGCAGAGACTAGTGGGGTGCCGCAGGGATCTGTGCTGGGGCCTCAACTATTTACAATCTATATTAATGACTTGGATGAAGGGACCGAGTGTAATGTAGCCAAGTTTGCTGATGTTACAAAGATGGGTGGGAAAGCAAATTGTGAGGGGGACACAAACAATCTGCAAAGGGATATAGACAGGCTAAGTGAGTGGGCAAAAATTTGGCAGATGTAGTATAATGTGGAAAAATGTGAGGTTATCCACTTTGGCAGAAATAATAGAAAAGCAATTTATAATTTAAATGGAGAAAAATTGCAAAGTGCTGCAGTACAGAGACCTGGGGGTCCTTGTGCATGAAACACAAAGTTAGTATGCAGGTACAGCAAGTAATCAGGAAGGCAAATGGAATGTTGGCCTTTTATTGCAAGAGGGATAGAGTATAAAAGCAGAGATGTCCTGCTACAACTGTACAGGGTATTGGTGAGGTCGTACAGTTTTGGTCTCTATTTAAGGAAGGATACACTTGCATTGGAGGCTGTTCAGAGAAGGTTCACTCGGTTGATTCCAGAGATGAGGAGGTTGACTTATGAGGATAGGTTGAGTAGGTTAGGCCTATACACATTGGAGTTCAGAAGAATGAGAGGTGATCTTATTGAAACGTATAAGATAATGAGGGGGCTCAACAAGGTGGAGGCAGAAAAGATAGTTCCACTCATACGGGAAACTAAAACTAGGGGATATAATCTTGGAATAAGGGGCCACCCATTTAAAACTGAGATGAGGGAAATTTATTCTGAGGGTTGTAAATCTATGGAATTCTCTTCCCCAGTGAGCTGCGGAGGCTGGGTCATTCAATATATTTAAGGCGAAGATAGACAGATTTTTTAGCTATAAAGGAGTAAAGGATTATGGGGAGCGGGCAATGAAGTGGAGCTGAGTCCATGATCAGATCAGCCATGATATTGAATGGCGGAGCAGGCACGAGGGGCCAAATGGCCTACTCTTGCTCTTGTGTTCTCTGCATCTACCCTGTCAAGCCGTCTCAGAATCTTGTACATGTTAATAAGATCACCTCTCAGTCTTCTAAACTCCAGTGATTATAGGCCCAACCTGCTCAACCTTTCTTCATATGACAACCCCTTCATCTCAGGAATCAACCTCGTGAACCTTCTATGTACTGCCTCCAATGCAAGTATATCCCTCCTTAGATAAGGGGACCAACACTGTACGCAGTACTCCAGGTATGGTCTCTCCAATACCCTGTACAGTTGTAGTAGGATTTCCTTACTTTTATATTCCATCGTCTTTATAATAAAGGCCAACATTCCATTTGCTTTCCTAATTACTTGTTGTACCTGAATGCTAACTTTTTGAGTTTCATGTACAAGGACCCCCAGAACCACAGCATTTTGTAATCTCTCCCCATTTAAATAATAATTTGCTTTTTTATTTTTCCTACCAAAGTGGATAACCTCACACCGTTCCACATTATACTCCATCTGCCAAATTTTTTCCCACTCACTTAGCTTATCTATATCTCTGCAGATTCTTTGCGTCCTCCTCAGAACTTGCTTTCCCACCTATCTTTGTATCATCAACAAATTTGGCTACATTACACTCGGTCTCTTCATCCAAGTCATTAATATAGATTGTAAATAGTTGAGGTCCAAGTACTGATCCCTGAGGTACCCCACTAGTTACAGTTTACTAACCTGTAAATGACTCATTTATCCCGATGCTCTGTTTTCTGTTAGTTAGCCAATTCTCTATCCATGTTAACATATTACCCTCAACCCAGTGAGCTCTTATCTCGTACAGTAACCTTTTACGTAGCACCTTATCGAATGCCTTCCGGAAATCCAAATGCACAACATCAATTGGTTCCCCTTTATCCACCCTGCTGGTTACATCCTCAAAGAACTCCAGCAAATTTTTCAAACATGATTCCCCTTTCATAAAACCATGCCGACTCTGCTTGATTGCATTATGATTTTCTAAATGTCCTGTTACTACTTTCTTAATGATGGACTCCAGCATTTTCCCAATGATCGATGTTACGCTAACTGATCTATAGTTTCCTGATTTCTGACTCCCTCCTTTCTAAATAGGGGTGTTACATTTGTGGTTTTCCAATCCACTGGGACCTCTCCAGAATTCAGGGAATTTTGGTAGATTACAACCAATGCATCCACTATCTCTGCAGTCTCTTCCTTTAAGACCCTAGGATGCAGGCCATAAGGTCCACGGTCTTGTACACCTTTAGTCCATTCATTTTCCTAGTACTTTTTCTCTAGTGATAGTGATTGTTTTAAGTCTCTACCCCCCTCCCCCCCACAATAGCCCCCTAATCATCAATTTTTGGGATGCTTTTAGTGTCTTCTACTGTGAAGACCGATACAAAATATTTATTCAAGGTCTCTACCATTTCCCTGTTTCCCATTATTAATTCCCCCAGTCTCATTCTCTAAGGGACCAATGTTTACTTTAGCTACTCTCTTTTTTATATACCTGTAGAAGCTCTTGCTGTCTGTTTTTATATTTTTTGCTAGTTTACTCTAATAAGCGATCTTCTCCCTCTTTATCATTTTTTTAGTCGTCCTTTGCTGGTTTCTAAAAATTTCCAATCCTCTGTCCTTTCACTATTCTTCACGACATTGTATGCCTTTGTATTCAATTTGAGGCCATCCTTTATTTCCTTAGTTATCCACGGATGGTTCATTCTTTTCTTCAAGTCTTTCTTTCTCACTGGAATATATCTTTGCTGAGAGTTATGAAATGCTCCTTAAATGTTTGCCACTGGTTATCTACAGTCTTACCCTCTAATTTATTTTCCCAGTCCACTTTAGCCAACTCTGCCTTCTTACCTTTGTAATTACCTTTATTTAAGTTCAGGACATGAGTTTGAGACCTAGCTTTCTCACCCTTGAACTGAATTTGAAATTCTGACATGCTATGATCACTTTTCCCAAGAGGATCCTTTACTATGAGATCATTAATTAATCCCGTCTCATTACACATTACCAGATCTAAAATAGCCTGCTCCCTGGTTGGTTCCACAACGAATTGTTCTAAGAAAGAAAACTAATTTGCACTTATATAGCGCCTTTCATGGCCACCAGACATCTCAAAGTGCTTTACAGCCTCTGAAGTACTTTTGGAGTACAGTCACTGTTGTAATACACTATTGTATGTGTCTGTGATTTTTTTATAAAAGGCATTTCAACATTTGTATGTGCTTGTCCTTTTTTTTCATGTCGAACATGAAGTTGGAGCAGTAACATAATTTTTCTAGAACCTTTGGCATTGTAGCCTTTTCCAGCATATTTGTTGAGTCATTTAAAACTGGATGTGCAACTTCTTCAGATGGTGTGACTATCGGGTTACAATGTGTTCATGCTATCACAGTGAGCCTGTTGTGGAGTTGAGTTTGTTTTTTATCCATCAATAAACAGGTGCATATCATGAAAAGTGACCATCGCCCAGATTTTGCTGTCAAAATGACAGTGAGGCTGATGGCGTGTGGATTTACATTTAGAAACATAGACATAGAAAATAGGTGCAGGAGTAGGCCATTCGGCCCTTCTAGCCTGCACCGCCATTCAATGAGTTCATGGCTGAACATGCAACTTCAGTACCCCATTCCTGCTTTCTCGCCATACCCCTTGATCCCCCTAGTAGTAAGGACTACATCTAACTCCTTTTTGAATATAGTGAATTGGCCTCAACAACTTTCTGTGGTAGAGAATTCCACAGGTTCACCACTCTCTGGGTGAAGAAGTTTCTCCTCATCTCGGTCCTAAATGGCTTATCCCTTATCCTTAGATTGTGACCCCTGGTTCTGGACTTTCCCAACATTGGGAACATTCTTCCTGCATCTAACCTGTCTAAACCCGTCAGAATTTTAAACGTTTCTATGAGATCCCCTCTCATTCTTCTGAATTCCAGTGAATACCCCAGTTGATCCAGTCTTTCTTGATATGTCAGTCCCACCATCCCAGGAATCAGTCTGTGGGTAAATGGTACAGCAACTTCTGGGAAGGGGCAGATGCACGGTTAAATACCAATACCCAAAAGTTGCTGTCCGAGTTGCACGTAAAAACTGCATTGTGCTGTCTGCCTCACTATTGATATGCATTAAATGGTGTGAAGTTGCCATATTTGCACGGTAGATACGAACTAAACTCCTCACGAAAAGCTATGTCTCGTTATTACAGATGCAAGTACCCTTTTAACGACGTGATAACTGTTAATTATTGCCAATCAACCTCTGGCACTGAAATTTATTAATTGTGGAGTCGCATGCCTTAGGTTATGAATTAGTTGTTGAGATTTTTATAAATGTCAAATTTTTTAAGTTATTTTCCATTCCATCTCTCTTTTTCTCTCCCTCTTAATCCAATCTTTCTTTCCCTCTCTCTCCCTGATTTGACATTGAATTCACTGACTCTAATTTACACTTCCTTCTCCGGTTTATTTCTCAATCCTACAATCTGATTAGTTCACTCAGGCCCCAGATGGCCTGTTTCCCTTGCTTCGTCGTTATCGGATCGCACTTCCAGCAACTTGGCAAAAAATGTAAAAATCCAAACGTGCAAGGACAAGTCTCACCCGCAGGCGCCCTGCTGCAGCCAAATCTGGCCCGTTGTTTTCTTTGACACTGTTGGCTACAGCGTGGTTAGTTCTCTATCTAAAAGACAAATGCTGGTTACATCGCTTCAGGCAGCTGTAAACAGAATACAGGTGTGAGCGAACAAGTTGAAAGTAATTTTCAGTCATGAAATAACTCCATTGAGAAAGATTGACTGATTGTGATGAATAGGGAGTTGGTCACATCCTTTAATCGTAAAGGATATCATCATCATCATAGGCAGTCCCTCGAAATCTTGGAAGACTTGCTTCCACTCTAAAAGTGAGCTCTTAGGTGACTGAACAGTCCAATACGGGAATTACAGTCTCTGTCACAGGTGGGACAGACAGTGGTTGAAGGAAAGGGTGGGTGGGGAGTCTGGTTTGCCGCACGCTCCTTCCGCTGCCTGAGCTTGCTTTCTGCATGTCCAGTCTTCCACCTCCGAGTAAACCGATTTTTTTTTTTTAAATCACTAAAAATGACAAACTGTTCAGTATAGTTCTTTTAACAGATTTATTGGTCGACACTTGAAAATTTCCTAGTAAAGTCAATATTTTTTGATATGTAAAACTTTTACAACATAGCAGCTAGTGCTTGAGCGCCGAAGAAAAGTAGCACAATTTTAAGGGACTTCCATAACCAGCACATTCGACAGAATCTTGCAATTTTGACCTGGGGGGGCACGGCCAACTTTGTGGGTGAGGCCTAATTCGGGTGAATTGAATCTCGAACCAGAGTAAAAGATTGCGGAAAACACGAACGTAAGTGTTTTTGGGCGTAACTCACTTACATTTTAAATTCCCAATCTTTTGCCCTGGTTTGACCAATTGCATTGGAATTAGTGGAAACTCTACCGCCCTATCTCCGATTCAGTGATGCTAAGAGAATTAACAGAGAGGCATGTTTCCTTTTTTTCTGCAATTGAGGAGGAATAGATTATCTCTGTTGTATTAATGGCCAATGCATTTCCCTCGTTTCTAAAACTTATTCAATAGTTTACAGCCCAAGCCATGGTCTCATCATCATAGGCAGCCCCTTGAAACGAGGATGACTTGCTTCCACACTGAAAAGGGATGAGTTCATAGGTGTTTCAATGAAGGACCTAAAATTCCAGATCCAGAACTACATCTTGAAGGGTGGAAGATGCCTGTGCGTGGATTTTTTTTTAACATGTGGTGGCCGTTGCACACCAGCCACCACACGGGCTCGACAGAGCTAGGTCTTGGTCCAGTGGCAAGGATTAACCAAGACAACTGGAGACCAGCTCTGCTGCACAGACCTAGTACGCACACATATCGCAGTGTGGGCTGGCCCGTGCTGCCCCTGGGCCCTCGCCTCTCCTGGGCCCTGATCACATCCCTCTACGTACTCTTGCCACTCCTAATGTACCTGCCCGCACTGCAATCAGCTGTTGCCCGCCTACAGCAGCACGCGCAGCTCGCTAAAGTGGCATGCCACCGCACGCTGCTCCCTCTAATGACCCCGGCCTGCTGATGGTCTTGCAGGCTGGGACCGTGCCGAGTTCTGGGCCAGGCCGCCATACGCTGCTCCCTCTAATGGCCTCGGCATGCTGATGGTCTTGCAGACCGGGGAAGCCATGGTCTGGTGGGATGTTGTACTGCCTTCTGAAGCCTACGGCATGGGATACCTAAACTTTCCTTTTTGGGCTTTTAACAACACTCCTGCTCAAAATTGATCTTTTTGGGTTCTTCAAGCCCAGTCCCCGACTCCCCTTCCTGTAATGTTGTCCTGGCGAGTAATGCACAACAGCTTCCCCGTGCCAGCATGTGATTAAAATAGCAGTCGGGCTCCTGATTACATCATTGGAGCCCGATCTGCATGTGTAAAGAAAGACCCCGCCAGTTTCCGCCGGATGTTTTTCTGCCCCTCCTCCTCCCTCTGCTGAGAAGAGCAGGTTATAATCTGAATGTGTGGGTAAGTCCCTTGGGTGATTTTAACTGCCATAGCTTCCAGTTTTATCCAGATGGACAGGATTATAATCGCCTTCAATATCTTTCAATTGTGTGTGTTCACTATTAAATTATGGAGTAAGTATTCACTGAAATTCAGCTTTCATAAACCAAATTGCTGGCACATACAATTTCTACTCTAAAACGGAGAGCTGAGATAACACCAATATAATAATACAAGACAGAATGACATGTTATTGGAATGCTATGCTTCCAAAAACAGCTAAATTTTTTTGAAAATACATAATGATGGTGTATGAGAGGACATGCCTATCTGTTATAATCATCATCCTTGGCTCAGTGGTAGTACACTCACTTTGGGAGTCAGATGGTCGTAAATTCAATCCACAGTTCTTAAAACACGTAATTTAGGTTGGCACTATAGTGCAGTACTGAGGGAGTGCTGCACTATCAAAGGTGCCATCTTTTGGATGAAATGTTAAATCAAGGCCACATCTATCCTCATAAGAGGACATAAAAGATCCCAAGGCACTATTCAAGGAAGAGCAGGGAGTTCTGGTTTCCTGGCTGACATTTACCTCTCGACCAACATCACTTAAACAAATGAACTGCTAATTATCACATCGTTGTTTGTGGAACATGCTGTGCACAACTTGGGAGAGCTTTGTGTGAAGCACTTTGGGCAATTGTGAAAGGCACTTTATTAATGCAAGTTCTTTTCTTTCTGGAATGTGGCCAGTTCACTTTATTTAACCATACTCACCCAGTGAGTTATTAAGGATGTTGGTGCAATTCTCTTTAACCACAACTAGCCATGATTATCACATTGTGAAAATGTACTCTATATTTAATAAATAAATGGAGTAACAATTTAGTTGCAGAATGGAATTTCCTTATCGAGTATTGAGATATTTTGGGGTTAATACAACTTGATAACCTGCTTTAATCTACACCTATAGCTTGATCTTATAGTGGTCTTAATTGTGATCTTTAAAAAAATAAATTATGCTCTTGTCAAGGGAAGCACTAGACAATGGAACACTTCTTAACTTTGACAGTGCTTAGATGCAGAGTAAAAGTCACTCAATACTTGTCGAACGATGTATCCTCACACCGATCTTAGAGTATTGCCCATTGCTCCAGTGTCCGTTAACTTTCAACACTGAATACCTTTATCGCTTCTCTGAATGAGGATGGCAATTTGTATTGAATTGTAGATACTTTTTTTTGTTCCAACTGGATTAAGAATTCCCATTCTGATTTCATAGAGGACACTTCAGCACTAATTTTACAATCCTGGCAAAATGTTACTTTTTTTCCCCAACTGTGATGCAGTCCCAAAGAGGACCACCCTCTGGTGCACCTCCTATAGCAGGGCCTTTAACTGTTCAGCAGGGGGAGCATTATTTTTTTTATCGTTCATGGGATGTGGGTGTCGCTGGCAAGGCCAGCATTTATTGCCCATCCCTAATTGCCCTTGAGACGATGGTGGTGAGCCGTCTTCTTGAACCGCTGCAGTCCGTGTGTTGAAGGTACTCCCACAGTGCTGTTAGGGAGGAAGTTGCGGGATTTTGACCCAGCGACGATGAAGGAACGGCGCTATACATCCAAGTCAGGATGGTGTGTGACTTGGAAGGGAGCGTGGAGGTGGTGTTTCCCTTGTACTTCTAGGTGGTAGAGGTCATGGGTTTGGGAGCAGCAACTGGCGAGTTGCTGCAATACATCTTGTAGATGGTACACACCACAGCCACGGTAATTCGATGATGGAGGCAGTGAATGTTTAAGGTGGTGGATGGGGTGCCAATCAAGTGGGCTGTTTTGTCCTGGATAATGTTGAGTTTCTTGAGTGTTGTTGGAGTTACACTCATCCAGGCAAGTGGAGAGTATTGCATCACACTCCTGACTTGTGCCTTGCAGATCATGGAAAGGCTTTGGGGGAATCAAGAGGTGAGACAGCTGCCACAGAATACCCAGCCCCTGACCTCCTCTTGTTGCCACACTATTTATGCAGCTGGTCCAGTTAAGTTTCTGGTCAATCATAGAAATTTACAGCACGGAGGATGCCATTTCGGCCCATTGTGTCTACTCCGGCCAACAAAGAGCTTTCCAGCCTAATCCCACATTCCAGCTCTTGGGCCATAGCCCTGTAGAGTACGGCACTTCAAATGCACATCCAAGTACCCTTTAAATGTGGTGAGGGTTTCTGCCTCTACCATCCTTTCAGGCAGTGAGTTCCAGATCCCCATCACCCTTTGAGTGAAGAAATTTCCTCTTAAATCCCCTTTAAACCTCCAACCAATTAGTTTAAATCCATGCCCCTTGGTTGTTGACCCCTCTGCTAAGGGAAATAGGTCCTTCCTATCCACTCTATCTAGGCCCCTCATAATTTTATACACCTCAATAAGGTCTCCCCTCTTCCTCCTCTGTTCCAAAGAAAATAAACCCAGCCTATCCAATATTTCCTCATAGCTAAAATTTTCCAGTCCAGGCAACATCCTTGTAAATCTCCTCTGTATCTCTCTAGTGCAATCACATATTTCCTGTAGTGTTTTATACAGTTCAATGGTGACCCCCAGGATGTTGATGGTGGGCATTCAGCATTGGTAATGCCGTTTAATGTCGAGGGGCGGTGGTTAGTCTCGCTTGTTGGAGATAGTCATTGCACTTGTGTGACGCGAATGTTACTTACCACTTATCAGCCCAAGCCTGAATGTTTTCCAGGTCCCGCTACATGCGGGCATGGACTGCTCTATTATCTGAGGAGTTGCGATTGGCAGTGATTACTGTGCAGTCATCAGCAAACATCCCCACTTCTGGCCTTATGATGGAGGGAAGGTCATTGATGAAGCATCTGAAGATGGTTGGGCTTAGGACACTGCCCTGCGGAACTCCTGTAGCGATGTCCTAGGGCTGTGATGATTAACCTCCAATCGCCACAACCATCTTCCTTTGTGCTAGGTATGACTCCAGCCAGAGGAGAGTTTTCCCCCTGATTCCCATTGATGTCAGTATTACTCGGGCTCCTTGATGCCACCCTCGGTCAAATGCCGTCTTGATGTCAAGGGCAGTCACTCTCAACTCACCTCTGGAATTCAGCTCTTTTGTCCATGCTTGGACTAAGGCTGTAATGAGGTCTGGGGCCAAGTGGTCCTGGCGGAACCCAAACTGGGCATCGGTGAGCAGGTTATTGATGACGCTTGATAGCACTGTTGACGTCACCTTCCATCATTTTGCTGATGTTTGAGAGTAGACTGATGGGGCTGGATTGGATTTGTCTTGTTTTTTGTGGACAGGACATACCTGGGCAGTTTTCCACATTGTCAGCTAGATGCCAGTGTTGTAGTTTACTGGAACAGTTTGGCTAGAGACGCGGCTAGTTCTGGAGCACAACAGCCGAGATGTTATCGGGGGCCCATAGCTTTGTTGTATCCAGTGCACTCAGCCATTTCTTGATACCACGTGGAGTGAATCGAATTTGCTGAAGACTGACTTCTGTGATGGTGAGGATCTCAGGAGGAGGCCAATATGGATCATTCATTCAGCACTTCTGGCTGAAGATGGTTGTAAACGCTTCATTCAGCCTTGTCTTTTGCACTCGCATGCTGGACTCCGTCATCATTGAGGATGGGGATATTCATGGATATTCCCGTTAGTTATTTAATGGTCCACCACCATTCACAACAGGACATTGTGCCCTGCATGTCCATAATATGCAATTCACTTGGAAAAACATAGGTTAATTAATGACTACCAACATTGATTTGTTAAAGATAAGTCATGTCTGACAAACTTAATTGAGTTCTTCGATGAAATAACGGAGGAGGTTGATTAAAGTAGTGCAGTTGATGTTGTGTAGATGGACTTTCAAAAGGCATTTGATAACGTGACACATAATAGACTTGGCAAAGTTGAAGCCCATGGGATAAAATGGGCAGTGGCAGTATTGATAAAATTGGCTAAGAGGCAGAAAGGAGAATAGTAGTGGTGAATGGTTATTTTTCAGACTGGAGGGAAGTATACAGTGGTGTCCCCCGGGGGCAGGTAATAATAATACCACTGCTCTTTGATATTACTGACCTGGACTTGGGTATAGGGGGCACAATTTCAAAGTTTGGAAATGTAGTAAACGTTGAGGAGGATAGCAGCAAATTTGAGGAGGACATAGATTGGTGAAATGGGCAGACATGTGGCAGAAGAAATTTAATACAGAGAAGTGTGAAGTGATGTGTTTTTGAGGAAGAATGAGGAGAGGCAGTATAAAGTAAAAGGTGAAATTTTAAAGGGGTGCAGGAACAGACAACTATGGGTCACACACACAAATCTTTGAATGTGGCAGGACAAGTTAATGCATGCACAAGTTAAAGGCTCTATGGTACCGTTTTTAAGTAGGGTTACTGTTAATGTTCAAATAAAAAGATAATGTATTTTTAGTGATTATTATCATATTGATCCTAAGTAGCTATCTAAATAAATTGAAATATTACATGGAAAGACTGAAAGGAGTTGCAGTTGATATTTGGTTTATTACATTGACATGTTAATTTATTTCTATTGTTTGATAAGTGCCCTTAACAACACAATCTTCCTTTTATCCAGATGTATGAAGAAATTATGGAAGCACTTGAACAAGCTGCGAAGGATGATTCTACACTGACCGTAATGACAGGTGTACTTCCAGTTTAGTTGCTTCTACAATATTTTCTACACGCCTTTAAGCTTGCTTGTGTTTGGAGATTTGGTACCATCCAGGATCGCATAGTGTAACCACACCTTCACGATTGAAATTTATTGTTATTTACTATAAACATAGCCATTGTTTATTTACTGCAAATAACACCAAATGTACTTTATACAAGTTGGTTTGACTCTCCTCCTCAGAGTCGAGAAAGGTAGTGGGTTCAAGCCCCATTCCAGGACTTAAGCACAATATCTCGGCTATCACTTCAGTGCAGTACTGAGAGAGTGTTGCCCCATCAGTGGTGCCATCTTTCAGATGACTGATTAGACCAGCCTGTTCAGATGGAAGCAAAAGATGCTATGGCACTATTTGAAGCAGAGCAGGGAAGTTCTTCCAGTGTCCTGGACAACATTTATTCCTCAATCCAACATCATCAAAACAGATTGTCTAGTCATTTATCTTACTGCTGTTTCTGGTAACTTTCTGTGCGCTGCTAGGTTTGCTTATGTGACAAGAATTACTGACTCTCACCTACACTTTTTCAATATTCCTGACTTCCAACTTAATTTAAATTGATACCAAATTTTAAAACCCTTTCATCAATCATTTCCATGTTGCTGAGGGATTCTCTCCCATATTTCTTCCTAACCCTTGCTTGAGTTCCTGAACGGGATGAATTAGCAAGAGTGTTTGAGGAACCATTGTTTGCCTACATCCAGGAATTAAGATACCAGCCTGCCCCTGTATATTCAGAGATTGATCCGTATTCAGATCAGTCAAATCAGAACCGAGAAATAAGCCCATGTTGTTCCTCCCACTGAGGTTATTGAACCTAGTCTTTCACAAGTTTTAAAATGCAACAGAGTTTAAAAATGCATCACTGCACTGTTGAGGACAGAAGTCTCAACACAAAGAGGTCATTGCAGAGAGCAATTCAGTCTGCAAGAACACAACAGTCTCTTCTCTGCCCGCGCCCCCCCCCCACCCCCCCTGAAAAAAAACTTCCTTTTAAACACAGTTTAAACGGAACCACATAGACTGGACCTTTTCAAAAAATAAGATTCAATTATCCCCTTAAATTATGATAAATTTCCTTTCCCGAGTACTTGAGCAGCAACTCATATCAATTTAGCTAGTCAATTTTAAGTGACTAGCCTTTGTGATTTAACAAAACAAATCAAAGTATTTGCAATGCATTTGGATGGAAGTTCTTTCTCTTCCCTCTCGAGCAATCTGTTGTGGAAGATAACACATGACTCCAAATCATTAATTCCAAGCATTAAAAAGCAAAGTTTTAAATTCAATGTTGTCACCATGCTGTGACATTCGAGATCCATTACTGCAGATAAGAAGTTAAGCTCTGAACATTACTGGAGTTCTTCTCTTTTGTTTCGGTGACACCTTGAGGTCATTTCCATATTAAAGAACCCTCTTGGTAATCTTGCACCATCGGCGCACCTGCTTAAAAGAAAATAAATAGAAAATCCATTGTGGCTTTCCTGCCATCCCCAATGGGTTAATTCTTCAATTCCGATCCCTTTTCTGTCACTGGGGAAACTTGGAAAAATTTTAAAATGCCCAAAATATTTACAATGCAAAAGGTATTGCATACTGAATTAAGAGTTCATAGCTGCTTGTGAAAAGAGTTCCTTTTTTTGCATTTTAAAAGTTGACAAACATAGACATCAATCATTACAATCATTCTGTAAAGCATTCCATGCATAACTATAGCATCCCTCCCTTTTCTCCCCTGGTGTCACAATCTTGAAATTGGTCATAATATTTTATTTTTTAAATACCAATTGTTATGTGATTGCCTCATTTCCAGAACTAAAGGCTTCCCACACAATTTACACCAACCAGAATTTCACCATGTATAATAAAAGTCTAGTTTTAATAGGTTAATTAACCTCAATAACTCCAAATTAATTCAAATCAATATCTTAAACTAACCAGTGCCAGTTCAAAAAAAAAGCTAGACACACTAAGACAAATAAACATCCACATGCTTTTTTAAAAAACTTTAACATTCGCTCTGAAACATCAAAGAAAAACACTTGATTTTACACACTATACATTTCATGACGACTCAGACAGAGTAGCAAATTCTATGTTTTATTTCTCTCGGCACGAAAGTTAGAAGCTGACGTGTCAGTTTCACTTGCATAGACTCATGGAAATGCTTATCGGCTTACTACAGTAAACACACTGCTTCTCTGAACCACGAATTTACATTGCCATGCTTTGAACTTCCTTTTGGATTCCGCAGGGTCCTTCTGCCCACCTAGTTTCACCTTTTTCTGCACTACCTTAATGGCAGCTTTCAAATTTCTAAAACTGTAGTTGCAGCTACAGAGGAGGATTCACTTAAAGTCTACATCCTCTAACTCTGGGTGATCCCGCCTAAAATCCACCCAGCATCTAGTAACGTCCAGCTGACCACCCGTGGAGTTAATATGGTCTATATCCCGGCTCAATGCTGCCAATTCGTCGGGGTTAAAGGGCTTGGAAAATCTCTCTGTCCCCATGGGCTGATTATTTGCATCTAGTTGCATTCTGGTGGTAATCACTGATACTGCCGTACCCGACTTATCAGGCCCCGTGGGCTCCGCTCTGTCAGGCCAGCCATCCTGGTACCATATCTAGACGCCTTCTCCTTCAGGTAGCCCCACTCTACCTCAATTCCCATGTCTTCGGTGCCTACCCGGCCATAATGGCTGATACTCGAGCCTGTTGCTTTCGCAATTTTCCTGTTAGTTCCAATATTTTAAGTTTACAGAGAGAGTGGTCCGCTCCCTTGTGGGGCTGTTTGACCACCTCTCTCAGAGCCCCTCTAGTATCCTCCAATTCTTGCTTAATCTGTATATTTTTCTTTTTAAGTTTTTTCAACTCCTGCTGAGTCTGATGCGCCTCAGCCAGGATAGCTCCCGCATTTAAACTTGAGAGACTTTGCTGCTGCAGCAGCGTGGCTGACTGTTCAGCCCCCAGATCTAGTGCGCGGACCTGTCGGCTGAGTTGGTCGACCTCTTGGTCTCTCTGCAACTTAACCTTCTGTAACTGTCGGTCTTTCTGCAGCTTAACCTCCTGTAACTGTTGGTCTGTCTGCAGCTTAATCTCCTGCAACTGTCAGTATTTCTGCAACTTAACCTCCTGTAATTGTTGCTTAAGACTCTCGATCTCGTTTTCTTTCTCTTTGAACAATTGATCATCTCTTTGAGCACAAAAGTGTGCTCCATAATCCAAAAGTTTTTTTGCCTCGCTAACTTTTAACTTTTTCCTGTCTACCCGTTCCTGGATAAACGTTATTACTACTTTGAAGGGTGTAGGCCCTTTCCTATTCAAAAATTCTAACAAAAGTTCTTTTAACTCCCCCAATGGCAACTTTCTAACTTTTCCTTATACACCGACGCCACTTGTTTGGTGCCCATCTTACTAATACTTTTCAGTCATTGGCGGGTCTCTCAGAGTTGCCGCACACCCGAAACTGGTTACTCCTCCCAAAGCACACGTGCTGATCAAACTCGTTACTTCCGAGATTCTAGAATACTTCAACGAGCAATCCAAATTAGTCACCGCCAGTCCTGCCGCGGTCGCCAATCTGTAGGGTCTTTTAAATGCCCTTATTTACTTAGATTCAACTAGCATAAATGGTGACAACAAGGTTACTCGCTTTAGTAAACCAGAACATTCTTGCTATTGAGGGAGTGCAGCGAAGGTTCACCAGACTGATTCCCGGGTTGGTGGGACTGATATATCAAGAAAGACTGGATCAACTGGGCTTGTATTCACTGGAGTTCAGAAGAATGAGAGGGGATCTCATAGAAACGTTTAAAATTCTGACGGGTTTAGACAGGTTAGATGCAGGAAAAATGTTCCCAATGTTGGGGAAGTCCAGAACCAGGGGTCACAGTCTAAGGATAAGGGGTAAGCCATTTAGGACCGAGATGAGGAGAAACTTCTTCACCCAGAGAGTGGTGAACCTGTGGAATTCTCTACCACAGGAAGTTGTTGAGGCCAATTCACTAAATATATTCAAAAAGGAGTTAGATGCAGTCCTTACTACTAGGGGGATCAAGGGGTATGGTGAGAAAGCAGGAATGGAGTACTGAAGTTGCATGTTCAGCCATGAACTCATTGAACGGCAGTGCAGGCTCGAAGGGCCGAATGGCCTACTCCTGTACCTATTTTCTATGTTTCTATGTTTTTTTTTTGTGCTGTGCGTCACAGCTTTGAAGGAAATATCTTCCAAAAGTAAATAATTATTAGCAATAATGTCGAAAGGAATCCATGGTCCTCCCAGGTTGCACTTGTATCAGGGAATCCATGGCACTCCTGGGTGGCCTTATATCTGGGACTCCACTGGGCCTTGTAAGGGATGAAATTTCCTCTCGCCCCTTACAAGACCAGCAACATGAGAGGGGGAGAGGACTCTCGAGGCTAAGAGTTCCCACATTTCTGGCCTTTCAGTAGGCGGGTGCATCTTTGGCGGTGGTACCAAGTACCCAAGGCCACAAAATGATAATTGTGGGTCCCAACTAGTGAACCAGGCCAGCAATATGGCCTGAATCCCCGAAGAAAAATAAATTTGTTTTCTTTGATTGTTTGAGGGCAAACCCCGAGCAAAAGGAGGCCAGTGTTGCCCTCTTTTTTGTATTTGTCAATTGAATCGCTGAAGGAACTGCTCGATCTATTTGAGTGTTACTTTTGAGCTAGCTGATTGGTGTGATGATTCAAGCTCACACTTTTCTCATGCCCAAAGCAAAAGCCAGCTCCTATAGCCAAGCATTTTTGCTCCATATGAGCCAAAAAGTATGACCTAATTCACAAAGTTTATTACTGTTGAATTTAAACGTAGGATTTCTGCTATGCACCCGAGTACTTCAGAGGCGATTAATATCAGTTACCGTAAATACTTTAGTACCAGACTGAATCGTACCATATCGAAAATAGTCATTTGTCAAAGTCAACTAATTTTTAAACAGGGCATGAAAAAAAAAGCAGTCCAACCAGTTGCTTGAGCTCCTTTGGTTTTACTTTACATACTTCTCAAATAATAGACAACATACACATTTTGGTAGCTTAGTAGAACACTAATCCCTACTACAAAAGCAAAATACTGCGGATGCTAGAAATCTGAAATAAAAACAGAAAATGCTGGAAATACTCAGCAGGCCAGGCAGCATCTGTGGAGCGAGAAACAGAGTTAACGTTTCAGATCAATGACCTATCATCAGAACTGGAAAATGTTACAGATGTAACCGGTTTTAGGCAAGTACAGAGGCAGGGAAAAGAGGGAAGGGAGGAAAGAACAAAAAGGAAGGTCTGTGATAGGGTGGAAGGCAGGGGAGATTGAATGAAAAATGGGATGATGGTGCATGGCAAGGGATGATAATGGGATAATGGATGATAAAGAAACAAAAGATAGGGCTAGAGAAGATATAAATGGAATAGCAGAATTATCAACAGCTGCCATACAAAAAAATGGGGGCACAGGTTATGATCTTAAATTGTTGAACTCGATGTTGCGTGCAGAATGCTGTAAAGTTCCCTAATTGCAAGATGAGATGCTGTTGCTCAAGCTTACATTGAGCTTCATTGGAACAGTGTAGGAGATGAGGATAGAGAATTAGAGTGGGAGTGGAGTGGAGAATTTAAGTGTCAGACGACTGGAAGCTCGGGATCACGCTTGCAGATTGAATGGAGGTGTTCCGCAAAGCGGTCACACAATCTGTATTTCATCTCCCCTATGTAGAGAAGACCGCATTGTGAGCAGCAAACACAGTATACTAAATTGAAAGAAGTACAAATAAATCATTGTTTCACCTGGAAGGAGTGTTTTGGGCGCCTGAATGGTGGGAAGGGAGCAGGTAAAAGGGCAGGTGTTACATCTCCTGCGCTTGCACAGGAAGGTGCGGTGGGAAGGGGAGGGGTTGTTGGGGGTGATTGAGGAGTTGACCAGGGTGACGCGGAGGGAACGGTCCCTTCGGAATGCTGAAAGGGGAGGGGAGGGGAAGATGTGTTTGGAGGTGGGATCACACTGGATGTGGCAGAAATAGCAAAAGGTCCGTATTTTATTTGTAATTTCATAGGTGTTACTACCAGAGAAGCCCACATCTTTTTCATATCTATTGTGGCTTGTGCAAAATTACAACACACTAAAATATCAGCAATATCCAAACTTTATACCACTTGCACTTTCCAAAGTTAATCCTTTGCCATAGTAGAATCTATTTGAGAGGCTAGGTCAATTATTTGTTCAATGTATGGCCAAATACCTTAACACTTACTCAAGGCCCGTTGATGCCCATATGTGCGGTTGACGAGGACTGTCTGAATCAGCTTAGTTCTGAAATACATTGGGTTTGAAATTTGGGTTGGAGGCTTCCTTCGGACGAATGCCTCCGACCCGAGAATTTTTTACGAAATTACCTGCTGGTCTCGGAGGCGCCTGCGATTGCAGTGGGCGATCTTCTCTTCCTGCGCGTCAGAGCACGCCCCCATCCTCGAGGTTCGCACAAAGAAGGTGGAGTCACGTGTGACTGGACAACCAATCATGGTACAGTATTCTCATTGATAGCAATGAGAACTCCGTATCTCCGAGTTCTTATTGCTATCAATGAGAAAAACACATTAAACACGGCATAAACATTTTTTAAAACACCTCACATAATTAAAATTAATTGAAATTAAAGTTAGTTAAATGTTTTCAAAAAATATATATATTTTGGGGATTTTTTTTTGTGTTTTTAATAAGCTTTAAAATAAACTTACCTTAGTGGACAAGGTTTTTAACTGTGTATTTAAATTTTATTTTTATATGTTTTAAAACTCTTACACTGGTAAAAGTAGGCTATGCGTCTGCTTTTACCAGGCGCAAGAGTTTTAAGGACATTCGCTGGGCAAGCGTTCTCCTGGACAAATGTCCTGACTGCGGGAATGCATTCGATCTGTCAAGCCAAAACTTGACCGATTGCACAAAACAGTTTTCGGCGCATGCGCATTGCTTCTGTATAGACACGGCGAGGCCGGAATTTTAGCCCTAATATGACATCAATTAATTGGCCATGATACACGTTAAGTCTTTCTAGCACATAGGTCATTGTTCTCTTCAGATGACCGCTTCACTGGCTCCTTTCTGATGTGTTTCAAGTGGTGCCAGAAAATTACCTCCAATTAGCCATCATGCAGAAGCCATTTTGAAGGCAGTACTTCTCTTAAAAGAGCATGTTTTTTTTTTTAATTAAAATAGCTATGGACATAGTATATAGAGAAGAACTATAAATGGTGGATAAATATACTCCATTTTTGTCACAGTGCCTGGTCAGATCTTTGCTTTGCTTTGCATTGCTGTCCATTTCCCCCACCCACCTTAATCATGCTGATGTTACACCCCTCAGTCTTCACAGTTCATGTTGCTTCATTCCATCTGGTTAGATAGGTAGGCATGCTGATGCACTGGACTTTATGCACAAACTGTTTTGCATCATCTGCCTTGCCTGAGAACAGAGATTGAAACCATAGCAACGTTTCTGTGTGGGAGACAGTTGAGCTGATTAGAATAACCTTGCCCACTGATCAACCGATTTTCCCCTCGGCCAAGAGGTCTGAGATCTTGCTCCCTCTTCCAGGGTGGCCATGACACATGGGGCTACCTCGTCCCCGGTAAGGAACGGTGTTAGCATATTTATATGGTAGCCATAGCACTTACATGGTCAATTGTATATCTTGACTATCTAATCCACCTTGGTGTGCCTTTCTACCAGTGAGCACAAATCTACTCGGTGATCCTGCAATTTGTTAAACATTACTGTCAGCAGTACCTGTATGCTGGGCTTACATGGCACTCCTATGCCCCAAGTTTCCACATGATTTGCTCCTGATTTTTAGGAGCAGCTGGTGTAGAACGGAGTATCTTAGAAATCGGAATTCTCGTCATTTAGTTTGCTCCAGTTCTAGTCAGTTAGAACAGTTTCACTGTGGAACAGAATTTTTTTTTCAAAACGGGGTGTGTCCGGCCACTTACGCCTGTTTTCAAAGTTTCGTCAGTGAAAACTTACTCCAAACTAACTTAGAATGGAGTAAGTGAAGATTTTTGTATGCTCGAAAAAACCTTGTCTACACTTTAGAAAATCAGGTGTAGGTTACAAATCAGGCGTAGGGAATGGGGGGGGGGGGGGGGGGGGGTTTAAAGGGAAGTTTACAAACATTAAACACTTCAATTTTACAAAAAGAGTCATCATCAATAATAAATGATAAATACATCAGTAAATCAACCAAAAAAAATTAATTAAAAAAAATAAAAATTCAGTGTCCCGGGAGGGACCGTTGCCGTGGGTCTTCGGCGGCCAATCGGCAAAATCGATTGGCAGATGCGTTCTGCTCTATTGGCCCCCCCCCCCCCCGACACCTATTCACCACCGGGGGGTTTCCAGCGGTGAGCACTTCCGCCGGAATCAGCTGACTGAAGCCACGGTAAAGGGCTTGCGGCCGTGGTGAAGTCATTAGGGTGCGCACTGCTGCTACGCGGCCACGCCAAACATACTGAGTTTTAAAAAGGGAGGTTTTTTTAAACAGTGCCCCTGTAGGCTTTTGGTGTCGGTACATTTTGCCGTGATGTGTGACACCGCTGGAGGAGGACAACAGAGGATTCCCGCGACCTGGGGTATATTTTCTGATAACTTTTGCCCTTTGTTTTTTGTTTCTGTTGAACCTGCTGAGTTTTATTTAGAACTTTTGGGAGAGTTTTCAGGACTTTGAGCTCTGATTCATTAATAGAGGCCTGTAGGCCTCATTCTGTGCTCCAGAGGCCTGCTTGTCAGGGTGCAGCCTTCAAGCACAATGGGATCAGTGTAGGCACCTTGTAAGACACAGGGTGGCATGCAGGAGAAGGCGGCACCATCAGCAACGTGCAGAGAGGCAGCGGGCAAGGGAGGTAGCAGCCATGCCTGCCCAACATCCAGAAGGGCCTGCTGATGTGCACAGACCTGCTCATAGAGGGGGTGTCCAGGAGGGAGATGGTGTCAGGAGGAGGGTCAAATACGCTGACCCCCCCCCCGCCCAACCACCACCACCACCACCACCACATACTGGGCCAGGAGCCTTGCCAGCAGCAGCCTGCAGAGGCACGCGACCATGAGGAGGACCAGGGAGATGGCCATCATCTAGTTGCCAGGGAAGGTGGCTAACACCGAGCTGGGTGAAGGAGGCCCTACCCCCAAAGGGTCTACAGACCTCAGTTCTCCTTCCTCCAGCTCAGTGATGAGCTATGCCTGCGAAGGCTGAGATTCAGAAAGGAGGTACTAACAGAGCGCTGCAATGTGTTGCGGCAAGATCTCGAGCCTCGCACAAAGCTCAGGACCGCCCTGACCATATAAACCAAGGTCACCATAGCTTTAAACTTCTATGTGACGAGGTCTTTCCAGTCTGCCACTGCAAACATTGGCAACATTTCTCAATTCTCTGCACATCGCTCCATCCAGCAGGTTACCGATGCACAGTACAGGAGAAGAGTGGAGTACATCTCACTCCCAATGACGAGGGATAAGCAGCTGGAGCGGCAGGCATTGCAGGTGTTCCCGAGGGTGCAGGGTGCGATTGACTACATACACTTTGGACTGAGGGCGCCACAACACCATCCCGAGATCTTTGTCAACCGTAAGGAGTTCCACTCGCTCAATGTGCAGCTCTTGTGTGACCACCAACGTCGGATCCTGGCAGTTGATGCAGGTACCCAGGCAGCAGCCATGATTTGTTCATTCTGTGCCAGACCAGTGTGCCCGCCCTCTTCACCGGCCCAAATCAGGATTGTGGTTGGCTGCTTGGGAGACAAGGGACATCCCCTGTCCACTTGGCTGCTGACTCCAGTGCGGAACACCTGGACAGCGGCAGAGCATGCCTACAACGACGCTCATTGTGGCACCAGTTGCATCATTGAGCACTGCATTGGGATCCTCAAGCAGAGGTTCCGTTGCCTGGACCAGTCTGGTGGTGCCTTGCAGTATGCTCCTGAACGGGTCTCCATATTGGTAGTGGTCTGCTACATGCTGTACAACCTGGCCCTCATGAGGGGACAGCTGCTGGAAGTCGAGTCAGCAGTACCAACCGATGATGAGGTGCAGGAGGAGGAGGATCCCCATCGCTGCCCAGCTAAGAGGCGTCGTCGCCATCGCAATCCTGCAAGGGAGGTGCGGCTACGTCTGATAACTGCACGATTCACATAATCCCATCCACACATGATCTTTCAGCTCCCCTTTCCATGGCCATCCCAATGACTGCCTTCGCACAGAATTGCCCACTCCCAAATGAAACGCCTGGCCAGATATATACGTGCCAAAAATAAAGATTTATCAAATGATCAAAGTCAATGCGAAAAACAAAAGAACCATCAACTACCACAAATAATCATTTTTTACCCCTGTGCATCTTTTTATAACACCTCGTATACGTGCCTATCCTAACACTACGCCCTGTGGCTGCATCATGGGTCTGGCAAGGCTGCTGTGGTTGTTGTGTGGGACCTACAGATGTCCTTGACTGACACCTTCGAACATCTTTAGGTCTGGAAGGGCCTGGGTGCAGACTGCTCAGCATCCTCCCGGGAGGGTGCAGTCTGGCTTGGCTTGGGTGAGGCCATGCGTGGAGGCACTGGAGGAGTGCCAGGTCTGGAGCCAGGAATGTTGTGATCCTGAGCGAGCACATTATCAGGATCCTGGTCTGAGGAGCCTGAGTCACTCCCCAGGGGCGGCACACTACCACCACCACCAAACTGAGGGAGGTCAGGTCGGTGGTGTGGTGTGACACCGGAAGGTCCCCTGTGGCCTGCGGTGGACTCAGCCACGAACGCAACACTGAGATGCCGGGTAGCATCGAGCTGAGAGCAGCCAGAGTCTCAAAGCCAGCAGACATGGCAGCAATTTGACACTCCATGGCAGCAGTAAGACGCTCCGTGGCCTGTTATCCAGAGTGCAGAAGAGCATTCTGAGCTTCCAGGGCCTGCGGCCATCCTCTACAATCCAGCACAGATGCGTTCGTTCCCTCATGCCTGTGCTGAAATGACAGCTGCCACATCACCTGCAGGTTGCAGCATCACAGCTGGATCTGCACGGTCACTCTGGGAGTCCACCATCGCCTGCACACTGGCAGTGATGGGCGCCATGGTGTGCGCAGAGCTGTCAACTTTGCAGGAAGCGCACTCCTCCACACTCCTGACCACTTCCGACGGCCTCTCTGGCACCCTTGTCAGTGCCCCCACCAGCTGGGGAATGCATGACCTCCATCCTTCATTCGTATGCCGCAACATCGATGGCATCATCTGAGTCCTCATCGGCAGAAATCCAATGCGGACTCGCTCCCCGGAGAGATGGCATATGTGGTTGCCTAGCCCCGTCACCATGGTGCAGCCCGTTAGGCCTGGTGCAACACCTAGTGCCGACCACTGTACCACCTCATCTATATCACACCATGCACTCCCAGTATCTGAGCTGGTACATGTGGGTGGAAGCAGTGACACGTTGGTGCCAGCAGTGCCTTCCTCTTTCTCATCGGTGGCATCCCCAAACAGGAGAGTGCTGTGGATGCTCACAGCAGGGCTTCAACCCTCAATGTCGTCACTGCTGAGACCTGAGATTTCAGGGTTTAAGGCAAGAAGAGTGTGATGCAGGCCTCCGGCCGCTGTGCGACGTCTCTCGTCACTAGTGACTGTGCTCAGATTGAAGGCCGATAAATCCCCGGGGCCTGATGGTCTGCATCCCAGAGTACTTAAGGAAGTAGCTCTAGAAATAGTGGATGCATTGGTGATCATTTTCCAACAGTCTGGATCAGTTCCTGTGGACTGGAGGGTAGCTAATGTAACACCACTTTTTAAGAAAGGAGGGAGAGAGAAAACGGGTAATTATAGACCGGTTAGCCTGACGTCAATAGTGGAGAAAATGTTGGAATCAATTATTAAAGATGAAATAGCAGCACATTTGGAAAGCAGTGACGGGATCGGTCCAAGTCAGCATGAATTCATGAAAGGGAAATCATGCTTGACAAGTCTTCTAGAACTTTTAGGATGTAACTGGTAGAGTGGACAAGGGAGAACCAGTGGATTTGGACTTTCAAAAGGCTTTTGACAAGGTCCCACACAAGAGATTGGTGTGCAAAATTAAAGCACATGGTATTGGGGGTAGTGTACTGACGTGGATAGAGAACTGGTTGGCAGACAGGAAGCAGAGAGTCGGGATAAACGGGTCCTTTTCAGAATGGCAGGCAGTGACTAGTGGGGTGCCGCAGGGCTCAGTGCTGGGACCCCAGCTATTTACAATATACATCAATGATTTGGATGAGGGAATTGAGTGTAATATCTCCAAGTTTGCAGATGACACTAAGCTGGGTGGTGCTGTGAGGAGAACGCTAAAAGGCTGCAAGGTGATTTGGACAGGTTAGGTGAATGGGCAAACTCGTGGCAGATGCAGTATAATGTGGATAAATGTGAAGTTATCCACTTTGGGGGGCAAAAACACGAAGGCAGAATATTATCTGAATAGCGGCAGATTAGGAAAAGGGGAGGTGCAACGAGACCTGGTACATCAGTCATGGTACATCAGTCATTGAAAGTTGGCATGCAGGTACAGCAGGCGGTGAAGAAGGAAAATGGTATGCTGGCCTTCATAGCTAGGGGATTTGAGTATAGGAGCAGGGAAGTCTTACTGCAGTTGTACAGGGCCTTAGTGAGGCCTCGCCTGGAATATTGTGTTCAGTTTTGGTCTCCTAATCTGAGGAAGAATGTTCTTGCTATTGAGGGAGTGCAGCGAAGGTTCACCAGACTGATTCCCGGGATGGCAGGACGGACATATGAGGAGAGACTGGATCGACTGGGCCTGTATTCACTGGAGTTTAGAAGGATGAGAGGGGATCTCATAGAAACATATAAAATTCTGACGGGACTGGACAGGTTAGATGCAGGAAGAATGTTCCCGATGTTGGGGAAGTCCAGAACCAGGGATCATAGTCTAAGGATAAGGGTTAAGCCATTTAGGACCAAGATGAGGAGAAACTTCTTCACTCAGAGTTGTTAACCTGTGGAATTCCCTACCGCAGAGAGTTGTTGATGCCAGTTCATTGGATATATTCAAGAGAGAGTTAGATATGGCCCTTCCGGCTAAAGGGATCAAGGGGTATGGAGAGAAAGCAGGAAAGGGGTACTGAGGTGAATGCTCTTATTGAATAGTGGTGCAAGCTCGGAAGAGTCGAATGGCTACTCCTGCACCTATTTTCTATGTTTCTATGCTCGGTGTGCAGCCACTCAGTCTGTCATCTACAAGCATAAATGGGAGAAGGGCTGCCGTGAGCGGGAGGTGGGGATTGATGCATGGAGCCTACAAATAGCAGGCTTCCAGAAGGAAAGGCACAGTAGGCGCTGGCGCATTCAAGTCGAGAGCACATTCAAGGACAGCCTCACTTACCAAAAAGTCGGGAAGTGCGCCAGCTTTCTTGCGCTACTGAATTTCAGCCCCATTATCTCTAAGGTAGATCTCAGTAATTGGGCTACACCCATTGTTGTTGTACCTTATCTCTTGGGTAGATCTCAGTGTTGGGCGACACCCATTGTTATTGTAACCAAGTCTAATGCTGATGCTATGTCCAGGTTGTCATTTCCTTATTTTCATTTAAACAGTTTTCATAGGCCCACGTTGATCTGGATCACCCTCTTTTTCCTAATATAATTGTTAAAAATTGTTGTGATTTTGTTCTCCCTTGCAACTTTCTTTTCATACTCACTTTTTGCAGGTCTTACTATCTTTTTTGGCACATTTTGTTGTTCTTTGTATCTCTCCCAGTCACCAAGAACTGTGCTAGTTCTTGCATTTTTGAATGCTTTTTCTTTTAGTTTTATGTTGTCCCTTACTTCCTTAGTTATCCATGGCTATTATTTTTGGCAAGTAGAGCTCTTGCCCGAGGGGTATAAACTGGTTCTGTATCACATTAAATTCTTTTTTGAACACTGCCCACTCATCTTCTGTCGACTTACTCATTAACAAATTTGCCCAGTTTATTGTGGGCAGTCTCTGCCTCGTGCCCTTAAAGTCAACCTTGCCTAAATCTAAAATCTTAGTAATAAAAACAGAAAATGCTGGAAATACTCAGCAGGACAGGCAGCATTTGTGCAGAGAGAAACAGAGTTAACGTTTCAGGTCAATGACCCTTCATCAGAATTGGAAAACATTAGAGATGTAACAGGTTTTTAAGCAAGTGTAGGGGGAGGGGAGGAAAGATCAAAAGGTCTGTGATAGGATGGAAGACAGAAGAGACTAAAGTCTTAGTAGCTGTTTCGCATTTCTTTCTTTCAAACACAACATTGAACGCGATCATATAACAACTGCAACTTGTATTTATTTAGCGCCTTTAATGTAGTGAAGCGACCAAGGCACTTCACAGGAGTATTATGCAATAAAAATTTTACACCAAGCCACATAAGGAGAAATTAGCGCAGGTGACCAAAAGCTTAGTCAAAGAGATATGTTTTAAGGAGCGTCTTGAAGGAGGAACGAGAGATAGAGAGGCGGAGAGTTCCAGAGCTTGGGACCTAGGCATCATCATCATAGGCAGTCCCTCGAAAGCAAGGAAGACTTGCTTCCACTCAGTGAGTTCTCAGGTGACTACAGTCCAATACGAGAATTACAGTCTCTGTTACACATGGGGCAGACAGTGGTTGAAGGAAAGGGTGGGTGAGGAGTCTGGTTTGCCGCATGCTCCTTCCGCTGTCTGCACTTGGTTTCTGCAAGCTCTCGTCGACAAGACTCGAAATGCTCAGCACCCTCCTGGATGCTCCTCCTCCACTTTGGGCGGTCTTGGGCCAGGGATTCCCATGTGCCGGTGGGGATGTTGCACTTTATCAAGGAGGCTTTGAGGGTGTCCTTGAAACATTTTCTCTGCCCACCTGGGCTCGCTTGCCATGTAGGAGTTCCGAGTAGAGCTCTTGCTTTGGGAGTCTCGTGTCGGGCATGTGGACGATGTGGCCCGCCCGACAGAGCTAGTCGAGTGTGGTCAGTGCTTCGGTGCTGGTGATGTTGGTCTGAGCGAGAACACTGACGTTGGTGTGTCTATCCTCCCAGTGGATTTGCAGGTTCTTGTGGAGGCAGCACTGGTGGTACTTCTCCAGCGCTTTGAGGTGTCTACTGTATATGGTCCATGTCTCTTGAGACATATCGGAGGGCGGATATCACTACTGCCATGTAAACCATAAGCTTGGTGCCAGATTTGAGGTCCTGGTCTTCAAACACTCTTCCTCAAGCGACCGAAGGCTGCGCTGGCACACTGGAAGCGGTGTTGGATCTCGTCGTCGATGTCTGCCCTTGCTGATAGTAGGCTCCTGAGGTATGGAAAATGGTTCACATTGTCCAAGGCCGTGCTATGGATTTTGATGACCGGGAGGCAGGGTCAGGTTGGTGGAGGACCTTTGCCTTACGGATGTTTAGTGTAAGGCCCATGCTTTTGTACGCTTCAGTGAAAATGTTGACATAAGGAGAAATTAACACAGGTGACCAAAAGCTTGATCAAAGAGATATGCTTTAAGGAGCATCTTGAAGGAGGATGAGAGGCGGAGAGGTTTAGGGAGTTTCAGAGCTTGGGACCTAGGCAACAGAAGGCACAACCATTAATGGTTGAGCGATTATAATCAGTGATGCTCAGGAGGGCAGAATTAGAGGAGCGCAGACATCTTGGGGTGGGGAGTTGTGGGGCTAGAGGAGATTACAGAGATAGGGAGGAGCTAGGCCATGGAGGGATTTGAAAATAAGGAGGAGAATTTTGAAATCGAGGTGTTGCTTAACCGGAAGTCAATGTAGGTCAATGAGCACAGGGGAGTTGGATGAGTGGGACTTAGTGCGAGTTAGGACACAGGTAGCCAAATTTTGGATCACCTCTATTTATGTAGGGTAGAATGTGGGAGGCCAGCTAGGAGTGCGTTGGAATAATCAAGTCTAGAGGTAACAAAGGCATGGATGATGATGTGATCACTATTTAATAAATGCTCACGCACCATTAGGCTGTTAATTAAATCTCGCTCATTACATATTAAATCTAATATGGCCTGCCCCCTTGTTGGTTCTAGGACATATCCTGAACACACTCAATAAATTCACTAACTTTCTGACATGAGCTAGTCTGCTTATCCCAATCGAAAGTTAAAATTCCCCAATTAAAACCACTCTGTCTTTGCTATATTCTTGTCTAATCTCTGCATTTATACATTCTGCCACATTACAGCTGCCTGCTTCCCTCTCATTATCCTTGAAGTAATTTCATCCTTAATTACTAAGGTTACTCCTCCCTATCTACCAGTTTCCAGATCCTTCCTGTCGACCTATTCAGTTCACAGTCCTGACTATTTTACTACCATGTTGTACCATTAATGGTTCACATTTTATGTCTGTACAGCAACTCAAATGTTTGGAAGCCTGTGGATTCTTATGGTACTATCCTTAGGCAAGCAATATGTTGCCAATCATTCCAGTCCTCCGGTTTCCACTCAACATATGCACATAGCATGTGAGTCAGTGTGCCTTTAAACTTTCTACTATACCAGCCATTGGTCTCAGGAATATTTAGGTGGATCAATGCAGCTTTATTTGGCATAGCTGCCACAAGTGAGTAACTGGAACATAAATCTAGCCCTCTACTTGGCAAAATCTGTTGTGGGAACTTAACTCCAGTAAACATTTCTAACGTCATATTGGCCATGACATTAGTAGTCATTGATACAAAAGCTACTGTGCCTACGACTTAGTACAGTCTACAGAGGTCAGTATCCAAATACTTGAAGCACTATGAATAATTTATTATATAAAGAGCTTTCTGCGCTATTTTGAACTTGGGACTTTTCCTCTAGCATCAAATCATAGGCAGCAAGAATTGCAGCTTTACAGTAATGCAAATCTTACTTCACTGTCTATTGGATGAATGCTTTAACTACATGTGCTGGCACCAGCTTCTTGTCCCAAAGTCCTTTGTCCCAGCAATGATGATTTGCTAATGATTCAAAACTTTAAGACTATAAGAACATAAGAATTAGGAACAGGAGTAGGCCATCTAGCCCCTCGAGCCCGCTCCGCCATTCAACAAGATCTGGCTGATCTGGCCGTGGACTCAGCTCCACTTACCCGCCCGCTCCTCGTAACCCTTAATTCCCTTCTATAAAAGTTGCCCATTCTTTAAAATTTGGTGTGACTAGATTTCGTAAAATGATTGCATTCAAATTACCTCCCCTATTTTCCAGATTCATCATCAATAAGCCGTTCTCCACCAGTTCAGGTGCATATTGTTGCTGCATCTCTTTTTGCTCTCATCTTTGTGTGTGTGTGTGTGTGTTGCTACTGCTCTGACACAAACCTGTGCTCATGCTTCTTTCTCATCAACCTCTGCACCGGTTTTCCTTATCAACCTCCCAATTTATGCAGTTGTCGCTGGTATGCACATTCCTTGTCCTTTTTACTCTGCAGCCAATCAAGCAAATTCTAGCTCTCTCATCATCAAAGGCAGTCCTTCGAAATCGAGGAAGACTTGCTTCCACTCTAAAAGTGAGTTCTTAGGTGACTGAACAGTCCAATACGGGAACCACAGTCTCTATCACAGGTGGGACAGACAGTCATTGAAAGAAAGGGCAGGTGGGACTGGTTTGCCGCACGCTCCTTCTGCTTACGCCTGTTTTCTGCATGCTCTCGGCGACGAGACTTGAGGTGCTCAGCGCCCTCCTGGATGCACCTCCTCTACCTAGGGCGGTCTTTGGCCAGGGACTCCCAGGTATCGATGGGGATGTTGCATTTTATCATGAATTTCTCAGCTCCTATATACATTTTTAAAATACCGCTGCTCGTGTCTGCTGGTTTAGTTTCAGCTTGTTTGCATGCAATATTAATATCCCAACTTTGCTGCCACCAAATATGATTTGCGTTCTCACCAGATCCTTTTTTCATGCATTGCACAAAAGTCAGCTCCCATAGGCAAACACTCTCACTCTGAGTCAAACCATGACAGTGTTAAAATAATCTGAATAGTGTGCCTCCAGTGAAAAATCAACCCTGTTATTGTCTTTGATTTATGTGTAGGATTTCTACTGCACACCCACATCAGTTCATAGGATGATTAATACCTGTCACGCCAAACGCCTTTGCACTACACTGAATTACCAAACTGGTTTATTCACAGATAGTCTTTTACTAGCAAAAAATACAGCCAGTTGCTAAAGTCAGCTTGATAATGCAGTATTTTTGAACTAGTTCATGAAAGAGTTAAACAAGTAAATCTTGACTTTGCTTGCAGTTCCTTTGCAGAATTTTTAATTACTAGATAATAGAGTCTTATTGTTTAGCTAATCCTTATTGGTTGTAGTCATATTCGGATTACATAGGTGTTCATACCTACCGGATTTGCATCTCACCCCTGTCTATTGCAGCGCATTCAAAATCAAAACTCAATATTAGACATATCTCACACATTTTTACTTACAGCCTCACCATAGAGAAACCAATCTGAGACTACAACAATTACCCTTGCCACTGGACCAAGACCCAGCTCTGTCAAGCCCGTGTAGTGGCTGGTGTGCAACGGCCATCCCATGTTAAAAAAATCCACGCACAGGCATCTTCCACCCTTCAGGATGCAGTTCAGAACCTGGAATTTTAGGTCCTTCATTGGAGTACCTGTGAACTTATCCTTTTTTGGCGGCAAGTCATCCTTGTTTCGAGGGACTGCCTATGATGATGATGATGACATTGTTGATTAATTGGATGGTAATGCATATTAAGTGTTTTTTGCACTTGTCATTGTGACTGCAGTTCCAATTTTCTGCTGTCAGTAGCCTATTGAAAAGATGTCGATCTCTCAGCTAGTAGATAAAACCCCTGGTCCAGACGGATTACGTCTGTGCATTTTAAAAGAATCTAGGCAAGAGATAGCAGAGGCATTACTACACATATTTAATAATTTGTTAGAAAAAGGCCTGGTGGATAGCTAATAAAATGTCTATATTAAGAAGGGAGATAGAATATACTCAGATAACTATAGACCAGTCAGCTTAACATCGGTGGTAGGAAAAATAATGGATCTAGACTTTCAAAAGGCCTTCGATAAGTTACCACACAATAGACTAATGAATAAAGTCAATGCATGCGGAGTCAGGGGACAAGTAACAGATTGGATAATAAGCTGGCTTCAAGACATAAAGAAGAGAGTAGAGGTAAAGGGTAGCTATTCAGAGTGGGAAGTGGTCCACAAAGATCAATGCTGTTCACAATTTATATTAACGATTTAAACTTTGGAATCAAAAACATAATATTTCTAAATTTGCAGATGAGACCAAATTGGGAGGGATAGTTAATACTGAGGAGGATGGCAACAAATTACAAGAAGACATTAATAAACTTGGAGAATGGAATTCAATACAGATAAATGTGAGGTATTACATTTTGGTAAGAAAAATAGGGACGTCACTTATTACTTGGAAAATCTGAATCTAAGTGGGGTAGAAGTGCAAAGGGATCTCGGAGTATAAATACACAAACCACAGGTTAACAAGGCTATAAAAATCAAACGAAGCAACTAGGGTTTATTTCTAGAGGGATTGAATTGAAAAGTAGATAAGTTAAGCTGAACTTGTATCACGCCTTGGATAGACCACATTTGGAGTACTATGTACAATTCTGGTCGGCATATTATAAAAAGGATATAGATGCACTGGAGAGGGTGCAAAAAAGATTAAAAAGGATGATACCAGAAATGCGAGGGTATACCTATCAGGAAAGGATGAACAGGCTGGGTCTATTTTCTCTTGAAAAGAGAAGGTTGAGGGGTGACCTAATAGAGATCTTTAAAATCATAAAAGGTTTTGATAGAGTAGATACAAAGAGTGTGTTTCCACTTGTGGGGAAGAGCATAACTAGAGGCTATCAATATAAGATAGTCACCAAGAAATCAAATAGGGAATTCAGAAGAAACTTCTGTATCCAGAGAGTGGTGAGAATGTGGCACTCGCTATCACACGGAGTGGTTGAAGTGAATAGTATAGATGCATTTAAGGGGAGGCTAGATAAGCATTCAAGAGAGAAGGGAATAGAGGGTTATGCTGATAGAGTTAGATGAGGAAGGACGGGAGGAGGCTCAAGTGGAGCATAAATGCCAGCATGGACTGGTTGGGCTGAATGGCCTATTTCTGTGCTGTATATACTATGTAGTGAAAAATGAGCGGAGTTCCATCCTGCCAGAATTCCACCCTTTTGTGCCTCAGCATGGTTCCTGGAGGGTGGGACCACTCGTGTTGGAAACACCCATCTTAGACAGGTGGGAGCTTTATTTAAATATGTAAAGGTGCATGCCCATCCTTCATGGTATTTCTCAATAAGTTTGAAGGATGCCTATTTGAAATGGACAACCAAGGTTGCTAGGGAACTAGTTATCAATAATGCCACAACCTCCCATCGTCTCATAAATCATGAGACAAAATCTTAAAAATCGTGATATTTAGCACAGAAATTATGAGTTGCTATTCTTTTCCCTGACCTGATCCCTCACTGACCTTTGTTCCCGGACAGGAAGCACATTCCATGACCTTTGCTCCCGGACAGGAGGTGCATTCAGCCATAATTAACCGATGGCTAACATGAGAAATAGGCGCCTTGCACTTCTGATCACAAAAAGTTTTTTTTTAAATAAGGATTTCTGCACACATGGCTAATTTTCCCAAGATAATTACTCAGCCCTTTTGTAAACAATCAATAATAATTACCATGCAATTTATTTTTTGCTTGCTTGTTAGCTTTGGATCTAGCCTCTTTTTTTGTGGTGACTGTCCTCTGGCCACGATGGTGGTGATGGTGTAATATAAATGTGATGGTGCTGATGCATTTTAAAAGTGGCTCATGAGGAAACTATATTTAAATCTCTCTCCCTCACTGTAAAAAAAAATGCGGTTACAGTGCTGAGATGTCTGCCAATGAAATGCAATGGCCACTCCCTCTCTCTCTCTCTCTCTCTCTCTCATACATACACACACACTGCAGTTCCTTTCCTCTCTCTCGCTCTCATCCCACCTTCCAGATCACGTTAATGCAGTCCTGTTGCATTTCTTATCCTTTCACCCCAAAACTTTTTGCAAACTGCACCTTGTGTTTTTTTTCTACTTATTTTTTTAAATCATTCCTACTTGGTTTTTTTTGCTGTATGATCCTTTCTGGTCAGATTGCACAGGATTTGGTCTGTGCCCACCTGCTGGTAGCCATTCACTCTCATTTGTAGACGGAGATGACAATACCTTGCTTTCGCAGACAATTAGTGAATGTGGAAGCTCCTCTTTTCAAATTAAATTGGACAGCAGACCTAATAGCACCACTTAGATATGTGAATGACTGATTAACTGCAATTTTGGCTGCTTCCTAGAAGTACCCCAATCACAGTATGTCATGCTGTCAGTGCTTGAATTAATTCATTCATTCATAGGCCGTCCCTCGAACGAGGATGACTTGCTTCCATGAGAGTTCACAGATGTTTCAATGAAGGACCCGATGTTCCAGTCCTGAACTCCAGTTGAGGGGGTGGAGGATGCCTGTACATGATTTTTTTTTTAACGTGTGGTGACCGTTGCACATCAGCCACCACACGGGCTTGACAGAGCTAGGTCTTTATCCAGTGGCAAGGATTAACCAGGACGACTGGAGACCTGCTCTGCTGCACGGACCTAGTGCGCACACATATCGCAGTGTGGGCAGGTCCATGCTGCCCCTGGGCCCTCGGCTCTTCTGGGCCCCGTACCCTCATTTGCCGCACCTCCGCCACGATGTCCCAGGGCCCGGCGCTCCAGCTCTATTTATAGCCCCGACCTGCGGTGGTGTTCTCTCACAGGTCGGGGCGACCCATGATGTTCCAGGGCCTGCGCTCCAGCTCTAATTATAGCCCCGACCTGCGGTGGTGGTCTCTCACACGTCGGGGCGGCCCATGATGTTCCAGGGCCTGCGCTCCAGCTCTAATTATAGTCCCAACCTGCGGTGGTGGTCTCTCACAAGTCGGGGCGGCCCACGGCTTGAAATATGCCCGGGTGATCAATAGCCAGCACCTGCCAATAAGCCATTAAGAATTTCTGCAGGCTCTGGCATACCTATCTGGCAATGACCATGGAGAACTATCTTCACAGTATGTGGGTCATCACAGAGCCAGATGCAGAACTTGCTATTGGGACATTTGTAGGACTGTATATAGTGACAGCACAATTCCTGGCCAGATTGGAGATGATTGGGTAATTCCCCCCGTCAATGACACCTGAAGTGACTGGGATTGATTTCACGCACATAATTTGTATGTAACTATCCTCCACTCACTGTATTTTGCTGGTGAAATTACCCAGCTATTATCGTGAGCAGTTGCTGCGGTTTTGGGTATGAGTATTGTTTGCTATATTTTGTAGAAACTCTTTGTAAATAGACTTTGTAGACCACTTAATGAGTAAATAGACTTTGGTTGCTTTGCATTTTGCTAAGTAAATAGACTTTTTTTGAGTCCTGCTGTAAGTCTCTCCCTTCCTCCAACTTACTGGCTGACAGTGTTGTCAGTAAACACTATGAACTTGCAGCTGTCGCACAATGTGGAAGGAAACCCAAGATGCAGCATAAGACTGGCACATCTGGTGACAGTAACAGTCAGATGTCGCATGAAATATAGCTCCACCTCCTTGCACACATGCTACAATGCTGACAAATGAGTATAGTGCTGTGGACTGGCTCAGAGAACCACTATCTCACCCAGCTGCTGCCAAGTACCGGGTTGGGTGCTGGGTTGCTTTGGCATTTGCTTACAGACTCATTACTGCATCTTACTCTCATTGATTCCAGTTTCATAGCTGTACTGGAACAGTTTGGCTATGGCAGTGGCTAGCTCTGGTGCACGGGTCTTCAGTATTACAACTGAAATGTTGTCAGGCCGCATAACCTTTGCTGTGTCCAGTTTACTTAGCCACTTCTTAATGTCACATGGAGCGAACTGAATTGGCTGGATATGTATGATGGTGAGGGCCTTGGGAGAAGGACAAGTGGGATGATCCACTCAGCGCTTTGACTGAAAACGCTTGCAAACACTTTAGCCTTTTCTCATGCACTCACATGCCAGAATGGTTGAGGATGGGCATGTTATGTAGCCTTGTCCTCGTGTTAGTTGCCTGATTGTCCACCACCATTCTTAACTGGATGTGATAGAGTTCAGAATCGTTGGTTGTGGGACCCCTTAGCTCTGTATAGCCTTTTAATGTTTACCATGCAAGTAGTCTTGTGCAATAGCTCGACTAGGTTCTCAGCGCATGCTAAGAAATGCCGAGTGATGTTTATGACTTGCCCTCTACAATCCACATTGAACCAGGATTGGTCTCCTGATTTGATGGTGATCAAGAGCTGGGCCATGAGGTTACAGATTGTGGTAATATACCATTCTGCTAATGGACCACAGCACCATCAGTTTTGGGTTGCTAGATATGTCATTAGTCTGTCTCTCTCAGCACAGTTCGAGTGCCACACTGCACGATGGAGGATGTCCTCATGGGGGAGACAAGACTGTCTTCACAAGGACTCTGCTGTTGTCATTTCTATGAATGTTGCCATGAACAGTTATATCCACAACTGGTAGGTTAGTGCGGATGAGGTCAAGTAGGTTACTGTCTTGAGTCGGTTCCTCACCGCCTGAAGCTGGCCCAGTCTGGCAATTATGTCCTTCAGGACTCAACCAGGTCAGTCAATGGTGGTACTACCTAGCCACTCTTGGTGTTGGACATTGAAGTCCCATGCTCAGAGTACATTATATGCCTGTTACCTTTAGTTCTTCCTCCCAAGTAGAGTATACTGATTCGTCATTTGTACACGTGGGGGGGCGGGGGGCGGTGGTGGGGGAGTAGGTGGTGAGTAGGCAATATGAGTTTCTTCCCTTGACCTTTGACCTGAAATAATGTGACATCATAGGGTCCGGGGTCAAAGTCACAGGACCACTCCCATCCCACGTTGTGCCCTCACTTGCCAGTGATGATATCCTGCCACAAATTGCTGTAAAGGCGTGAGTTGGATTTTTTTTCCTCACCCTTCAGGTCGTGTTAATTTTCCACCGCAAATTGTTGGAAATACAAATTGATAATGGGGCATCTGGGACGTCATGAACGTCTAGTCCAATAGTCTATCTCCGACAGATCAAACGCCCAAATAAGATGAATTAGAGTCAAATTAGATATAGAATGAGAAAAGAGGCAGAAAGGAAAAGTATGAAAAAAAAAGTTACATTTAAGAAACCTCTAGAAACAATTTACTACCTGCAGAAGTGAGACACCACAGTTTCAATTGTTCCCTTTCTGGGCCTCCAATATTGAGTTTCATTTCAGGACCATAAATCACATCATTAGCAGGCTCCTTACATGAAATACTAGTCCTAAATGTCTGTGATGAGATTCATTTGTATTTACGGCATAAATCCAGCAATTTATTAACACTCATGGGGAAATTGATGACTGGATCAAGGAAGTAAAGGGAAGAATAGAGATGGACCATGTGAAGGCAAGGGAGGAGTGGCAATGTTAATTACATTTTCCAATTCAGAAAACGGCACCAATACAGTCATCAGTGTACCGGAAAAAGTGATGAGGGAGGGAACCCAATTAGAACCAGAACAAAGAATTTTCCATGTATCCCACGAAAAGGCAGGCATAGCTTGGATCTGAAGAAGCTGAGGGCCCTCAGGCCATCCTGGTGGGGGATGGAGGTGTAGAGGGATTTAATGACCAAAACGAAAAGGAGACGATTAGGGCCAGGAAACTGAAAATTGTTAAAAGTGGAGGCGGGCAATGGAAGTGCCACAGATGTAGGTGAGAAGAGACTAGACAAGGGGAGAAAAAATAGAGCGTAGACCGGAAGAAATTAGTTCCGTGGGCAAAAACAGGCTGAAACAATGGTTCTCCCAGGGAAGTCCTGCATGTAGGAGGTAGAAGCGAGCTGTGCACAGTTGGAGGCTGTGGAGGAAGATCTTCAGAAGAGATGAGGTCAGTGACTGGGAAATGATGGCTTGATGTTTGATGGTGTGGTCATGATCCAGGGGAAAGTAGGAGGAGGTGTCAGAGAGTGGCATTCAGCGTCCGCAAGGTAGAGGTCAGTTCGACAAACTTTAATAGAGATTGACATAGTTAAAATGTTTCATGAATTTCTTTGATGTCAGTGATTCTTGATTATTCAGCACCCAAAGATTCTAAATTTGTATTTAAATCTGCCATGAAATACTTTGTGTCCTTTTATTGGTCTAGGACTATTTCTACACATAACAACAATTTGCTTTTATATAGTGCCTTTAACATCTTAAAGCGCTTCACAGGAGCATTATCGAACAACATTTGCCAAACAAAATTTGCCATTAAGCTAAAAGCTTCGACAAAGAGGTAGGTTTTAAGGAGCAACTTAAAGGAGAAGAGAGAGGTAGAAAGTGGAAAGGTTTAGAGAGGGCTTTCCTAGACTGCTGAAAACATGGCCACCGATAGTGGAGCGATGTTGATCAGAGATGCGCAAGGGGCCAGAATTGGAGGAGCACAGAGATCTCCGAGGGTTATAGGGCTGGAGGAGATTACGGAGACAGGGAGGGACGAGGCCATGGAGGGATTTGAAAACAAGAATGAGAATTTTAAAATCAAGGCGTTGCTGGACAGAGAGCCTGTTTTTTTTTTTATATATGTACCCTGTACAGCCACCAGAAGGCACATACCTTGGAGTCCCAAGGGATCCCATAATCCCTTGGGAGCACAGGTACTTAAGGAGGCCTCACAGGTTGGAGAAGCACTCTGGAGACCTGCAATAAAAGACTACGGTCACACTTTACTTTGATCTCTCAGTATTCAGTCAGACTCTTTCTTCATACATAACAGAGCCAGTGTTGGTCAGGGAGCACAGAGGTGATGGATGAATGGGACTTGGTATAAGTTAGGATATGGGCTGCAGAGTTTTGGATGAGCTCAAGTTTACACAGGGTGCAAGGAGGGAGGCCGGACAGGGGAACATTAGAATAGTCGAGTCTAGAGGTAACCAAAGCATGGACGAGTGTGTCAGCAGTAGCTGAGCTGAGCTGCATCAAGGGCGGTGAGTAGCATACAATACAAAAGAAATATAATGATTCACCCACTCATCCCAGCCTTTTCCATTAATGAATTAAGTTGAAGAAAATGCTGACAATTTGAAATGATATGAAGGATGCTATCTTGCCACAAACCAGCAAATATTAGATCGATTTTGTTTACTGCTTTTCTTTTCCAACTGCATTTCTTTTCAGAAATCAGAATGTCGCACCTCAAAGTATCACATTGCCAGAGAGAAATAAGTTGTGATTGGCTGAAATAAGTGAAATGTTAAATTACAGTCAATTACTACCATTGAAAAATGAATAAGCTGCAGAAAGCCAGGAAACAAATTCCTCATTTTTCAATCAAAGCTACCAATTACTAACGAGCTGGCAGCAAAAACTAACCAAGCAAATTACTAAAATCATTTTGTGAAGTTGACTGCTCAACATGACGCTGACAGTATTTTTGAAATGATATTGTTTGAATTTATCACTAATGTGAAAATAACATCATAAACTCATGAAAAATTAAACAATTCCAAATAAACTGCTTATTCTGCCAAGAGTTGCCTGTTCAGTATTGTAAATCCCAGAAATGTTTTCTGTGTGAGGCAGACATCTGGGTCAGGAGCCTGTGCCTTTATTTATAGTACTTGGTCAGAGTTTAAGTTACTGCCATTGCACTTTCCATCTACAAAACTTTACTTCATATTCTTTTGATTTTTGTTCGACTTTTATGTCTACTTTTTCTATTGTAAATTCTGATGTCTACATTTATAATGGAAGCTATGTAAACATGTCACACTGTCATTGCACCTTCCTGCCAGTGACAGCACTGTAGCACCTCAGTTTTATATTGTCCAGTTCATCAGCCTGTACAGCAGAGAAACTCTCTTGCTCCAACCAGTTCCAAATTCCCCAAACTGACAAAAAACAATCAGTTGTCTTTTGAAGTCAACTAATCGGGGGGAATTTTAACTCCCCAGGACAGGGGAGTGGGTCAGTGTTAAAAATTCAAAAATGGGAAACCCACCTAATGAAGTCTTGCGTCAATTATATAGGGCTTTGGTGAGAGTACTGTGTACAGCTTTGGTCTCCTTGCCTAAGGAAGGATATACTTGCCTTAGAGGGGATGCCACAATGGTTCACTAAATTGATTCCTGGGATGAGAGAGCTGTCCTGTGAGGAGAGATTGAGTAGAATGGGGCTAGATTCTCTGGAGTTTGGAAAAATGAGAGGTGATCTCATTGAAACATATAAAATTCTTACTTGACAGATTAGATGTTTGAGAGGCTGTTTCCCCTGGCTGGAGAGTTTAGAACTAGCTGTCATAATCTCAGAATAAGGGGTTGACCATTTAGGACAGAGTTGAGGAGAAATTTCTTCACTCCTTTGAGTTGTGAATCTTTGGAATTCTCTACCCCAGAGGGCTGTGGCTCCTCAGTCGTTGAGTATATTCAAGGCTGAGATCGCTAGACTTTTGGGCACCAAGGAAATCAATGGATATTGGGATAGGGCAGGAAAGTGGAGTTGATGTAGAAGATCAGCCATGATATTGAATGGTGGGGTAGGCTCGAGGGGCTGTATAGCCTACTCCTGCTCCTATTTCTTATGAAAAACTGGAGAAGGGGGAGATCGGAGACTAGCTGGGATGGAGGGATTGAAAAGACAATGAGGTGGGGGGAGATTGGAAATGCTGGGTCAGTGTGAGATCATTCATGACTTGGGATGGGGTGGGATTTGGCTGATCGAGGGGGTGGTTTACAGGTAAGATTGGGGGGCCAGAGGGAAGCACTCCTGGCCCACAAGCAGTGCCGAAATAATGTAAAGCATGAACTTTTTAATCCATTGAGATAACTTTGAAAGGACATCGATCTTAGACGATGTACTTGCAAATTGCAGTTGCGGAACATGAGGAGAGCCAAACAGAGATAATACAGGTGAGAAACTGTAAAGGCTAAGAAAGGAACCACTTAGGAAGGGTTCGACAGCCACCTTGCAAATTACTTTGGGGGAGGGACAATGAATAAGAGAGAAAGGTAGACTGCAAAGGACTCCAGGTCAGTCAAGCCAAGGGTAGTTGGACGTACTGGCCTGCAAAGATCTTCTGCGCTTCCACCCCTATAGGTTAGCACTGCCCATTCGTTTGTTTGCTCCACTCATGTTTCTCAGCCTGTTTGCTCATTCACCCACCCTCAGTAGTTGCTAGCTCAACCCCTCACTTGCCCACTGAGTGTTTCCTGACCCATCATCATCTGCTCACTTGTCTACCTTCCCAGCCCAGTTCACTCACCTGCCCAGTCCAAATATTACCTGACTTGTTCTACTCACTCACCACCTTAAGTGCTGCCTTGCATGTCCCCCAAATTTGTATTTCTTTTAGTGCTCTTGCATTCATTTCTAAATGTGGTAAATATGTGTTTCAATAGCGTACGCTTCAAAAAATTTTGGTTACAAGAGCTTTATAAGCATGCCTTCATCTCATTCACCTCAGTGCAACAAATATTTAGGAATTTTCAGGAGTTTTTTCATGGTGCTTTTTTCTGATTTGCCAACCATGAGAAGCCCCCCCCAAAAATGACTCCCATCTTGTCACAAGACCATCCTGCCAAAATCATGAGAAGAAACCTTTCTGAATTATATATGCAGTACCACAGCAATTTTGTCAGATGTATATTCCAGATGTATTTGACGTGTCAAATTGAAATGACGCGTTCACTCTCTAGAAACAGAAAAGTTCCATTTTTTAAAAGAAGGTAAATATTTAAAAGCTTTCCACATGAATTTGAACATGTCTTGTCTCTCTCTATCTGCAGGTAGTGGTGATTATTACTGTAGTGGGAATGACTTGACCAACTTCACTGATATTGGGTCAGAAGGAGTGGAACAGAAGTCCAAGAATTCAGGAGCACTACTGAAGTGAGCAATGGGTGACTATTAAAATATTCTGGAGGCATCGGCAGTGATAGAACTCTAAATCTATTGTACACACATAACTGATATGGGAAATAAACTCCTTGTTATATGGAATATGGCTGCAATATTCAATGTTTATTGCAGTTTTCTCCCAGGCTTATATTAGAATATCTCAGAATAAGTTTTGTTTTATAAATAGTCATTTATATCCACTAAGAAATATATTTAAATAGTAGCACTTATTTATTACTGTTTTCAGGAGACTTTTTAATTAATTATTGTAGTATTTTGCCCTTGTTGAAATGTATTTTTTTCAATAACCTCATTAACCTGACTGATGTGGTTTAATTCTCCTCCAACAGGAGATATGTAAGCCATTACATTGATTTTCCAAAGCCACTCATTGCTGTAATTAATGGTCCTGCTGTTGGAGTTGCTGTCACTGCCTTGGGATTATTTGATGTAGTCTACGCCACTGATAAAGTGAGTCTTCTCATGTGTTCTCATCTGGTTAATCATTTTTATATTTATTTGCTAAAATATCTGCTGTTTTGCTGCAGCAAACACAAAATAGCCTTTATGTTGGAGAAGAATGCGAATGTATCGAATCAATGTTGTGTTTTTTCCTCAATGCAGGCCACATTCCATGCACCATTTAGTGAACTTGGTCAAAGTCCAGAAGGCTGCTCATCTTACACCTTCCCTAAGATGATGGGTACTGCCAAGGTATGGATAGCAAGTTATATCTTCTTAACAAATCATACTGAGCAAGCACATTATAAACTTAGTTGTATTTAGCATAATAGTTAATCATCATCTTAGGCAGTCCCCTGGAGTTGAGGATGACTTGCTTCCACATTAAAGAGTTCTGAGATGACAGTTGAGACCAATGCGGGATCTACAGTCTGCCACAGGTGGGGCAGATGGTGGTTGGAGGGACGGGTGGGTGGGGCGCTTAATTTGTCGTATGCTCCTTCCGCTGTTTGTACTTGGCTTCCGGCGAAGAGATTCGAAGTGTTCAGCGCCTTCTCGGCTGCTTCTGCTCCACTTTGAGCAGTCTTGGGCCAGGGATTCCCAAGAGTCGGTGGGGATGTTACATTTTTTTCAATGTTTACTGATGCATAGCCATATTCAGGTTTGAAAGAAATAAATCACTAGAAATGCATAATTCTACACACTGCTAATTTAGTTAGTGCAGTTTCACATGCGGCATTTAATTTTCTATGAAATTGGTCCAGGAAAAAGAATTATAGTCACACCCAACTTTTTATGAACATTAACAAATGGAGAAAAATGTGCCCCAAAATTGTAGCAATAAAAACTCAGGTTTGCACATTTTTTTTAATTCTTTATTTTCGGGATGCATTTACTGTCTATCTATACTTTCCCTGAGAAGGTTGTGACGGGGCTTACTGGAAGTAATTGCGCTATAACTGTATGCCTTGGTAGGCCACTTCAGAGAGAACCACATAGTGTGAGACTGAAGTCGCATGTAGACCAAAGTGGGAAGGGGTGGCAGGATTCCTTCCCTGAAAAATATTAGTCAACTACGTGGGTTCTTTCTCAATCTGGCAGCATTCATGGCCATTCTTTTTGATTTATTGAATTCAGTTTCACAACTTGCCATGGTGAAATTTGAATTTGTGACCCTTTGTACCAGTCCAGTACCATAACCACTATACTATTGTATCATTGTTATATGAACACAATCTGAAAGGAATAGCTCAGAACTTTTGACACATTCAGTGATCGTATAACCCTGAACCCTAAGCCTTCTGCTTTTTATTTGCAGGCAACGCCACAAAACTAGAGCACAGAAATTTTAGTAAAATGATTTATTGTCTTGTAAAATGTTATGACTGAAGTTCAGTTAAAACTTCTGCCTTCTTTATTTTTAAAATGTGATGACCACAAGTTGGGGCGCCATGTAGGATGTTGTATTCCACAAACTGCTTTTATGGCAATAATGTAGGAAACCACAGAAACCACTACTCGTATTCAATTTGCCTCTAAGGTTAAGGGAGATTATGTGATCTTATTAACAAGGGCCAAAGTATGAGAGAAACATGGTTGAATGCTTGCGAAAGGTAATAGAAAAACTTTTTCTGATGAAGAATGTCAATGTTGTGAATGCAATTTCCCCCTTCCTCCATTTTTTGTTCCCACCGTGTACACCAAATAAATCAGGTCTACCAAAAGTTAGAAGTAAGCAAATGTTCTCCATACATGACCCCAAAAATGGACCTTAAACTGCCTCAGGCCATAGTCCACCAGTGTGACCTTGTGATCCGTCTTCAGTGAGTTTGCCAATTTAGTGTCAGTTACTCCTGACTTTTGGGAGGTGTTGTGTTGTGGAATCCTACCCATTAGGAACTGGATGTGTCATGAACCTTACCACATCAGTGATGGACAGCGATGATTCATTCAGGTAGGTGATGCAGATGCTTCGAGATATAAAGCTTGTTAAACACATGTATAGAGAACATTTGCTTACCTCTAACTTGTCATGGGGAAATGTTCTTTAAGTTAACTCCATTGAAGCAACAATCTCTGCTCAAACAATTCCTTAAATCAGCAATTCTTGTCCGTGAATATTTCTATTCGTGCGGGCCTCACAAAATATTTATTTTAACTAACATTTTCATTTAGATGATATCCATTAACTAGCACATATTTATAGACGACATGGGCTTAATGGTTTACCCAAAAATAACCCTGATGTAAAACTACATTCTATGGCTAATGAATGAACATCACATTTGAGTGAGTTGTGTATGTCACAACTGAGCCTGATCCTATCCTGTCCACACAAGTATGCTTCCAGTCGGGATTGCTGGGTAGGGATCAGGAGGAGGACGCCTTTGCAATTTCTTCCCTGCCCCCAATGTGTGGGAGAGAGAGTAAGCGTGTGTGTTAGTGTAAGACACTATCAGGTTTGGCTGTGATGACCCACCCCTCTATAATTGAACACATTGGGCTAAAGATTTGGGTGCGCCCTGTTTGGGGACGGTAACACTCACGAGGCGTGAGACTTTGCACCAGGCGCAGAAGTCTCGCCTCTCGTGAGAAATTGGGGTTACTGCCTCGGAAAGGAAGTGGAGCGCTTTCTAGGGCGGTAGCGGGGCGCACGGCTCAGCAGCGCTACGCACTGGGCCACGAAGTACTGCCACGTAGGAGGGGCCCTTCCCTTAATTAAAGGGAAAGGCCCAAGCTGCATACTCTGCAGGAAAAAATGGACCACCGGGGTGCAGGGGTGCCGCGCGATCATCCCGGCACTCGAGCAGAGCGCCGGGCTGACCGATCGCGGCACCAACCCTGCATCCAAAACGGCAACGGGGTGCACAAGAAAACCGGCCCTTTTTTTTCCCCCAACAGCAGCCCACCTCCCCTTTAACTTGCACCCCACTCAAAGCTGGCCGCCCGGTACACATCCCCTGAAGCTGTTGCTGTCATCGCCTGCTGCAGCTTTGGGGTGTGATACCTAATTTAGGGTCCGGTGCGTTAATGGGGCGCTGCGCATGGTGATGACGTCAGCATCGACGACGCAGCAGAGCAGGGCGCTACGTGTTCCTGCCGCCGCTAAACTCCCGCTGAATTTAACACGAGTCGTTAGCGGTGCCACACCTGGCCACAAAGTCACTTGCGCCCCCGGGAGCGCTGACAGGCGGCGCAAATGACCCGAATAAAAAGGAGTTATTAAAAAGAATATGTTGTTGCTGAAGCATGTGCAAGGCTATAATTTACATGAATAAATATACTGCCAGTCTGCTTTCCTTACTTCTATTGAGTTGATTGTGCCATGAGTGATTACATTTCAATAAATCATTGGTTATCATGGTATGCTACAGTTATGCCACAGGTTTTAGGTATACTCTCTTGTGCTGATGTAGTGAGGCTGCAGGGTCACACATGTGATGACCTGATTTAAAGCCGCCCAAAATCAGCAAATTGCAGCTGCATTTTATTTAAGCTGCCTATAATTGGGTTTTTTAAAGTTTAAATTGCGTAGCACCCCGTTTAGGGCAATTACCTTTTCGGCAGACAAATGCTCCTACAAATCATCATTTTGAATCTTCGCAAGAATATAATGTAAAGTTTCAAATATCAAGGAGTAAGCAGAAGCTTAAAAATTAATCTAGGTATTCAGGTGATTTATGTAAATCGCAACAGGTTCCCACTGGTTCTGTAGTTTAGTTCCACTCCAGCGGGGAGCTTGTTGACTCTGAGGCGGAGCATGGCAGCAAGGAAGTTTGAGAAGAGGGTTGGGGCAATGACACAGCCCTGTTTGACCCGGGTCCGGACGTGGAATGGGTCTGTAATGGATCCGTTGGTAAGAATCATGGCCTGCATATCATCGTGGAGCAGGCGGAGGATGGTGACGAACTTTTGGGTCATCCGAAACGGAGGAGGACGCTCCATAGACCCTCACGGTTGACTGTGTCAAAGGCCTTTGTAAGGTCGAAGAAGGCCATATATAAGGGCTGGTGCTGTCCCCTACATTTTTTCTGCAGCTGTCGTGCTGCAAAAATCATGTCCGTTGTGCCCCGTAGGGGATGAAATCCGCACTGTAACTCCAGGAGGAGCTCCTCGGCCACAGCATATGTTGCAATTTTGAACTCATTGATTGGATTACAATGTCCTAGCTCACTTACGGGTGTTCTGTTGTTCTATGTGTAGTCAGTTCAAAGCTATCTATTATCATGGGGGTTTAAGTAAGTACTAAATTATATTATTTCTATCATCCCATCAGGCCAATGAAATTCTCCTGTTCAACAAGAAATTAACAGCAGCTCAAGCCTGTGAACGGGGACTGGTAACTGAGGTATTCCCTGACAGTACATTCCAGAAAGAGGTTTGGAAAAGGTTGCTTGCTTATGCAAAACTACCTAAAAATGTACGTAAACATTTTAACTAGAATACTTTAAGTAACATTTTTCAAGCTGGTATGAAAATGTAGTTTATACTTGGATTGTCTGCTCACTCTTACTCCCTGATGTCACTTCCATTTCGGATTCAAAAGCCCATACTTTTTCCTTTCTTATATTATTTGGAATATAAAGAGCAGAGGCACAACATGGGTTTACAATACATTTTATATTTAAATTCTTGTATCTGTACCACTTATGCATTTGCTATCGCATTTTACTTATATTTTATTCACTGACTCAAAAGTAAAACTGTAGCAAATGAGAAGTGGAGGTAGAGAATACACAAATCAACAATGACTAGAAAGGGACCAATGAGACATGGAGAAGGATGGAGGAGTGAAAGGGGGACAGAAGAGCTGGAAAACGAGGGTGACAAAAGGAGAAGAGGGAAAAGAGAGGGACAGAATGAGAGAGGGGAATGAGCGGTAAGAGGAGGGTTTGGAAACAGAGGGAATAATAGAAGGGCACAAGGAAAGTGAGGGGGCAGGAGGGCAGTGAGAGAGAAAAGAATATGAGAGGAATAAGAAAAATGTGAAGGGACGAGACAGATATAAGTGAAGAAAGTGAGATAGTAACGAAGCAAGAATTCAAGGTAAAAATAAGTGGTGAAGGAGAGACCATTTTTTCATATTAGTATTCTTAATTACAAGGACTGAGATTTTTTTTCTTGTAAATAGTTGCAAAAAAAGGAAATGATTTGAGAGCTACTTAATTATAATTTTTGCTTGTGTATTGTCAATGTTCAGTTGTCACATGAACACATCACTGGCGTGTGTAGGCTTAAAAATATTCAAATAAAATACACTTTGCTTCAGAGCACTGTGATTTTGTTCCAGCAAAATTAGGTGTGCTCATCCCTGGCTCTTATCCCCACCTGAGTAGAGCAGAGCTTGAAGTTATGTCTATCCTTGCTCATGTTACTGAGTGTTGGGTAACGCATCTGCTCGGATTTTAAGACTGGGATAACTCTAGAGAATAGAACTGTTTAATAACCATTCAGCGATAAATAGGTTTCATTGTGTAAACATATTGATGGAAATCTTTATAGGCGTTATTACTTTTCTGCCTCGTAACTGTTTATTATTTCAAAGATTGTCATCCAAGGATTCAAAACACTGTTTAGCTTTACATTCATTATCCATTGCTCCATGCATAAAATTGAAGCATATTATGGCTGATGATGCCAATGTGCCAATCTATATGGTGAGATATACTGAGCAGGAAGTTGGGGGCTGAAGGCCCAGTTGAAGGGATGCAGGGTTTTTAAAGACTGAGAAGGAGGAGGGGTGATTTTGGGAGCGAGTCTCCGAAAGCAAGCGTTACTGAAATCTTACTTTGTTGATGAGGATGGGGAACAAGTAGTAATTTAGCTTCATAGCCCCAGGCTGTAGGCTGAACCCACGACACAAATTTCCAAATTTGATATGAAAGCTGGAATAGGGACCTTCCAGTTCATTTATATGGGCCCACAGCAGTCGATGAAGTGAGGTGAGGATAGGGGCGATGGATTGTGGAGTGAGGTGAGGATAGGGGCGATGGATTGTGGAGTGAGGTGAGGATAGGGGCGATGGATTGTGGAGTGAGGTGAGGATAGGGGCGATGGATTGTGGAGTGAGGTGAGGATAGGGGCGATGGATTGTGGAGTGAGGTGAGGATAGGGGCGATGGATTGTGGAGTGAGGTGAGGATAGGGGCGATGGATTGTGGAGTGAGGTGAGGATAGGGGTGATGGATTGTGGAGTGAGGTGAGGATAGGGGCGATGGATTGTGGAGTGCGGTGAGGATAGGGGCGATGGATTGTGGAGTGAGGTGAGGATAGGGGCGATGGATTGTGGAGTGCGGTGAGGATAGGGGCGATGGATTGTGGAGTGAGGTGAGGATAGGGGCGATGGATATGAAGAGTTGAGCTGCAAAATTCTGGATTTGGACTAGGTGTCAGTCATAGCTCAATGATAACATTTGCCTCTGAGTTGAAGGTTGACAGTCACTCCTTTCATCAGAGCCTGAATATCATCGGCCTTTGAATGTGGAAGAGAAATGTTTGTCTGTTCTGTCTGTGGGAAAAGATTTCAAATATCAGTGTGACTGGAAAAGTACCGAGACACACACACACACACCCGAGTGAGAGTGTTCCAGTGCAGAAAAGAGTGACATCGTCAAGGTCCAGGTCGGTGATTGAAGCATGGGCAGACACAGCAGGAGCGGCGAGGTCGGAGCGAAGGAGCGGCGAGAGACTGAAGAGGGACATGATCGGGGCCCAGGGGCAGCACGGGCCAGCCCACACTGCAATATGTGTGCGCACTGGGTCCGTGCAGCAGAGCAGGTCTCCAGTTGTCTTGGATAACCCTTGCCACTGGACCAAGACCTAGCTCTAACAAACCCGTGTGTTGGCTGGTGTGCAACGGCCACCACACGTTAAAAAAAATCCACGCACAGGCATCTTCCGCCCTTCAAGATGTAGTTCAGGATCTGGAATATTAGGTCCTTCATTGAAACACCTGTTTTGGCATGGGAAGCAAGTCATCCTCGTTTCGAGGGACTGCCTATGATGATGATGATGATGACTATATGGTGAATAATGTAATCATTCTGTATCCCTGCTTTGTGTGTTACAGGCAGTATCTGGTGTCACTTTATGCTTTGAATATAAATTGTACCATCCGTATTCTTACTACATTTTTCACTTCAAATTTTTATATATTTATACTGCCTTTAATCATCATTTCAATGGTTTTTCGTTGCAAGATATTATTTTGGTAATTGTAATTATTTTAAATAAAACATGTAGACTAACTGGATCAAATGATGCTGTTTTTATTGATGATTTCAGATCTTATAGAACATAACGGACTCATTTTTAAGGATTTAATATTATTATCCATGTTAATTTCATTTCAGTCTCTGGCCTTTTCAAAGCAGCTAATAAGAAATGTTGAAAAGGAAAAACTGCATGCTGTCAATGGCCAGGAATGTGACAGACTGGTGGAGAGATGGTCATCTGAAGAATGTATGAATGCCATCATGGGCTTTTTTGAAAAAAAGTCCAAGTTATGATTCTGTTTCCCCACTATTCAGTAATTGACATCCAGAAATCCAAATACTAGTTATGATTGCATAACATCATTATGCTGTTAATGTTTTGAATTAGGTTAAAATTTTCATTGTCAATATTGCATTGCAATGTAATTATTAAACAGTCGGCCAAACTGCACTGTGGTTTTCCTGTGCTAATTACCCTAAATGTATACCTTCAAATATTATGTGTCATTACTATTTTGGAAAATTATGGAGGGGGGGAGGAGAGCTGAAATCAGAAACACTATCAGAATGTGTGAAATTGAAACAAATTGCAATGTTAAGTTGCTCATGTACGTTTAAAATCTGTAATTTTGCCTCATAAATGGATAATACCAATAACAATAAAAATGTTTTTCTGGAAGTGTATTTGAATGAATATTAATTGCTTTGCATGCTGACAGTATATCGCTGAACACAACTTGTGCGCTATTCTGTCCAGAAAAGATCACTGAATCAATGGGCCCATATCTGCACAGCTCTTGGAGGATGAACCATCTATACAGCATCTCAGGCATGTCTTTTCTTACTGACCACCTTTAAGAGAAAATATTTGGAAAGTTAAAATAACGCAAAGTAAATATAATTTAATCATGAATCACGGTACCAATTAGAACCTAATTCCTTAATTAAAGAGTATCTGTTATAAAATGGAGACAGAATTCAGTTTTATATAATAAACATTTTATTAAAAATAGCCACCTACATAAATGTCTTGTAATCACCCTAACGGAACCCCTTTCAAAATCGAAATTGAAAATATATTTTTCTTTCTCCATTTATGTCCACATTTAAAAATATATATATTTTAACCATGAATGTTGATTGCATTATTTGGATAGTGATTTGAATGACTTATTTATCTTCCAGTGTGAGAATTTAAATGAGCACACTTAAAACTGGAAATTTAAAGCAGTATCCAAATTAATACTGTGGACTAGATTTTGGCTTTAAGTTGTAAGCGAATCACCTAGGGACACTGTCCCTTTCAAACATTCATCCATCCCTATGCACTGCCATTTTAGTCATGTGATCATTTCTGTTGTATTTAACACTGTTCGGAGTTGAACCATTAGTTCTTTTTCTCTCATTGCGTACACAAAGAAGTCTTTTGCAATTTTGTTGTTTTCGATGCTGCAAAATATGATGGTTTTATAATATACAGATCTCAGTCGTCCTTGATTTGGGCCGCATAGCGCCCGTTTTTCAGGCGCTACTCGGCCTCCTATGGCCCCAAAATGGCGGGCAGGATGTGTGTGCGCACACTTTCGATCGGAAGTACACCACCCGTCACATTGGGCAAGGACAATGTCCTTTACCCACACCTGAAGTAAGCATTAGTCACTTTGTATATACAAATCAAGGACCTAGCATCTGCTTCAGGTCTCTGCTACAACATTGGTTTGCCCCGAGGTTACCTCAGGGAAAATCAATCTTAAGCATCGCTTAAATTTTTGTAATTTTTTTTTTAAAACCTAAGTACTCACAAACCTAAGCAATCCCATCGCCACAGTCCCGAGTTCCAGACTCCCCAATCTTGACTCACCCGGCCCCCGATCCTTACTCGGCTCCCTGATCCTGATGCTTAAATGCTTATCTGTGCAGCGACCCAAACTTGGAGCACCTACGTCCTCCAGCAGTGTCGTCTTCATTAAAAAGAAAGACTTGGATTTATATAGCGCCTTTCACGACCGCCGGATGTCTCAAAACGCTTTACAGCCAATGAAGTCTTTTTGGAGAGTAGTCACTGTTGTAATGTGAGAAACGTGGCAGCCAATTTGCACACAAGCAAGCTCCCACAAAGAGCAATGTGATAATGACCAGATAATCTGTTTTTATTATGTTAATAGAGGGATAAATATTGGCCAGGACACCGAGGATAACTCCTCTGCTCTTTTTCAAAATAGTGCCATGGGATCTTTTATGTCCACTTGAGAGAGCAGATGGGGCCTCGGTTTAGCGTCTCATCCGAAAGACGGTACCTACAACAGTGCAGCACTCCCTCAGCACTGCACTGGAGTGTCAGCCTAGATGTTTTGTGCTCAAGTCCCTGGAGTGGGATTGAATCCACAACCTTCTGACTCAGAGGCGAGAGTGCTACCCACTGAGCCACAGCTGACATTATGATAAGGTCTGAGGCACAATATCTGGGGCTCCTCAGACCTCACCATTTGTGTGTGGGAGAATATGCTGCCCTGTGGGGGCAGTGGGGGTACACGCACAAAATTCAGCACTTCTGAATTTAACCCCCTTGATTATTTTTGAAAGCTTGATATAATTTTGTTGAATTACAAACCAGCTTTTTTGTCAGTGTGAGATTTATTTTTCACGCCTTTCTATTGACCACGGAGGTTTCAGTTCTAATTGCTTCCTATTCCACCTCGAGTAAATGATAGCTTCCAGTTTCAAGGTCTTCAAAGGTCACTGATCCTTCCCAATGGCTTGTGCACTACCCGCTAATGTTTTAGAAGTGTACTGCTCCAAACTCGGTAAAGGGAATAGGAATGTCTAAGCTCTGATTCTTTCAAGACGTTAACCTCTAACTCCACGTTGGTAAAGGAGTCAGGCGTACGTAGGAAGTATTCCAGTAGAGAAGCATTGGCTGAGCAATGTCTTGCACCAGCTCAATTGGCCAGGGAGCAGACATCGTCGTTCTCTGTGGCTTGTACAGTCTTTTTCAGTATAAGTTGAAAATCTGCTGCACCTCAAAATCCTACAGCTGTGCCCATGTTGGTTGACAAGAGTGATTCAGACTCAATGCAGTTTTCGGCACAACCCAGTACAATGAACTACGGTGTGCTACAAATCAAATCTTCCCTTTCCAATTGATACCAATGCACAAAAGGAGAAAAGGACATTGGCAAACAAACAGCCCCCCCTTCTCCCCACCCGCAAAACAATCTCCAGGAAATGTAATTAATCAAAACCGCTTCTCGGACTTTCTGCAGAACTCTACATCAGATAAATCTGGCAGCAACAGGGTCAAAACTCAGTCTGTCATCTTAGGCAAGTGAAGTTACTTGGATACAGTCCTCAAGGTAACTTAACATAATTAGGTTCAATATAAAAACTCAAAGGTAGAAGGAACAGTCAAAGGTGTACAGATACTTGATTGGGGAAAGAAACAATCTTAGCAAGATAAATTGTGAACAAAAACTGGCAGATAAGACAGTGGACAAAAAATGGGAAAAGTTCACATGAATGATTAGGGTAAAAACTAGACATATTCCAACAGGAAGTAAAGGGCATGTTTCAAAAGCTGGTGCTCTTTGGATGAATAGAGATTAAAAATAGACTTAAAGGACATGTAACAAAACTAGGGCTAATAACACACAAAAATACAGCAGAGTCTAGAATGTATGGAGGGGGAAGCAACAAAAATTAGAAAGACTAATAAAGTTTATGAAGAAAGACTGGCAGATAACAAAAGGTATGAAAATTTAGATTTAGATAGATTTAGATAGGTTAAGCGAATGGGCTAAGGTTTGGCAGATGGAATACAATGTCTGAAAATGTGAGGTCATCCACCTTGGGGGGGGGGGGACAGTAAAAGGGAATATTATTTGAATGGGGAGAAATTACAACATGCTGCGGTGCAGAGGGACCTGGGGGTTCTTGTGCAAGAATCCCAAAAAGTTAGTTTGCAGGTGCAGTAGGTAATCAGGAAGGCGAATGGAATGTTGGCCTTCATTGCGAGAGGGATGGAGTACAAAAGCAGGGAGAGGTCCTGCTGCAACTGTACAGGGTATTGGTGAGGCCGCACCCTGGAGTACTGCGTGCAGTTTTGGTCACCTTACTTAAGGAAGGATATACTAGCTTTGGATGGGGTACAGAGACGATTCACTAGGCTGATTCCGGAGATGAGGGGGTTACCTTATGATGATAGATTGAGTAGACTGGATCTTTACTCGTTGGAGTTCCCAAGGATAAGGGGTGATCTTATAGAAACATTTAAAATAATGAAACAGATAGACAAGATAGAGGCAGAGAGGTTGTTTCCACTGGTAAGGGAGACTAGAACTAGGGGGCACAGCCTCAAAATACAGGGGAACCAATTTAAAACCGAGTTGAGAAGGAATTTCTTCTCCCAGAGGGTTGTGAATCTGTGGAATTCTCTGCCCAAGGAAGCAGTTGAAGGTAGCTCATTGAATGTGTTCAAATCACAGATAGATAGATTTTTAACCAATAAGGCAATTAAGGGTTATGGGGAGTGGGCGGGTAAGTGGAGCTGAGTCCACGGCCAGATCAGCCATGATTTTATTGAGTGGCGGAGCAGGCTCGAGGGGCTAGATGGCCTACTCCTGTTCCTAATTCTTATGAAAACAGAAAATGCTTGGAAATACTCAGCAGGTCAGGCAGCATCTGTGGAGAGAGAAACAGTTCATGTTTCAGGTCATTACCCCTTCACCAGAACTGGAAAAAGTTAGAGATGTAACAAGTTTTTAAGCAAGTGTAGGGGGGAGGAAAGAACAAAAAGGCCTGTGGTAGGGAAGAGATTAAGAGACAAAAGGAATGATGGTGCAAGGCAAAAGGAGATGGTAATGGGGCAAGTTAAGAAATAAATCTCCAGACTCATCTTTTGTATGTTAATTTGCCCCATTGCCATCTCCTTTTGATAACAAAAGGTATAGGACTAACTAGAGATTTTATTTAAAAAAGGGAATCTTGTGGAAGATGAAGGAATGGCAGAGATACTAACAAGTTTTGTCTCAGTTTTCACGCAGAGTGTAGACAGATGAGATTCTGTTAAGTTGATCGGTGTCCTATGCTATGCCATGCATTTCAATGGAAAATTACTGAACATTTCAGTCCATTGTGAGCTTGAGTTCTGGAATGCAAGTGTCAGCATTTTCAAAATGAGGAATGTCTTGCTTTATGCCTTGTTGTATACCTAACACCTTTACTCATATTTGTTAACATTGTGCAGAAGGGGATGTGTAAATTGAGGATTGACTGCAAGGTATGGTACCTATATGTGTGATAATAGAACATTCTTGTGTCTTAGTTGAGCAAGGTTAGATCACGGATGCAGTAAACAGGTTAAGTATAAATATAGCTAAGAGAGCTACAGCTTGTGAAAACAGCCACTTCCTGGATAGAAGTAACTATACTCTTTCTTTACTTTGTGGTTGTGTGAATAAAGTTATTGAAGACAATATATTGTTGAGAGCTTGATTATATGGTGGGGAATTTTAACCCACAGAAATGTTTGGGTCAGGTGGAAAGTGTAAAAAAAATCTCAAACCTAAATAGAACCCACCTTGAACCCTGCCTACTTCCGCTTTTAACAGAGGTGGGGCGGGCAACCAATCCACTCCAATGACACTGAGTATTTCAGATTTTACCTCCATTTAAAATTTAATGCTGTCTGGCCAGGTTTCCCAGACCCGGGAAAACCCATCAGCTAAAGGGAGGTGAGGACTCCTGGTCCCAGCAGGAATGTGTCTTTCCAGCATTGCTTGTGGGCCAGGAGGAGTAGGATTGCTACTCCCCCCGGCCCACCAAGCTAACCTGCTTCCCCCACCCCCACCACCCTGTGATCAGACCCCTGCTGTCATCTGATCTCTTTCCCCCCGCCGCCCCCCGAGCCACAATCTCCTACGACCCAGCCCTTTTCATTTCTACCCTACCCCCAATCCCTGGTCTTTCCGATTCCTCCCTCCTCTGCGCTCCTCAGTTGTGGCCTGGTACCAAAGGCCTATACACATGACAGCCAGCCAGCCTCTCAATCTGGCTAACTGCGCCCAGGAAAGGGAGACAAAAAATTTTAATCTGATCCTGCCGTTAAATTCGGCAGGACCTGAGTGAAACCCATTTTTCCGGGTTTCTCGAATGCAAAACTCTCCCTTCACTCTCTCCCCACCTCCCCATGGTGTCTGAAACCATTAAGGCTCAATCTTTAGAGTTAACGAGTAGTTAGAATGACAGGTACAACAAGAGCCACAGGAGCAATTAGATAGGATAATTATAGATAAGGAAGTAGTACTAAAAAAAATGATGGTACTCAAAGTTGAAAATCCACCAGGCCTTGATGGCATCCATCCTAGAATATTGAGCAAAATGAGGGAGGAAATACTATAGAGGTTCAAACCACAATCTTTCAAACATCCTTAGATATCGAATTTGTACCAAAGAATTGGAGATTTCCCAATGTAAGAACTCTGCTCAAAAAGCAGAACATAATGAATCAGGTCACTATAGGCCTAACATTGGGCCATAAGTATCAAGGGGCCATAATACAGGATAAATTTAACACTCACTCAAAAAGACATGGGTTAATTGAGGACAGCCACCACAGATTGGTAAAAGACAAGTCTGACAAATTTAAATGAGTGATTTGAGGAAATAATGGACTGTATTGATAAAGAAAATGCAATGGGCTTTGTATACAAGTGCCTAGAAATTGGATATAGCCACAAAATGGGCAGTGTTAAGGCCTAATGATGTTGAGCTGCACCACCTCAAAATGGTCTAGTTCATGCTCACTTTTGATTAACATGAGTATAGTCACGATTTCAGCACTAAAACTGCTGCTCACTGGCTTAACGCTCAACAGGTGGACAGTATCGGGGCCAGTCTAATTCCCAATCATGTGTGGCACAGACTTCATTCAGTACTTAAAGGGGAGGTGCAGTGATACTACAGCATCTCATTGTCAAGCCAGTTCACCGTCATGGCGGCAGCTTTAGAAGCAAGTGTAGTAGCGAGCTCTGCACAGGGCACAAGTGGGCTGCAACAAGGAGTTCTGCTGCAAAGGACTCCGATGGGTTGGCCTTCAGAAGAAGGGTGATGGGCATGCACACTGATTTGATAGGTGCAATGACGAGCCTGCCAGAGAGCCTCGTGGTAATGCCAAGGAGCGTGGAAGGGTCCGCCTCCAATATTGCACGGGGCTCTGCACAGAGCTTGGAGCCCAGGATTTCCATGCAGGCAATGATGGGAGACTCCAGAAGAGACCATGTCGACCCAGACATGATGGTGCGTGTGATGAGCGATGTCATGGCTGCCATTGCAGCATAGGCAGAAGCGACTCAACGTCTAAGTGCTGCAGCAGAAGCGCAAACTGCTCACATGCAATCTCTGCTTGGTGGCATCCAAACTCAAACCCCTCTCGTGCAGTCTCAGCTTGATCCCATCCAAGCTCAGTGCTGTCATGCAGTCTCAGCTTGATCCTCTGGTTGAGAGCCCTTCTGGCACCCCTCCTCCCTCTGCGCGCATTTTCTCATCTTCGCTTACTCTGCTGTCCTGAAGATATTCAAGCGCGAGGTTGTCTGTCAGTGGGCAACCCCCATGACTGTGAGCAAGTATCGTGAGCAGAAGCCTTTAAATAAGAATGAAGGCGATCTCTACTTGCCACAACACTCTCTGTTACCTTAGAATCTTGAAAGAAGTTTATAAAGCTGGTGGAGTTACAGAAAGTTGCACAGAGCCAGTCAAACTGAACGAACTTGTCGGGTGCAAGTGATTTCTGATTCCTTTAAATGCCATTGCTGGAGCCACCTTCCTGCTTGTCAACGCTTGCTCAGCATGTTGTAGTCGAGGCATGTCAGTAAGTGAAGCGGCAAATCTAACATAGCAGATCGGGCATCAAGTGAGCGTTGAACACTCACTGACATCACAATCTGCTTTATTTCAATGATTTTTGCCATCGCTACCATCAGCAGCGCTGCCGGCCACCTAAAAATGTCGGCCGCTGCGAAGAATAGTGGCCGCCATTCTTTCGCCGGATTATGGCGGTAACGGGTGGCGATAAACCATCCAATTTCTAGGCTTGGGTCAAGGCAAGAATGTTTAGTATGTAATGTATAGAAACTGTTCCAAATGCCAGCTTTATAGATAGTTTTGAGATGGACTCCTTTGAAATTAAGCCAAGACGAGGAGCCCATTTCCCTGCTGGAACACTTTTGCCGAGACTCTGTGGAGTTCTGTCAAACTAGTAGCAATAGAAGAGGGACTTTATTGCAGTATCAAGTGTCTACAGTATTCTAAGATTAGTCTCACATAATCTTGTTTTGAATCAATTCAGTTTTTAAAAGTAATCCCATTTACATTTGTTTTTGATATATTGGGTGAAGACTTAGAAAAGAAGATCTGTAAATGGAATTAATTATAAAACAACTTAAAAATTAAAGTTAAAAATTAATAATCAGGGAATTGTGTAGGACTAAATACTTAATATACCTAGTACTTACCCTTCCGTAATCCAAAATTACCCTTTAATATAATGATGGTTGCACCGTTGTTTAGAATTTAAGAACCTGAAATACGTGAACCAATGAGTCCAGTGAGTACAAGTAAATGATGTTTTCCTTTTACATAACTGAATTAAAAGCAGTAGTGCAAAATAATGAATGTGATACTCTTTTCATTATATTATTTCTCTGCATATAACTTTTTTTTCATCGAATTGTATAATCTATAAACGGAGAAGAATAATGTAGTGAAAGATAAGGGTTTATAACTGCAAATTGATAATGTTCCAGGGTGTGTCAGCATGGCTCAGCAGCTAGACCTGAAATTTGACCAGGCCAGATGGTGTCATTTTTTTGCTAACCCTAAGATACACGACTTGTCAAGCTAGGTGCATAAGGTAAACAGTTCAGATCGTTTTTTATTTCACTTCCTGCTATCTCTGCTGGATTTTGGGTCATTCTGGGGCTTGAGTTAAAGAAAACGCCCAGCCCTGCTTTGTTCACTGAGATTAGCCATAGTAAATAAATTCAGCAGAGGAGATGGCAAATAAATTACTCTGCTTTGTTACTCTGCACTGCACAGCACATTCTCTGTTCACTGCCTTGTAAATGTGAAACTACTTAAATTGAAACTGAAAATATATTCTACTGATTTGTCACATAATCCTTACTGTAATAAAGGAGGTACCGGTCGTTTACGGGTAGCTTTCAGGCACCTCGATTTATCTTGCATTAAACTGATTAAAACAGATTATTATCACAGTGCTGTTTGTCGGAGCTTGCAGTATGCAAATTGGTTGCCACATTTCCTACATTACCACAGTGACTGCACTGTGAAGCACTGTGAAACACTGAAGCACCGACCACACTCGATCAGCTCCGCTGGGCAGGCCACATAGTTCGCGTGCCAGATACGAGACTCCCAAAGCAATTGCTCTACTCGGAACTCCTTCACGGCAAACGAGCCAAAGGTGGGCAGCGGAAACATTACAAGCACACCCTCAAAGCCTCCCTGATAAAGTGCGACATCCCCATTGACACCTGGAAGTCCCTGGCTAAAGACCGCCCTGAGTGGAGGAAGTGCATCTGAGCACCTCGAGTCTCAATGCCGAGAGCATGCAGAAATCAAGCGCAGGCAGTGGAAAGAGCGTGCGGTAAACCAGTCCCACCCACTCCTTCCCTCAATGACTATCTGTGACAGAGTCTGTGGTTCTCGTATTGGACTGTTCAGCCACCAAAGAACTCACTTCAGGAATGGAAGCAAGTCTTCCTCGATTCTGAGGGGCTGCCCATGATGATGGACACTTAATAGGCTGTAAAGTGCTTTGGGACGTCCTGAGTTCAATGCGAGTTCTTTTTTCCTTCACATGATCCGGCAAGGGCTTCCGAGATACGTGGGTGTCGCAGTAACTCTTCGACCGTGTATAAAAATAACTATCGCTTACTGATTGCAAGAATAACACTTACCACTAACCGTCTTCTCAAACCACCCTCCCCTGCCTCCTTCTCCCTCACCTCCAATAATAAATGTGAGGAACTCATGGACTTCTTTGTTAAAAAGATCGACAACATTCGTTCAGCTGCTTCTGCTTTAATTCCCTCCCATCCCCTAGCCCACCGGACCTTACTTTCCCTCCATTTTCCCCCTGCCCTAACCCTAAATTTGCATAGTTCTCTAATTTCTCTACTATCTCCCCTCTTGCCCTTTCAAAGCTCATCTTGTCAATGAGACCGACCTCTTGCTCACTCGACCCTATTCCTACTAAATTGCTGACAACGCAACTTTCTTTCCTGGCTCCCATGTTGGCAGATATTGTTAACGGTTCTCACTCCTCCAGTGTTGTCCCCCTTTCCTTCAAATCTACCGTCATCGCCCCCTCCTCAAAAAAACAACCCTTGACCCCTCAGTCCTTGCAAACTATCGTTCTCATCTCCAACCTCCCTTTCCTCTTCAAAGTTCTTCACCATGTTGAAGCCTCCCAAATCCATCCCCACCTTTCCCAGAACTCCTTGTTTGAATCCCTCCAATCATCCTTCTGCCCCTGCCACAGTATCGAAACGGCTCTTACCAAGGTGTCAAACGACATCCTAATTAACTGCGACAAAGGTAATCTCTTCCTTCTCAGCCTTCTGGGCTTGTCTGCAACCTTTGACATGGTGGACCAAAAGATTCTGCTCCATCCACTCTTCACCTTTGCCCAGTTAAATGGGAGCACACTCCCTAACATAGAATCACCTGCAATGGGAATAGCATCTCTTCCCGGTCCCGCACTGCCACCTCTGGTGTCCCCCAAGAATCTATCCTTGGCATCTCCTATTTCTCATCTACAAGTTGCCTCGTGGTGAAATCATCTGGCAATACAAGATGAGTTTTCACATGTAAGATAATGATATCCAGCTCTACCTCTCCTCAACCTGTCTCAAACCCTCTACTGTCTCTATACTATCCGAATGCTTGTCCACCATCCAGCAGTGGATGAGTAGAAATTTCCTCCAATTAAATATCGGAAAGACTTTGTCTTTGGTTCACGCCACAAACTCTGTTTCCTTTCCAATGATTCGGTCTCTCTCCCCAGCAACTGTCTAAGGCTGACCAAGTCTGTTCACAACCTTGGTGTCATATTTCATCACAAATTGAGCTTCCTACCTCGTATCCGTTCTATCACGAAGACTGCCCATTTCCACCTTTGTAATATTACCCGTCTCCGCCTTTACCTCAACTTATCTGCTGCTGAAACCCTCATCCATGCTTTATCACCTCTGAATGTGACTATTCCAACGGCCTCCCTAGTTCGACCCTCCATAAACTTGAGGTCATCCAAAACTCTGCGCCCATGTGCTAACTCGCACCAAGTCCCGCTCACCCATCTCCCCTGTGCTCACTGACCTACATTGGCTCACGGTTAAGCAATGCCTCAATTTTAAAATTCTCATCCTTGTTTTCAAATCCCTCCATGGCCTACCCCCATCTTCTCTCTCTAATTTCCTCCAGCCCTATAATCTCCCTAGACCTCTACGTTCTGCCTCTTATGGCCTTTTGAAAATCTCCAATTTTAAATGCTCCACCAGTCTTCAGCCGCCTAGGTCCTAAGCTCTGGAATTCCCTCCCTAAATCTCTCAGCCTCTCTTTCCTCCTTTAAGACACTCCTTAAAACCTACCTCTTTAACCAAGCTTTTGATCATCTGCCCTAACATCTCCTTATATGGCTCGGTGTCAAATGTTTCTTTTGATAACACTCCCATGAAGCACCTTGGGACATTTTATTACGTTAAAGGAGTTATATAAATATAAGTTGTTATTGCAAGTATATACGTTGACCTGGATAGGTGGACAAACTACTCATATCATTCCTCAGACAAGCAAGCACAATAAAAATTAAAAATCAAAATACTACGGATGCTGGAAAACTGAAATAAAAACAGAAAATGCTGGAAATACTCAGTAGGTCAGACAGCATCTGTGGGGAGAGAAACAGAATTAATGTTTCAGCTCGATAATTGTTCTGACAAAAGGTCATCGACCTGATACATTACCTCTGTTTCTCTCTCCACAGATGCTGCCTGACCTGCTGAGTATTTCCAGCATTTACAGTAAAATCAATGTGCTGCCCCGACTCCCTAACTTGTCAGGGTCTTGGCCCAACAGTTCAGTGATCTCAACAGTCACATAATTAAGTTCGTTAGGGCAGGCAAACAGCCAGAAAAATGCCTCAAGCCTTTAGAGCTCTCCAAGCTCAAGGGAAAGTTTGGATCCCCCACCTCACAAAACCTTAGCTCCTACTACTGAGCAGCCTGGCCTAGTGGAATTGTGGCCTGAAATACAAAGCTGGTACAAACCTCAAATGGGCCGAAGTTGTGTTTTGCCCCGGTTGGGGGCGGTAACCTTTCCGAGGCCGGATATTCTGCGCCCGGAGGTGCTAACGGGAGGTGAACTGCAGGGGAATTTTGCCCCCAAAACCTCCCAACCAACACCGACCGTTTTCTAATTTGCCCCTAATACTCTGGCAAGAGAATTTGCCAAAATGCTTATGTCAGTAGGTCATAAAATGTGGCATTGAAGAACTCAAAATTCTCAAAATTGACAGGTAGGGAATCACTCTGGTCTCCTGGAAGTTTGCGTGATTTCGGGGACAGAGAGGAATTTCCTTAAAAAATTCCTAACTTATCTTCAGGTTCTTTCATTGTTTTTTTTATATATGCAGGTATAGGATTGCTTCACTGGTCAATAGTGTAAAGAGGCTACACCATGTTTGGATGGGGCTGCCTTAATGAACCAGTTGGCCTCCACCTGCTTTTTTTTGTGTATTCATATTATAGGTCTTCCCACAATAGTATTATAATAAATATTACTTCAGAATATCTGGCTGAAATAATCAAAAAAGTAAATAAAGGATAGTATGTCCATTATAGAGGAATAAAAGAGGTATAATGACCTTGAAAGGATCGCATGACTAGGCCTACCAATTTTCTTACATTTATCAATGGGCTCACATCTGAAATCGTAATTTAATACCTCCGACCTGAGGATTCCAATTTCACATCAATTCTCATTCTGCAGAGCAGCACGGAAAATGATGCCATCTATCGAGGCACTCGGTAGGATGGGAAAAATGCACCTGCATGTGGGATTTTGTCAGTTAGGTGGACACATTTGCAGAGAAAACTTTATGTAGGTGTAAGGTGAAGCCCCTGTGCTAGTGACAGTGGAGAAGGGATCAACTTTATGTTTGTTCCTGAGAAAGCAAAAGGTTGACGAGCAGGCCGAGTATAGGAACCAAAGCAAGATGGATTAGATTGAGCAATAATAATGAGGTTGGACAATTGACAACATCTGTTGGGTTTAATCTATTGAAGTGGAAACTGAACCAACAATGCCTAATTTTTAGAGTTTTGGTGGTGTAAACCAATGTAACTGAAGTAGATTTCTGCTTTTAACCATGCTTATGGCTTAGTACAAAATGGTGTCTTGAGCATGACTCAAAATGGACCATAGCAAATTAAGGGAAAAAAGTCAAAGGACGGAGCTGTGATTCTTATTGAAACTCTGATAGACCCTGAAAAGAGGGCAACACCCATCTCCCAAACTCTGAAAGTGGAGGAGATAATTAGGCTATTTTATATAAGCATCATTCACAACATACCATTTATAACACATGTAATGTAGGTTCACTTGATAAGGATGCCATTATTGTGTTGTATAGCATCTTGGACACATTTGGTGATGTTCATTGTCCAATTGCACCTACATTCTGTGGAAAATGATCTTTGAGGGTGTGATTTTCCGACTCTGCACTGTCAGTGGAGAGGCTTCTCACTGGCAGCGAAAATCAGAAATTCAGATGCACACTTCCCCCAATTAAAGTGGGTGGTCAGAAATCGTGGGCAGTGCACAGCCAACTTCCAATTTTTGCTGCAGCAGGCAAGGTTCACACTAATGGCATAGACTTGTAAAATTACCCCAGCTAAACTCAATTGCAGGATTCTTTAAACAGTATTAAAACTTTAGATAACACGTTGTACACAAACATCAATTCATAATTTCTACATTCATATCTTGACAGATTCATCTCCACACAAGCAATGCAGTGTCTGAGGAGGATGGCTCGGAAATAAAACGCTTGAACCAGCATTGCATGGTAATACTGACTAGGAAGCTATTTAAAAAATGGAAACAATAAGCAAAACAAAGAAAGAAAGAGAACGTTCTGAAGAACTAAGGTCTAAGAAATATTTCAGTTACAATGCAGAGGAATACCTCAATCTAAAGATCGACCACACATATGAACATAGGAATTGCTAGACGGAAAATGATCAAAAGTACGCCTCCTACCATCCTGGTAGTCACATGATGGATGTTGTTGATTAATCGCAGCGATCAATCTCTATCAAAGCACTCAGCAACAGACCCAGAAATGACAGGAAGAAAACCCCAGTGATGGAGAGCTTTGGGAACCATAGGTCCAAAGTTGCTTTTTTCCTCCCAAGTACGTTTCACCTACCACATGTCATGGCTCAAATTACACCTCACGAAGGACAGCCTGAAAGCAACACAGCGGCTAAAATCAACCTCAACACTCAGAGGGAGCAACAGATGAAAAGAACCATGAGAACTCAGACCAAACAAAATACAGTGCCTTGCAGTCTATTTTGCATAATTACAGCATCTCTTTATAATTCAATATTAAACAAAGGCTAGGACTAGATCGCCAAACAGCCAATAATGAATCCTCTAATTAAATTTGTTTGTAATATATCATTGGCTTTCCCACAGCTCAGAGATGTCGCCTGTCAGAGCTTCTCGGAGTAATCCGACATGGAGACTGCTAGGATTATGCAGACAGTGTTTGGTGCCACGATTGCTAATATACCAATTCACCTGGAGCCTGACTATATGCACAATCTTACCACATACAAGGTATTCAGCAGTTCATTTCACTATTTATTCTGATTTAAACACTTATGAATCAAGTAATGTTTGAACTGTTATTACAAAATGTTAACGACTACTAATATTTTTCTATTGTTATGTAAATAGCCCCGTTTCCTCTATACGGCAGCCAACTTGCGCACAGCAAGCTCCCACACACAGCAATGTGATAATGACCAGATAATCTGTTTTTGTTATACCATACTAGCAAAAAAAATCAGGTTGCTCGGTGCCACACACAAAGGACCCTTCCAATTACCTCCTTCCCCATTCCCCCTATCATCGGAGTCTACTGACGCACATTCCATCTTTTTATTCTCTGTGTCATTTCTCAACTTGCATGTTGGAGGTGACTTGCCTGATACTAGTTAATTTGTTATAAAAGGAAATGCCATATATAAGTCAAATTGTGCCCTTTGAATAAAGTGTCACAGACTGTGATTGAAATGTCATTTTGAAAGCTCACACATTGATTAACGTACTTAAGATGCGTTGAGAATGACACATTCTGAAAGGTAACAATTATAACTTACACTTACATAATGCCTTTGATGTAAATGCTGAAAATCACGGGACAATGAGCTTTGCTGAGAGAAAGATTAGGGGCTAGAAATTCCACATTGAAAACTGGCTCCGTTTTTTGGCGCTATTTCTGAGTAACAGTCGATTTTTTAATGCAGAAATAGTGCCAAAAAAATAAGGACTAAGTTTCGCAAAAAGTTTTTAAAATGTTGGCAGAGCGCTAAAATGCCTGTTTTTAAGGATGGAGCGAAAAATTTTCATGATTAAAAATGACACCCGTTCTGCGCATGCGCAAAAAAGAAGAACAAATTGCCCGTTCTCCATATGCTGGGTGTGCCCGCGCGTGCGCAGTACACTTCCTGGTCTGGGTCAGCCATTTTTAAAGACCACTGTAACTTGCAGGAGATTTCTGAGTAGTTCCACACAGGAGCTCGCAAATAAAAAAAATGCACCGTGCATTGGAAAGGAAAAGGGCCAGGAAGTTCACCCAAGACGCCAATGATGCCCTGGTAGCCACTGTGGAAAGTGGATGGGGACAGAAGGGTGCTGGTAAACTGAAACCTGCAGCAAAGGCTCAAGCTTTGGAACGTGTTACAGAGCAGTTTTCAACAGTGGCATCCATCCAGAGGGACGGCAAGCAGTGCCAGAAGAAGTGGCAGGACTTTTGCCAAAAGTAAGTAATATTTTTATTTATGCACCACAATTACTTGAATTGTAAATGTGATTATCTGTGTGTACCACAACAGCAGAAGGCCACTCTCTTAATAATTACGATGCCATCTTTGCAGAAGAAGTTGTCTGACAACCACTGAGAGTGGACAAAAACTGGTGGAGGTCTGGCAAGACTGCAGCCACTAACAACCCCGGAAATGAGGGCCGCAGGTATTATTGGTACCGCCAGAAGTTCGACCACCCATGCAGAAGCTGGGCCCAGTTTAAAGAGAGCGGGTAAGTCCTGCAAAATCCACAGTCTGAGCCAACCCAATGTTAAGTACTGTGTGGGTTACGCTTCGGTTTATGCAATGTCCTATCATTTGTCGTGGTCCTTCAAATGAGCCTGCGCTATGTGAGCCTAACCATGTCACCCTCCCCTTGTGCTAACCATTCATCCGTTCTGTTATATTATGCAGATGTTGCACAGATATCCAATAATGAAGCAGAAGGCCCCGCCACCCAGCCACAACCAGAATTGGATGAGCTTGCCGACCTCGACTATACTGAAGAAGTTATAGAGGGCGATCAGGACGAGTACGAGAATGAGGAGGGGCAGGAAGACGAGAATATTTTTATTCCGGGGCGGGGTGGGGGGGGAGGATTTTGGGGATCAGACGGTGACATTGTAATTGGAGGTGGTGCAGGACATGATTGTGCCAAGCACTTTTGGCAGCTCCACACGCGAGGGGACATTTCATGGTTGTACACCCTCCGAGGCCGCGGCGGTCCCAGTGGGTTGCAGCAAAGCACACTCGGGGCGGCAGCAGCAGGCCCATCTGCACGGGTGAGGAGGAGGTGACCTGAACAGCGCTCTCCTGAAATACAGGCTACACGGGAGGTGTTCGTGCTCATGGGAATGAGTGGGAAGAGCGTTGAGTTTACCAGATCGCTGTTGGAGGCCAAGGGTGGGATCAAGGGAGAAATAACAGCACTGTCTGGAGCAATGGCAGCACTATCTGCTGACATTAGGGAGAGCATGTCGGAGGGAATGGCAGCAAACTCTGCAGAGATTAGGGAGAGCATGTCGGAGGTAGCTGCTACAATGCGGGAACACACCCAGGCTGTCATTACCCAGTTGCCCAGCGGCAATTGACGGCATCAAGTGATCCCACGCCCACTGCGGCACTTTCCTTCTATGCCTCCGGCTCCTTTCAGGCATCATTTGGGGACATATGCTGCTTCTCGCAGCACGCTACACATTGCTGCATTTGCCAGGTGACTGCTGCACTGTACGCACACAGGATGGACTTTACAAACTTCCCAATGATAAGGGAGGCACAAAATGAGAGGGCTTTAGGCTTTGCTGGAATTGCTGGCAAACCCCAGACAAACCCCCAGACAAACCCCAGACAAACCCCCAGACAAACCTCAGCAGTCAGTGTCAGTGTACAGGTTGATCCACAGGCTGAGGAGTCCCAAGCCGGGCCTTCCGCAGCCACAGGTTTTCAAGGGCTTCCATTGCCATTTCCTGGGACTGTCCCCTCCCCAAAAAGCACAGCGTCCTACCCGAGACACTATCAAAAACCTTGGGCTCACCGGGAATAGGGCTCAGGGTAAGGTCGGGCAAAAAGTGCAGGTGGGGGCACAGCGGTGTTTAAATAAGGGGGGGCGGGGGGAGATGGCTGCAGCTGAAATGTGTTTGCTGCTGCTGCTGTTCTTGTTGTTTGCTGTTCTTTTGTTCTTTTATTGTTATTTAAGTGATGTTAATTGAAAAGTTTAAAGTTTAATATATCATTTTTTTTATTAAAGTTAAGTGCCAAGTGTACAAATGTTTAATAAACTGCAAAGTATTTTTTCAGCTAAACCAAAATTATTTACATTATTTTTTCAACTAAACCAAACTTAGGTGGTGTCTCATTTCATTCACAGAATAACAGATGGAAATAGTCAACATGCTGGGCATACAATGATCAAATGACGTTCAGCCTTCATGCAAAGCGGTGAAGTATCAGATGCTGACGCAAGGCTGCTGCAATAGCGTAACGTACGAGGCCTCCTCCCCCGTCGTCCTGCGGGTTGTAGTGGTTCCTCGTCCTCCTCGCTCTCGTCATAAGCTTCCTCCTCCCCCATCCCCCCCTCCTCTCGCCTGAGCTGCTTCTGCATTGTCCTCCAATGGGAATATCTCTTTCCCCCATGATGGCTAAGTTGTGTAGCATGCAGCTCACCACAGTGAACTCACCGACCTGCTGAGGGGAGTATTGCAGGTAGCCTGCAGAGTGGTCCAGGCATCGGAAACGCTGCTTTAGCACTCCAATTGTCTTCTCCACAATGTCTCGTGTGACTATCAGGCTGTCATTGTCATGGCGCTCGGGTTTTGTCTGAGGGTTCTGGAGGGGGGTCATGAGTCAGGTGGCAAGCCCGTAACCTTTGTCCCCCAGCATCCAGCTCTGCCCTTCTGGCTGATGCTCAAACATCTGTGTCACATTGCTTTCTTGCAAGATAAAAGCATCCTGGATGCTCCCTACATATTTAGCATACGCTTCATATGGTCGCAGGCGATCTGCACGTTGAGCGAGAGAAACCCTTTTGTGTTTCGGTAAAGCTCCTGATCGTCGAAAGGTGCTCGCAGAATGATGTGCGTACAGTCAAGGGCTGCCTGTACCTTTAGAGAAGCCAGCAATTCGAGCAAAGACTAAAGCCCTCTCATTCTGTGTCTCCCTTATCATTGGGAAGTTTGTAAAGTCCATCCTGTGTGCGTACAGTGCAGCAGTCACCTGGCAAATGCAGCAATGTGTAGCGTGCTGCGAGATGCAGCATACGTCCCCAAATGATGCCTGAAAGGAGCCGGAGGCATAGAAGGAAAGTGCCGCAGTTACCTTCACCTTGATGGGAAGTGAAGTCCTGCCACTTCTAGGCTGTATGTCCGCCTTTATGAGCTGGCCACCTCTTTTCGAAAGACCAGACTTCTAAAGCACTGTCCCTCAGTCAGGTGCAGGTCTGAGCATCTCTCCCTGTAAGCTCGCTCGGGGTAAAGCCTCCTCCCCATTCTGCGAGCTCTTTGGTTACGCAGATAATGCTGCTGAATAAGCCTTCCTCGATGATAAGACAGGGCAGCATAAGCATGCTCCACATATGGCAAAGATAGAATACCCCCATTATTTAAATGTCCTAAAATGTCCTTAAAAATGATTTATAAACTCACAAAAAGCTCAATCTGTAAACGCAGCCTTCTCTCCAAAAGCTTTCACTCGGCTCCATTTTCCAAGATGGCGCTGTTGACATTTTACAACTTTTTAAAACTTTTCAGAAAGCACCCGTTTTAACACCCAACCTGCAATGGGTGCATCTATACCGGCTTTCTGAAGTCACAGTTGTACCTGTTCTTTTTGGAACAGCCCAGTGTTAAAAGAGGAACATTGCGTCAAAATTACGGAGAACTAAAAATAGTTTCCCATAAAATAAAATAATTATTTTCTTCAAAGTTGCAATTAAAAGAAAAACAGCTAATTCGGAGTGATTTGACATGATTTAGTTTTAGCAGGACTACGGTAAACGAGCCAGTGATTGGATTTATGTTGAATATAATCCAAGATGGCGCCGTTAGCGTGAATTTCCATCTGACTCCACCAGGTAAGGCATACTTTTTAAAAATGGTATTTAGCACTGTCCTTAAAAATATCATTATTGGCGAAACTCGCAAAAAATAGAGTTATCGGTGGATTTGACCCCAAGTGATGTCAGAAAATCGGTACTGGAAAAAAATTGCCCCTTATTTTTTAATGACGATGTTACACCACTAGCGAAACTAGCAAAATGGCCCTAAATTCATTTAGTTCGAAAAAAAAACTTTTAGCTCCAAAGAATGGAGCCAATTCGTGGCGAATTTTGGGCCCTCGGAGTGTTGACCAAAGGTATGAATAAAGAGATGACCAGAAGGGGAGAGAGGTAGCAAGGCTAAGGCATTTAGAGATATCATTTACAGAGTGTGGGGACAGGATGTTTGAAGGTTTTGTGGCCGAAGGTGGAACAAAAGGAGGGGCAGTTGCAAAAGAGGGCAGTATTGCAGGAGCCAAAGACACATGATTGAACATAGGACTGAAGGAGGTTGCAAGGAATGAGGCCATGGAGGGATATGGAGATAAGGACAAGCATTTGAAGTCAATGCATTGGAAGTCCATGAATATTGGCGAGGACTGGGGCAATAGAAGAGCAGGATTCCATGTGGGAACCCTGTTTGCCCTCTCAAGTGGATGTAAAAGATCCCATGGCACTATTTCAAAGAAGTGCAGGGGAGTTAGCCCCGATGTCTTAACCAATGTTTATCCCTCAATCTCCATCACTAGATTATCTGGTCATTATCACATTGCTGTTTGTGGGAGCTTGCTGTGTGCAAATTGGCTGCTGCATGCCCTATATTACAACAGTTGTACTGTATTTGCTTCATGGGTTCTTTGCTTAAGAATTCATAGCAACACATTGCTATTAAGAACTAGTTGGTTTATTAGCAGAAATTTAACAATCACACGACACATTACCAGTTCATCCACCAGGCTCACAACCACCTGCCTTATCGTGGATCCCCTGAATCCAACTGGCTGGGGTTTTATTGAGTCTTGTGAACATCATGTGACCGGCTAAGCCAATCACAGTACAACTATTTATTTTTGTAGACAACATTAATCAAGAGCCCCCTGGTTAAAGGGGGGTACACTTTAGACACTTTCAAACAAGTGTTCCCTTTTTTTTTGAGGGCACAAATTATACAAGTGCCCCCTGGCTAATAGTGAGGGGGGGGGCACTAAAACCGACAAACATAGACAAATGAAGCTTAAAACATTAATGATCAAATTAAAATTTGGTTGCTGGGGGTGATGATGCACTCCAGTCCCTCCGGAGCCCACCTCTCTTGGAAGGCCGCGAGCGTACCGGTGGACACCGCGTGCTCCATCCCCAGGGACATCCTGGCTCGGATGTAACCGCAGAAGAGAGGCAGGCAGTCGGGCTGAATGATCAACCGCTCTAAAAACCTGTGAGCATACTCACAGGTGCATACACTACAACAGTGATTGAACTTCAAAAAAGTACTTATTTGGCTGTAAAACACTTTGGGACATCCGGTGGTTGTGAAAGGCACTATATAAATGCAAGTTTTTCTTTTTTCATTTTAAAATGTAGACGATGGATTTTTGTATGGGAGCAGAACTCAGGACATGGATAGCATTTGGCATCAAACCTAAAGGCAACAAAGGTGTGGATAAGCATTTAAGCATTGGTGGTTTAGGTAATGGACAAAGGCCAGTGATGCTGCAGATCTTGACGGTATCTAGGATGTGGAGTTTGAATCTCAGCTCGGTCAAGGAGCACACTGAGGTTATGCACAATTCAGCTCAGCCTAAGCAAGCCACCAAAGTGATGAAGTAGGATGCTAAGGTGCAGCGTTTCTGGCTGGGGTCAACAGATGATTTTGGTCTTGTTGAGTAGAAGGAAGTTCTAACTCACTCAGGTCTTAATAATGAGGTTGTAGGACTCACAATAGATTCATATTTCAACAGAAAAGTCACAGTTGTTTGGTGTGAGGAAATAGAAATGTGCTAAATCCTTTTTCAACAAGAACAAGGGCAGCAGGTGCATGGGAACACCATCATAGAATTGTAGAAATTTACAGCACAGAAGGAGGCCATTTTGGCCTATTGTGTCCATGCTGGCTGACAAAGAGCTATCCAACATAATCCCATTTTCCAGCTCTTTATCCGTAGCCCTGTAGGTTACGGCACTTCAAGTGCACATCCAAGTACTTTTTAAAAGTGGTGAGGGTTTCTGCCTCTCCCACCCTTTCGGGCAGTGAGTTTGAGACCTCCATCTGGCTGAAGAAATTTCCCCTCAAATCACCTTTAAACCTTCTACCAATTACTTTAAATCTGTGCCCGCTGGTTTTTGATCCCTCCACTAAGGGAAATAGGTCTGTCCTATTCACTCTTTCTAGGCCCCTTTATACACCTCAATAAGGTCTCCCCTCAGCCTCCTCTGTTCCAAAGAAAACAAATCCAGCGTATCCAATCTTTCCTCATAGCTAAAATTCTCCAGTCCGGGCAACATCCTCGCAAATCTCCTCTGTACCCTCTCTAGTGCAATCAGATCTTTCCTGTAATGTGGTGACCAGAACTGCATGCAGTACTCTAACTGTGGCCTAACTAGTGTTTTATACAGTTCAAGCATAACCTCCTTGCTCTTGTATTCTATGCCTCAGCTAATAAAGGCAAGTATTCCGTCTGCCTTTTTAACCACCTTATCTACTTGGCCTGCTACCTTCAGAGATGTGTGGACATGCACTCCAAGGTCCCTTTGTTCCTCTACTCTTCTCCGTGTCTTACCATTTAATGTATAATCCCTTGCCTTGTCATCCCTCCCCAAATGCATTACCTCACACTTCTCTGGATTGAATTGCCACTATTCTGCCCACCTGATAAGTTCATTGATATATACCACAAAATGAATGGGAATGAGTCCTCTAAGTTCCTGCAAGTTCCCCTCCAAGTTACACACCATCCTGACTTGGAAATATATCATCGTTCCTTCATTGTCGCTGGGTCAAAATTCTGGAACTCCCTCCTTAACAGCACTGTGGGAGTACCCTCACCACACGGACTGCAGTGGTTCAAGAGGTGGCTCACCACCACCTTCTTAAGGGCAATTAGGGATGGGCAATAAATGCTGGCCTTGCCAGTGATGCCCACATCCCAGGAACGAATAAAAAAAAAACATTGATATTAATAGCACATGTTTAGCCTCCTAAAAAGGTAGAACATTCTAGTCTTTATTATTCAAATGTTATCTATTTTAGTTGATAGTTTAGTCCGAAATACTATGCAAGTTTTGATATAACGTGGTCAAAATGAATGGTAACAATGATTCCTATTGGAGAGTTTGCTTGGGTTTAAAACCATGGTAGGTAGAAGGGGCATTCATTTAAATAATGAGAATTACTATATCCGCAGGGTGCTAGATTTAGATTTGTGGACAGTAAGTGGATGCGATTCTAGTTCCATATTGCGCGGTTGACTCTTCTCTTAATGCCCTCAGGGCAACTAGGAATTGCCAGTAATTGCTGCCTTGCCAGTGGTGCTCTCATCTTGCGAAGAAATTAAAAAGAATACTCATCATTTGTAAGCTAAGACAACGTATTTCCAACGCAATACACCCAAAATCGTCCAAACCAACTCAAAAAATCGAGGAATTTCAAGCGTAAGTTACGTCCAGCGTAAATAGAGTTTCCGTAATATTTTTCCATTGGTTTAAGAAACATCGCATTGGAAACTGGCCCCGCCCACACAACTGGCCATGTCCCCAGATCTCATTTATCACCATGGTGAGTCTCAGCTAATTGTGCCTGTTTGCGAGCCTTCAAGAAGACTCTTAAAATCAAGTCTTTTTTAAAAGCACAAGAGCACTGACAGGCACCTTTTTAAAAGCTTTAAAATATTTTTAAAAACTAATTTACTAAGAAACCAGCTACTGTACACCAATGAAAGTAGTAAATGGTTCTGTATAGTTTTTTAAAATCATTTTCAGTTATTTAAAATCCGTTTACTCGCAGTTGGCAGACTAGACACTGTGATTTAAAATGTTTATTTTTTGTGATAAACCCATTATATTAATAAAACTGCACCAGATTACCACTCTTAAATATATCAAGGAATATTTTGAATGCAATTTTTAAGATTTAATTACTTTCTAAAATGCTGTCTGATTGCACTGGTTCATGGGAGATTTTACATTTGTGATTATGCAAATAAAACTAGCACAATTTTGAGTGCAAGGGTCCCCACCTGGATCTCCAATCGTGCCCAAAGCGGGAACTCTACCCCCTAAAATTAAAGTCTTCCAAATTTACCACATTATCAACTGAAACAAGTCACTTGACCTTTGCAAATGAGCCTGGATTGTAACACACAAGGCTAAAACTGAGACTGGCCCCAGGGAATCACATTGCCCTAATTTTACTCACTCCCCATTGGATCTTTTAGTTCAAGAATTCATTAACCACTCCGAGCCAATGGTTGGCAGTGAGATCAGCATGCCAACCATTAAACGGCCTTGGTTGCTCAGAATATAAATATCTTTCGATATAACGATGATTGCCATAAAATAATAAACTATCTCAAATATGTTGCCAGGGAATAGGTACAATTTGCATTCCCTCCTGCACTGCTAATCTATTTTGAACTAATTGAAAAGAGCTTATGGGATAGTCAGTCGGAAGAAACGAGAGTGATATAATGAGAAGCAGCATTCGTTTTTTTAAAAATGGGTTCAGAAGTTTATTGGTGTTGTATCGATCCAGTTATGTTGGGATCAGCGGAACGGAAATTAAGTGAAAGACCAGCTCTTAAAAACAGCTTTCATACCACAACAGTTGAGATTGGGAAGTAACTTGGGGTACAATACTCCAGACTTAGATCAGATTGATGAAAGTCTTGACATGGCACGGCTCCCTCCATATGTGGAGTATGATAAGGTGTGAAGCACAAATACCTTAAAAGCTATGTTAGTTGCAGACTGTGGTATTTAGAAGAGAATTTAATTTAATGAGGAGGAGTATTGCATCTTTGGTGAATCGTGTCTGATTAGCAAACACATTGTCAGCCCATTTACTCAGCCCTTAAATGTACTAACACACTGCGGAGTCACAGGTTTCTCCTACTTAATCCCACAATAGTGAATTTGTGATCGAACTGGCTGAGGGTGTACCAAGCGCAAGGGAGGCGGGAGTAGGTGAAAGAGAGGATGAGCCATCCCAGACTACTACTACTTTTAGCAGATGGCTGAACTGTTGTATTGACAGTGGCCTGAAAACAGAATGCCTACAGTTGGACAACAATCAATGCCACAAATAACCGAAAGGGATGGAGAAGATCATTTTTAAAAATGGGCAAAAAAGGAACAGAAACATTATCGTAATAGTGTTACAATGTTACTTTGATCCTTACTTTCCTGAATAAAACAGAAACTAGTGACCAATGCTTTACAACAGTGACTGCACTCCAAAATACTTCATTGACTGTAAAGCGCTTTGAGACGTCCGGTGGTCGTGAAAGGCGCTATCTAAATCCAAGTCTTTCTTTATATTAAAGGGAACCAATTATAATTGATAATGTCACTTACCGTAAGAATGATAAGCCTTATTGAAGTTCCTGTGCAAAGGATTGCAGCCAATGTCCCAGATTCCTCCATCACGATCACTGGGTATGTCCTGTCCCACCGGCAAGACAGACCCACCAGAGGTGGCAGCACAGTGGGATACAGTCGGGAGGGTGTGGCCCTGGGAGTCCTCAACATTGACTCCGGACCCCATGAAGTCTCATGGCATCAGGTCAAACATGGGCAAGGAAACCTCCTGCTGATTATCACCTCCCGCCCTCCCTCAGCTGATGAATCAGCACTCCTCCATGTTGAACATCACTTGGAAGAAGCACTGAGGGCAGCAAGGGCACAGAATGTACTCTGGGTGGGGGACTTAAATGTACATCACCAACAGTGGCTCGGTAGCACCACCACTGACCGGGCTGGCTGAATTCTGAAGGATATAGCTGCCAGACAAATGATGAGAGAACCAACACTTGATCTCATCCTCACCAATCTACCTTTCACGGATGCATCTGTCCATGACAGCATTGGTAGCAGTGGAGATGAAGTCCCATCCTTGTGGAGAAGACATTGTGTCTTCACACTGAGGATACCCGCCATCGTGTTGTGTGGCAATACTACAGTGCAAAATGGGATAGATTTAGAACACATCTAGCAGCTTTAAACTGGGCATCCATGAGGTGGGCATCCATGAGGCATTGTGGGCCATCAGCAGCAGCAGAATTGTACACCACCACAATCTGTAACGTCATGGCCCTGCATATCCCTTACTCTACCATTACTATGAAGCCAGGGGACCAACCCTGGTTCAATGAATAGTATAGAAGAGCATGCCAGGAGCAGCACTAGGCGTACCTAAAAATGAGGTGCCAGCCTGGTGAAGCTACAACACAGGACTACGTGCATGCTAAACAGCAGAAGCAGCATGCTTTAGACAGTGCCAAGCGATCCCACAACCAACGGATCACATCAAAGCTCTGCAGTCCTGCCACATCCAGTCGTGAATGGTGGTGGACAATTAAACAACTAACGGGAGGAGGAGGCTCCATGAACATCCTCATCCTCAATGATGGTGGAGCCCAGCATGTGAGTGCAAAACATCGGCTGAAGCGTTGGCACATCTGGCTTAAGATGGTTGCAGAGTGGATGATCCAGCTTGGCCTCCTCCTGAGGTCCCCACCATCACAGAAGCCAGTCTTCAGCCAATTTGATTCACTTCATATGATATCAAGAAATGGCTGAGCGCACTGGATACAACAAAGACGATGCTGAAGACTTGTGCTCCAGAACTAGCTGCACCTCTAGCCAAGTTGTTCCAGTACAGCTACAACACTGGCATCTACCCGACAATGTGGAAAATTGCCCAGGTATGTCCTGTCTGTAAAAAGCAGGACAAATCCAATCTGGCCAATTACCGCCCCATCAGTCTACTCTCAATCACCAGCAATGCTCGACAATGCTCAGTTTGGATTCCGCCAGAACTATTCAGCTCCAGACCACATTACAGTCTGGCCCAAACATGGATAAAAGACATAAATTTCAGAAGTGTGGTGAGAGTGACTGCCCTTGACATCAAGACAGCATTTGAATGAGTGTGGCATCAAGGAACCCTCAGAAAACTGAAGTCAATGGGAATCAGGGGGAAAACTCTCCACTGACTTGAAATTAGCTAGCATAAAGGAAGATGGTTGTGGTTGTGGGAGGCCAATCATCATAGCCCCAGGACATCGCTGCAGGAGTTCCTCAGGGCAGTGTCCTAGGCCCAACCATCAATGACCTTCCCTCCTTCATAAAGTCAGAATTGAGGATGTTCATTGATGATTGCACAGTGTTCAGTGCCATTCGTAACTTCTCAGATAGTGAAGCAGTCCTTGCCCGCATGCAGCAAGACCTGGACAACATTCAGGCTTGGGCTGATAAGTGGCAAGTAACATTTGCACCACACAAGTACCAGGCAATGACTATCTTCAACAAGTGAGAGTCTAACCACCGCTACTTAACATTCAACAGCATTACCATCGCCGAATCCTCCATCAACATCCTGGGGGGTCACCATTGACCAGAAACTTAACTGAACTAGCCACATTATTGTGGCTACAAGAGCAGGTCAGAAGCTGGATATTCTGACTACCCAAACCCTTTCCACCATCTACAAGGCACAAGTCAGGAATGTGATGGAATATGCTTCACTTGCCTGGATGAGTGCAGCTCCAACAACAACACTCGAGAGGCTCGCTTGATTGACATCCTATCACCAGCTTAAACATTCACTCCCTCCAACATCGGCGTATTTTGGCTGCAGTGTATACCATCTACAAGATGCACTGCCGCAATTCGCCAAGACTTCTTCGGTAGCACCTCCTAAACCCACGCCCTCGACCAACTAGAAGAACAAGGGCAGCAGACGCATGGCAACACCATCACCTGCAAGTTCCCCTCCATTACACGCTTACCTCCTTAGTATCATCATCTGGGGGACGTGCCGTTCCATTTAGTGAACGTGTAGGTCCCTCAGTTCGGTTCAGTTCGAAGAAATGTCCACTCTTTTAGGCAAAATTCGGCCAGGCAGAGTCAGCGTGGATTTATGAAGGGGAAATCATGTTTGACAAATTTTCTGGAGTTCTTTGAGGATGTAACGAGCAGGGTGGATAAAGGGGACCCAATGGATGTGGTGTATTTGGACTTCCAGAAGGCATTTGACAAGGTGCCACATAAAAGGTTACTGCACAAGATAAAAGTTCACTGGGTTGGGGGTAATATATTAGCATGGATAGAGGATTGGCGATCTAACAGAAAACAGAGAGTCGGGATAAATGGTTCATTCTCTGGTTGGCAACCAGTAACTAGTGGGGTGCCACAGGGATCAGTGCTGGGACCCCAACTATTTACAATCTATATTAACGACTTAGAAGAAGGGACTGAGTGTAACGTAGCCAAGTTTGCTGATGATACAAAGATGGAAGGAAAAGCAATGTGTGAGGAGGACACAAAAAATCTGCAAAAGGACATAGATAGGCTAAGTGGGCAAAAAATTGGCAGATGGAGTAAAATGTTGGAAAGTGTGAGGTCATGCACTTTGGCAGAAAAAAAATCGAAGAGCAAGTTATTATTTAAATGGAGAAAGATTGCAAAATGCCGCTGTTCAGCGGGATCTGGGCGAACTTGTGCATGAAACGCAAAAGGATAGTATGCAGGTACAGCAAGTGATCAGGAAGGCCAATGGTATCTTGGCCTTTATTGCAAAGGGGATGGAGTATAAAAGCAGGGAAGTTTTGCTATAGCTATATAAGGTATTGGTGAGGCCACACCTGGAATACTGCGTGCAATTTTGGTTTCCATATTTACGAAAGGATATACTTGCTTTGGAGGCAGTTCAGAGAAGGTTCACTAGGTTGATTCTGGGGATGAGGGGGTTGACTTATGAGGAAAGGTTGAGTAGGTTGGGCCTCTACTCATTGGAATTCAGAAGAGTGAGAGGTGATCTTATCGAAACGTATAAGATTATGAGGGGGCTTGACAAGGTGGATGCAGAGAGGATGTTTCCACTGATGGGGAGACTAGAACTAGAGGGCATGATCTTAGAATAAGGGGCCGCCCATTTAAAACCGAGATGAGGAGAAATTTCATCTCTGAGGGTTGTGGATCTGTGGAATTCGCTGCCTCAGAGAGCTGTGGAAGCTGGGATATTAAATAAATTTAAGACAAAAATAGTTTCTTAAACGATAAGGGGTTATGGGGAGTGTGCGGGAAAGTGGAGCTGAGTCCATGATCAGATCAGCCATGATCTTATTGAATGGTGGAGCAGGCTCGAGGGGCCATATGGCCTACTCCTGTTCCTATTTCTTATGTTCTTATTAGGTCACACACCATCCTGATTTGGAAATATACCATCGCTGGGTCAAAATCCTGGAACTCCCTCCCTAACAGCACTGTGGGAGTACCTTCACCGCACGGACTGCGGCAGTTCAAGAAGGTGGCTAACCGCCATCTTATCAAGGACAATTAAGGATGGGCAATAAATGCTGACCTTGCCAGTGATGCCCACATCCCAGAAATGAATTTAAAAAACACATCTGAAGCATAATTTCGTGAGCAGTGTGAAATGTGATCTGTGTACAGATTCTGTTTCTATCACCATTGCACAAGGTTGAATGTTGTAAAAGAAAACTTTTATTGAAAATTATAATTTGTTCTGAATTCTTCCTTAACTTGTTAATTTGGTAGATAAATAGCATTGGGAAAATGTTATGTTTTGTTGCATTATATTCTGGTGATTATCTTGATTTTTTTTGCAAAATACTATTATTTAGAAAGACATTTTACCTTACTACGATGGTCGACAGTGCTGTGCATTCTTTACTTCTTTTCAGCTCTTTCCATAATTTATTATTACATTCATTTGTTGGAGGCTTTCTTCTCAAATCTGGTAATTTAATTATCTGAAGTATATTATCTTGATGGGGCAGTTCACAGCATGCCAGCAATGCAGTACCTAAATATTGAATAGGAATAGTTTATTGTTAAAGAGGTGGTTATGTGATGAACTTCACTGGCCAGGAGTCTGTGTCTGGCTCTTTAGCAGCCCAGAAGTTGTTAACACCTGAAGATTAGAAGTTTGTGAAATAGTAAAGACAAGCATTTTAAGAATGGCAGCACTTCTGCAGTTGCACAATTAAAGTATATTCATGAGTGGACCTATTGAAAACTCGGAGAACATCATGCAATTAATGACATTGCGATGTCTTCTGCAAACCTGACTTCCTATACCTATCCACAAATGATAACATTTGACATCGAATTGAAAAGCCCAGACATCACTGAGGCAGTAGTATATTTGGACTTTCACTTTCATAAGAACAAAAGAATTAGGAGCAGGAGTAGGCCATTTGGCCCCTCGAGCCTGCTCCGCCATTCAATAAGATCATGGCTGATCTTCTACCTCAACTCCACTTGCCTGCACTATCCCCATATCCCTTGATTCCCTTAATATCCAAAAATCTATCAATTTAATAGGATCAATTAATTGAAATCTAACTGAGATGCCGCAGCATAACAATGGAACTATTTCAGTGTGACAGCTGTAGGTATTATGTACATTGTGATCAAAAGCCAAAATTGACAAGTCGATGCCAAAATCCCCATGTTTGAAAAGGAGTGGTAAGTTCCTGTAGTGTTCTGCCCAACATACCTCCTCAACCAACACTACCAAAACAACTGCTTATTTATAACATTATTATTTTGCTGTGCCCAAAATGTCAAAATAATGACAGTCATTGCATTTCAAAGTAATTCATTGTATGAGAATTGTAAATCTCCCTCTTTCTTCGAACGTAGATTCTGACTATGTAACGATGTTAGAGTGGAGGTGATGTTCTTTTAAAAAGGTGTTTCATAATATTACATTGTACATGCCATGTCAGGAAAGTTATCAACTGGGGATGTGTGGCTGTGGAGAGGAAAAGAGAGAAGAAAGAATTTGTATTTATATATTTTTTTATTCGTTCATGGGATGTGGGCGTTGCCGGAAGGGTAGCATTTATTGGCCATCCCTAATTTCCCCTGAGAAGGTGACAGTGAGCCGCCGCCTTGAACCACTGCACCTTTCACGACTTTTTAGGACGTCCCAAAGCCAAGGAAGTACTTTTGAAATATAGGAGGGAATTTTAACCCCAAAAGACAGCTGGGTTGGGGTCAGGTGGGAGGTTAAAGTGTTAAAAAACTGAATCCCGACTCCAGCCCAACCATTTCCGGTTTTAACGGAGGCAGGACGGGAGGAGGGGGGGGAGCCAACCCGCTCCGAGGAGGTGGGTCACCCATTTAAATATTATAATGAGGCTGGTGTGATTTAACCACCATTTCAAATGGAATTCTGTCTGGTTGGGTTTCTCAGGCCTTGGAGAACTCGCCAGCTAAAGTAAAGCGAGGATTGCTGGATCCAGGAGGTAAATGCCTTTAACACTTACCTCCTGAATCCAGAGTCCCTGCCTAACCCTCCCCCGAGACCATTCGAGGCCTTCGATCTCCCCCACGAGCCCTCAGATCCATCCCCCATCCCAGTGAGGTGTCCGATCACCATTTTTAGTAATGTTTGTTGAGGGATAAATATTGGCCAAGCGAATTCCCGGTAGGAAGATGGTTTTGACAAAGGGAGAGAAGAAATGGAGACTGCTCAAATTAATCTTGCTACATTCCATAAGAGGTTTATTGAATCTATCAACAGAGTATCTTGACTCCAACTCTCAGGTAACGGGAGGGACAGATGCATTGGCTATTAAGAATTCTGCTATCCTGGAGGCACCAAAACCATGTGTGACTGCAGAGGTCACTGCATAAAGCCCAACAAAGAAGGGTTCCTGACATCCACTGGGGAAAGCCTTGAGAGCCTTCACAATGAATTTGCAAGAGCAAGAGCAGGGAAATTATCCTCGGTGTCCTGGCCAATATTTATCCCTCAATCAACATCAGTAAAACAGATTATCTGGTCACTATCACTATCACGTTTGTGGGAGCCTGCTGTGCACAAGTTGCCTGCCGCGTTTCTCACATTACAAGAGTGACTACAATCCAAAAGTGCTTCATTGGCTGTAAAGCGCTTTGACACGTCCGGTGGTCGTGAGAGGCGCTATATAAATGAAAGTCTTTCTTTCTTTGTCTGTCCGTCATTAATTATAGATTTGTGGTGAAGTGGTTTTGAGTCACCAAGCCTGTAGTTCTAGTGTAAATGCAGCCTGAGGTCACAGTCCGGGCATGATGTGGCAGCACTCACTGGAGCTGGACGTCTCACTCTGCTGGGACCTTTGTGCCCCATTTACACTCCAGCTTCGTACAAAGTGGTTTCAGCTGGGCACCGATGCTGAACTTGCGGCAGCCAAAATTCTGAGAGTCCTGCTTCACTAGAGAACGTGCGGCAGAGCAGAATTCCCATTCACCCCTGGCCAGCAGCACAGACCCCAACCCAAATCGATATAGCTTGGGTAATGTCATGTGTGTACTTTTAGGATCACTAGCCACTAGATGGCGTCACTGTTGGAGGCCATTGTGTGTAGCCCAAGTATAAAAGACCAGCCATTTTGTATATTAGTCACTTTGGGCCTTAATAAAGCAGAGCCAAGGTTATACCTCTTGGAGTTAAACAGTACTCAGTCTAACAGTTATTGCATACACAACATTTGGCAACGAGACAACAAGAACCTTTGCATGCAAAAATGAGCACAATTGGATTGCTGGAGCGATTTGTGAAAGGAAAAGATTGGTCAGACTTTGTGAGCTGTTTGAGCCAGTTCTTCGTGACCAACAAAATGGAGGAGGTCGGCGACGCAGATCGGCGCAGGGTGGTGTTCCTCACGGTTTGCGGTCCAAAAATTTATGGTCTGATAAAGAATCTACTCCTGACTGTGAGTCCAACAGAGAAGACGTATGAAGAATTGTATACACTGGTACAGGACCACCTTAAGCCAGACGAAGGCATCATCATCTCAAGATGCAGATTTTTTTACGCACGTTCGCTCAGAGGGCCAGAATGTGGCGGAATTCGTTGCCGACCTGAGATGTCTAGTGGGACCGTGTAAGTTCGGGGCTGTGCTGGCAGACATGCTTATGGGGCTTCTTTGTAATCAGCATCAACCACGAGGTGATCCTGAGTAAACTACTGGCGGTGCAGACGTTGGAGTTGAACAGGGCCATCACGATCGCTCAGTCATGCATGACGATGGATAGAAGTCTAAAGCAGATATCAGTGAAAAATCGAAACTCAGCAAGTACTGTAAATATGATTGGTTTGGCGTTCGGCAGAGCGGTACAGGGCAGGGCCTACCCAACTGCGTATGCGAAACCTGTGGGAAAGTCCGCCAGCAGGAATGTATCTGATTTCTCCGTTTTGGCATTGTGAGGGAAATCACCGGCACCAGCAGTGCCGATTTGAGCAATATAGTTGCAAAGGCTGTCTGAGAATGGGGCATCTCCAGCACAAGTGTCCGCAGATGAGCAAGAGTGCTTCGACACAATGTGGAGGATGATGGTCAGACTAGCGTGGATCCGGATACGCAATCCAAGATACCAGAGGAGGAAGTGTATGGACCGTACTCGTTCTTAAGAGCAAACTGATAATGATCAACGTGAAATTTAATGGGGTGCCGGTATCGATGGAACTGGACATGGGAGCGAGTCAATCGATAATGAGCCAGAGGGCATTCGACAAGCTGTGGGATACTAAGGCTGTGAGGCCCAGGCTGAGTCCAGTCAATGCCAATTTGCGCACGTACACCAAAGAACTCATAACGGTGATTGGCAGTGCCACAATTAAAGTATTGTATGACGGTGCGGTTCACGAGTTACCGCTATGGATTGTCCCAGGCAATGGCCCAATGCTGTTCGGCAGGAACTGGCTTGAAAATATCAAAAGCAACTGGAACGACATCAAGGCGCTGTTATCGGAGGAAGATACATATGCCCAAGTACTGAGCAAGTTCCCCTCGCTGTTCGAACCAGGCATCGGCAACTTCACGGGAGCCAAAGTGCAGATCCACGTGGACGCAGATGCAAGACCCGTCCATCATAAATCTCAGGCAGTTCCGTATATGATGAGGGAGAAGATTGAAATCGAACTGGACAGACCCCAGCGTGAAGGGATCTTATCACCGGTTGAATGTAATTGTTCCTGTGCTGAAAAGTGATGGCACAGTCAGAAACTGTGGCGACTACAAGGATATGATCAACAGGGTTTCGAAACAGGATCAGTACCCATTATCGAAGGCTGATGACTTGTTTGCAGTGCTAGCTGGGGGGAAGTTGTTTATTAAACTGGACTTGATGTTGGCCTACATGACAGGTAACCTGAAAGCTTGCTCAATGAACACTCTCGTTATGGCGTGGGCCTCATTATATCAATGCTGCAGCTGCTTACAGGGATTCATCGCGGGATCAGCTATGGGCACAGTATTTATTTTTGATTCATGGGGACCAGTCATCTGTGCAACCTCCCTGCCTGAACAATTTGTTCACACAGGGCTGCTCTAGTATAAGTGAATCGTGTGTATTCCCTGGGTAGCATTAATTAACACTCGGGGGCCTGGAGTTGCTGCTCGCAAACCATTGTCACACGGAGGATGTGGAAACTTCTCCTATTCTGAAATGGTCCTGGATCAAGAGGAAGTTACATGAATGGCAACATGGATACAATCCGTAATGGACAATAAGTAGAAACCTTTGCTCCTGCGGCTCATGCTGAACTCAATGAAGTGCTTTGCCTTGTGGTGGTGAGCCTCAGTCATATCATGAATGCAATGTGTTCCCTTTGTGGTTGATTTCTGCAACGTCTTCAGTGGCTGCCTGGAAGATACCAGTAACATGGAGAGTCAGACTTCCACCAACACTGCTGTCGATTCTTTTGACCTTGGCTGCAAGATATTTACTGCACTAAGCCACACAGCATGGTGACAGCGTCTTTGCTCAGGCTGAACCTCGTCAGTTCTGAGCCTCCTACACCCTCGATACTCCCTTTCTGCCGTCTCCATTCTGTGTCATAGTTAACCGTTGGTCTTGTATGAATTCTGTTGCTTGTGAGAATGAACAGGAAACAACAGCTCCGGTATGTGATCGACTGCTACCTTCTCAAGGGCAATAATTGCTGGCCTCACCAGCGACGCCCACATCCCAGGAACGAATAAATAAAATAAAAAATCCTCAGTCTGAGCTAATAATTATAATTCCTTACAATCACACATATCCCATGTTACTGCATGTACCAAATATTTTAAGACCCAGCTAAGAGAGCCCTATATAGCCAGCGCCTCACAGCTAACCTGGCGTGCCTTGATGACCCTGAGATGCTCAATACCCACAGTGCTTGGTCTGCCCTCCAAGTCTCCATAACCAGTGCCTGTGAAGAGACACTCGATCACTCAACCAGAAAACACCAGGACTGGTTTGATGAAAACGATCAGGAGATCCAAGAGCTAATAGATCATAAGTGCAGAGCATTTCTGAGCCTCAACCCAACTCGGGAGCAGCAAAGCAGCATTACTGACGGCTCAAGGCTGAGGTCCAACAAAAAACCCGGGACCTAAAGAACAGGTGGTGGATGAAGAAAGCACAGGAAATACAACAACTAGCCGACAGCCACAACACGCGAGGATTCTTCGCTGCAGTCAAGGCCACCTAATGGTCCAAACTCCCAAGGCCCCACCTCACTCCTGGCCAAGAACGGGAAAACACTCATCAAGGACACCAAGGCTGTCAGGGCCCGTTGGAAGGAGCACTTTGAAGGTCTCCTCAATTGAGACTCTGCCTTTGACTCGAGTGTTCTCGACTCCATCCCGCAGCATGCGACCCGCCACCACCTCAGTGAAACCCCAACACGGTACGAGGTAGGAAAAGCTTTAAAACAGCTCAAGAACAACAAGGCTACAGGTGATGATGGAATCTATGCTGAGGCACTAAAATATGGCGGAGGGGCGCTGTTGGCGCGGATACACGACCTCATCTCTCTCATTTGAAGGGAGGAGAGCCTGCTGGGAGATCTCCGAGATGCAGTGATCATGTCCATTTTTAAAAAGGGGAACAAATCCGACTGCGGCAACTACAGGGAATCTCCCTGCTATCAACCACTGGGAAGGTTGTCGCTAGAGTCCTCCTCAACCATCTTCTCCCTTTGGCCGAGGAGCTCCTCCCGGAATCACAGTGCGGATTTCGTGGGGACCAACGGATATGATCTTTGCAGCACGACAACTGCAGGAAAAATGCAGGGAGCAGCGCCAGCCCTTATACATGGCCTTTTTTGATCTTACAAAGGCCTTTGACACTGTCGACTCTGAGGCCTTATGGAGCGTCGTCCTCCATTTTGGATGCCCCCAAAAGTTTGTCAACATCTTTCGCCTGCTCCACAGCGACATGCAGGCCGTGATCCTTACCAGCGAATCCATTACAGACCCAATCCATGTCCGGACCGGGGTCAAACAGGGCTGCATCATCGCTCCAACCCTCTTCTCAATCTTCCTCGCTGCCATGCTCTACCTCAGTCAACAAGCTCCCCGCTGGAGTGGAACTGAAGTACAGAACCAGTGGGAAGCTGTTTAACCTACGCTGCCTCTAGGCCAGGTCCAAGATCACCCCAACCTCTGTCGTTGAGCTGCATACGCGGATGCCGCCTGCGTCTGCACACATTCTGAGGCTGAACTCCAGGATATAGTCGATGTATTCACTGAGGCATATAAAAGCATAGGCCTCACGCTTAACATTCGTAAGACAAAGGTCCTCCACCAGCCTGTCCTCGCTTCACGGCAGTGCCTAACAGTCATCAAGATTCATGGCGTGGCCCTCGACATCGTGGACCACTTCCCATACCTCGGGAGCCTCTTGTTAACAAAGGCAGACATTGATGTGGAGATGCAACATCGCCTCCAGTGCCCCAGTGCAGCCTTCAGCCGCCTGAGGAAAAGAGTGTTCGAAGACCAGGCCCTCAAACCTACCACTAAGCTCATGGTCTACAGGGCTGTAGTAATACCCACCCTCCTGTATGGATCAGAGGCATGATATATCACCAACGATGTCTCCGCAAGATCCTGCAACTCCCCTGGGAGGACAGACGCACCAACATCTGTGTCCTCGACCAGGCTAACATCCCCAGCCTTGAAGCACGAACGACTCTCGATTGGCTTCGCTGGGCAGGCCACTTAGTTTGCATGCCAGACACGAGACTCCCTAAGCAATTGCTCTAGGCCAAGCTCCTTCATGGCAAACGAGCCAAGGTGGGCAGCGGAAACGTTACAAGGACACCCTCAAAGCCTCCTTGGTGAAGTGCAACATTACCACTGACACCTGGGAGACCCTGGCCCAAGATCGCCCTAGGGGGAGAAAGTACATCCGGGAGCGCGTTGAGCTCCTCAAATCTCAATGTTGCGAGCGCGAATGAGGTCAGGTGCAGGCAGCGGAAGGAGCATGCGGCAAATCAGTCCCACCCATCATTCTCTCGACGAATATCTGTCCCGCCTACGATAGGGTCTGTGGCTCTCGTGTTGGACTGTTCAGCCACCAAAGAACTCACTTTAGGAGTGGAATTTCGAGGGACTGCCTATGATGATGATGTACCAAATATGGCTAAATGCCTGTCATTTATTTGCTTCGTGAGTTCTTTGCTTAAGAATTCATAGCAATGTGTTGCTATTAAGAACTAGTTGGTTTATTAGCAAAGGTTTAACAATCACATTACACATTACCAGTTCAACTATTTTAGTTGCGCACTTTAAACAAATGCCCCCTGGAAGGGGGGGTTCATACTCCAAAATAAATTTTTTTTCCAGTGCTCTTTTTTTTGGGGGCGGTGGGGGTTTAGGGCACCATAAACAGAAATTATACAAGTGCCCCCTGGCTAACGGGCAGGGAGGCACTAAAACCGGCAAATTAAACAAATTAAACTTTAGACATAAAATCAAATTAAGATTTGGTTGCCGGGGGTGATGATGCACTCCAGTCCCTCCGGCACCCACCTCTCGCGGAAGGCCGCGAGCGTACCGGTGGACACCGCGTGCTCCATCTCCAGGGACACCCTGGCTCAAATGTATCCACGGAAGAGAGGCAGGCAGTCGGGCTGAACGACCCCCTCGACTGCCCGCTGCTTGGACTGGTTGATGGCACCCTTGGCCATGCCCAGGAGCAGTCCTACGAGGAGGTCTTCCGACCTGCCCGCTCCCCTCCGCACAGGGTGCCCAAAGATCAGGAGCGTGGGACTGAAGTACAGCCAGAATTTCAGGAGCAGCCCCTTTAAATAATGGAATAGGGGCTGCAACCTCGCACACTCAATAAAAACATGAAACACAGACTCTTCCAGACCGCAGAAATTGCAGGCGGCCTGGGAGCCCGTGAACCGACTTAAAAACTTATTGCACGGGACTGCTCCGTGCAATACCCTCCAGGCCAAGTCCCCAATAAATAAGGGGAGGACTCCTGCGTAGAGTGCACTCCATTGGGGACCCCCGCCTCCTCCGGACGGCAAGATGGTGCGCCATGGCGTATCTGGACGGCAGGCGAGGATGGCAAAGTGGAGAGTGTGCAGGAGCAGCCCGTACAGGAATCCCCTCCGCGCAGAACTGAAAGGCACGGAGGGGATATCCCGGAGGAGGCTCAAGTTGTGAGGCGCGGCTCCCGAGGGAGGTTTCGGGGCTTGGCGCCAATGAGGAATTCCATCCGGACGGGGGTCAGTTCGGACAGGATCTCCCCACATGCTTGGGCCTCCTCGACACACCTAACGGAGTCAGGGTCCAGAGCTGTTTTTTTTAATGGCATTGGCCACGCGCCGGACGTCGGCCCAGGACAGGCGCCGTGCCAGCTCCTCTGGCGCCATCCAGCCCGCTCCTCCGCCATCGAGCAGGTCCCTGACCCTGGTCGCCTTGCCAAATACAGCCCTCTCGTCCGCCTGCCACTTAAAACCGCGCTCGTGGAGGTACGGATTCCTGAGCAGCGGCTCCCGAAAGACAGCCGCCACTCCAGACGGGGGAGAACTGCGGCTGGTGGCGACTCTGTTCCAGACCCTGATGAGTTTCTGGTAAAAGACAAGCATGGCGTCAACAGCTCTACACACCTGTGAGCATACAGTGCCCAAATGAGGAGAGCCCCTAGGCATCAATTGTGTACTAGCTCACTGAGGCTTCATTTCAATATGTCGGGTAGTTGATGCACCAATGTGGTCCTTTTATAGTTTAAGTGCCTGACTCTACATTTGGGCGAGCGAAACTATATTTGGCACAGAGAGCAGCTCGGCGCATACTTCTAACAACCGTCAAGTTCAAGGCTCATTAGGAGTGCGTGAATATGCGGCGAGTGCTCAGTTGCGACATGAGGAGTGATTATGCTACATGACATTATTTGTTAAAGTGCATGAAGCTGGTGCTCTTATACCATATATTACAGGAGGCAATAACAATTTACGTGGCTGACATGGTGATTTAGAATGTACATTCCTCGCAGAGGTTTGTTACATACATACCGTACAATCCTGACAGCGTAGATTTGTCCTTCAAAGAAAATTTACTAGTGTCTCATACAATCCACACTGAGCTTCAGCTCCGTAGAACCTGGTGGGGTTTCGGCGTGGCGGCTATAACTGACAACAGTGTCCACATGTGAATGCTAATTCATGGGACCCCCCGCCTGCAAGAACCCGACTGATATTATTTGGATCGAGCAGTTAATAAATAAAGAACCGCACTTGGAGCTTTTAACTACACTTTCTTATTTTCAGTCTTGTAGACTAAACATAGCAGGATGATCAGATTTAGAGACTGGAGAGTTCTACGCACATCTTTTCAGCAAGCCTCTTGCCTTGACCCAACCTCCAGTAGCTTGCTTTTTTTGCCAGCTGTGGCTCAGTGGGTAGCATCCTTGTCTCTGAGTCAGAAGGTTGTGGGTTCAAGTCCCGCTCCAGAGACTTGAGCTCAAAAATAGAGGCTGACACTCCAGTGCAGTGCTGAGGGAGCGCTGCACTGTCCGAGGTGCTGCCCTTTGGATGTGACGTTAAACCGAGGCCCTGTTTGCCCCCTCAGGTGGATGTAAAAGAAGACGAGCAGGGGAGTTATCCCCGGAGTCCTGTCCAATATTTATCCCTCAACCAAAATCACTAAAACAGAATATCTGGCCATTATCACATTGTTGTTTGTGGGAAGTTGCTGTGGGCAAATTGGTTGCTGCATTTCCTCCATTACAACAGTGACTACACGCCAAAAAGTACTTCATTGGCTGTAAAGTGCTTTGAGGCGTCCAGTGGTTGTGAAAGACGTTATATAAATGCACCTCTGTCTTTCCTCTTTCCGTGCTTCTACATAGGCCCTTTGTACTCATGGGGGAAATCGGATTTAACATGTTAAGTGATCAGCTAGAAGAACACATGGTTTCCTACTTGTAAAAGCGACAATAGGTACAATATAATTTGCAGTTTAAATGTGGATTGCATGCATGGATTGCAAACCTCTAGTGAGAGGGGTAACAGAGCACTTTTTTCATAGAAACATAGAAAATAGGTGCAGGAGTAGGCCATTCGGCCCTTCGAGCCTGCACCACCATTCAATATGATCATGGCTGATCATTCACCTCAGTACCCCTTTCCTGCTTTCTCTCCATACCCCTTGATCCCTTTAGCCGTCAGGGCCATATCGAACTCTCTCTTGAATATATCTAATGAACTGGCATCAATAACTCTCTGTGGTGGAGAATTCCACAGGTTAAGAACTCTGAGTGAAGAAGTTTCTCCTCATCTCAATCCTAAATGGCTTACCCCTTATCCTTAGACTGTGACCCCTGGTCTGGACTTCCCCAACATCGGGAACATTCTTCCTGCATCTAACCTGTCCAATCCCATCAGAATTTTATATGTTTCTATGAGATCCCCTCTCATTCTTCTAAACTCCAGTGAATACAGGCCCAGTCGATCCAGTCTCTCCTCATATGTCAGTCTTGCCATCCCGGGAATCAGTCTGGTGAACCTTCACTGCACTTCCTCAATAGCAAGAACATCCTTCCTCAGATTAAGAGACCAAAACTGAACACAATGGGGCCAAGTTTCAGCCTAAGTTGCTCCTTAGAAATTTGAATCCTCGGCATTTAGTTTGCTCCAGTTCTATTCAGTTAGAACAGTTTCACTTTGGAACAGAATTTTTTTTTCAAAAGGGGGCTTGTCCGGCCACTTACGCCTGTTTTCAAAGTTTTGTCAGTGAAAACTTACTCCAAACTAACTTAGAATGGAGTAAGTGAAGATTTTTGTACATTCGAAAAAACCTTGTCTACACTTTAGAAAATCAGGTGTAGGGGGAGGGGAGGGGGGGAAGGGGAGGGGAGGGGGGGAAGGAGAGAGGGGGTGGGGAAGGAGAGAGGGGGTGGGGAAGGCCCAAGACTTCGGGCTGGATTTACAGGTAGGTGGTGTCGGGTCTCTGGGTGGGGTCGCGGAGGTCCGGGGGGGGGGGGGGGAGCGGAGGTCGGGTCGCCGGGGGGCGGAGGAAAGCAAAGGTCGAGCCGCAGAGGTCCGGGGGGGGTGAAGAGCGGGGGTCGAGTTGGAGGAGCCTTATCGACGCAGCCCCAGTGAGGCCATTCGGCATGTGCAGAGGTCCCGGCACTGTTCTCAGCGCAGGGACCTGGCTCTGCCCCCTACAGCTCGTGCTGCGCCCTCTAGTTGGTTCCTCGACATATTGGTCTGGAAAACCATCCCTAATACACTCCAGGAAATTCTCCTCCACCGTATTGCTATCAGTTTGGTTAGCCCAATCTACATGTAGATTAAAGTCACCCATGATAACTGCTGTACCTTTATTGCACGCATCTCTAATTTCTTGTTTGATGCTGTCCTCAACCTCACTACTACTGTTTGGTGATCTGTACACAACTCCCACTAGCGTTTTCTGCCCTTTGGTATTCCGCAGTTCTACCCATACAGATTCCACATCATCCAAGCTAATGTCCTTCCTTACTATTGCGTTAATTTCCTCTTTAACCAGCAATGCTACATCACCTCCTTTTCCTTTCTGTCTATCCTTCCTGAATGTTGAATACCCCTGGATGTTGAGTTCCCAGTTTTGGTCACCCTGGAGTCATGTCTCCGTAATCCCAATTATATCATATTCATTAATAGCTGCTGCGCAGTTAATTCATCCACTTTATTACGAAAAATGTGAATAATTGTAATGTTCTAAAAAAACACTGCACACTGAAATATGGCACAGAATTCACAGTAGCAGAGTCGCACTGGAAACGTTATGGGTAGTGTGAACATTTTTAATATACCACGTTAACCCTATTTCCCTCTAAGCAGTGCAAAATAACCACACGTGCCATTTACTGTTAATATGTAGCTATGCAAAGCTGTGGTCATGAGATGATGTACGGGGTTAGAGCTGAGCTGTCAAAACAGAGTCTGACGTTCACACTTCCTGTAGCGATATTCATTTTTACACCTCCCTAACTGGCCCAAGGCTGAGAAATGGTAAAATGTACAGTGCATGCCTAAAACAAAGTTAGATGTGATCTTACTTAAACTTCATATACACAGAAAACTTCCTTCTGCTCTGTGCATGCAGTTTTTGGGCATCTTATCTACAGGAGCATGAATGCATTTGAGAAGGTTCAACAAATGACAGCGATAATCTGGGATTCACAATGCCGAGCAATGTAGATAATACAACAGAATGGGGCTAGAGATATATTTCCTTCTTTTTTCAAAAACACAGCAGTGAGAGCAGTTCCATGGCAATTGGTTTGGTGAATAGCTTTTCGTTAATGTCAATGGCTGAAAATCTGCCTATCATGACACATCAGTCATAAAGCTCTTTAGCACTTGTCAAGCAGGTACGTATCGCACAATTGGTATCGTGGCCAAAAGTTCACCAATGTAGCTGCTGACGCACTCCATCTGTGTGGAATGACTAAACGACAATGGAGAAAATCTCATTTACATTCAGGGCCCAATGTGCAAAAAGCACCACAGCAGAAACACAAAGGGGAATTGTGTGGGATTGGGAAGAATTGTGAAGGGAATTAATTGAAACTAAACTTTGGAGAGATAAAGGGCTAGAAATTGTGTATTGCCTCGTTTGGGGCAATATCTTTTAAAGGGGTGCTAATGTATCGCCAGGCGAAAGTGATTTTCCGCTTCCGTGTACTTCCGCTTTAGCGCTCCAAGAGGAAAGTGTATGAGAGGGGTGGTATCGACAGAGCGTTGAACAATGTTCATTACAGGCGCCTTCTCTCACTTAAAGGGAAGGGCCAATGATGGGATGAATGAATCTTCATGAATGGGATCCCTTGGGATTCCAGGGGATGAGCCCTCTGGTGGTTGTACAGAGTAAATGCAAGTATACATATATAACAACATTCCCCCCAAAGTCAATAGTGTAACTATTTACAATGTGAGTCGATCTGGGGCCCTTCTTGCCCTGGTTGATCGTCTCAGTGTGAAGGCTGGTGTTGTTGAATCATTTGTTGGACCCTCGCTGGGCTGCTGTGCAGCTGGCCTTGCTGGGCTGCCTGGTGTGTTGGGCCCTGCAGGGCTGCTGTGGATGATGGGTTCTGCTTCGTGGTCAATCGTGGTGCTGGTTGCCACTGGTGTGTATGTTGGGGGATCAAAAAAGGTAGGGTCCAAGGTGGGTTGCTCAGGATCGTCCGTGAATCTAAGTTTGATTTGGTCCAAGTGTTTCCGGTGAATTTGAAAGTTTGATCCGAAACACCCTGCTCCCCTCTTTGGCCACGACAGTACCGGGAAGCCACTTGGGACCTTGTCCATAATTTAAAACAAATACAGGATCATTGATTTCAATCTCGCGTGACACATTTGCGCTATCATGGTATGCACTTTGTTGAAGCCGCCTGCTCTCTGTTCATGTAGAACATAAGAACATAAGAACATAAGAATTAGGAACAGGAGTAGGCCATCTAGCCCCTCGAGTCTGCTCCGCCATTCAAAAAGATCATCGCCGATCTAGCCGTGGACTCAGCTCCACTTACCCGCCCACTCCCCATAACCCTTAATTCCCTTATTGGTTAAAAATCTATCTATCTGTGATTTGAATACATTCAATGAGCTAGCCTCAACTGCTTCCTTGGGCAGAGAATTCCACAGATTCACAACCCTCTGGGAGAAGAAATTCCTTCTCAACTCGGTTTTCAATTGGCTCCCCCGTATTTTGAGGCTGTGCCCCCTAGTTCTAGTCTCCCCGACCAGTGGAAACAACCTCTCTGCCTCTATCTTGTCTATCCCTTTCATTATTTTAAATGTTTCTATAAGATCACCCCTCATCCTTTTGAACTCCAACGAGTAAAGACCCAGTCTACTCAATCTATCATCATAAGGTAAACCTCTCATCTCCGGAATCAGCCTAGTGAATTGTCTCTGTACCCTCTCCAAGGCTAGTCTATCCTTCCTTAAGTAAGGTGACCAAAATTGCACGCAGTACTCCAGGTGCGGCCTCACCAATACCCTGTACAGTTGCAGCAGGACCTCCCTGCTTTTGTACTCCATCCCTCTCGCAATGAAGGCCAACATTCCATTCGCCTTCCTGATTACCTGCTGCACCTGCAAACTAACTTTTTGGGATTCATGCACAAGGACCCCCAGGTCCCTCTGCACCGCAGCATGTTGTAATTTCTCCCCATTCAAATAATATTCCCTTTTACAGTTTTTTTCCCCCCAAGGTGGATGACCTCACATTTTCCAACATTGTATTCCATCTGCCAAACCTTAGCCCATTCGCTTAACCTATCTAAATCTCTTTGCAGCCTCTCTGTGTCCTCTACACAACCCGCTTTCCCACTAATCTTTGTGTCATCTGCAAATTTTGTTACACTACACTCTGTCCCCTCTTCCAGGTCATCTATGTATATTGTAAACAGTTGTAGTCCCAGCACCGATTCCTGTGGTACACCATTAACCACTGATTTCCAACCCAAAAAGGACCCATTTATCCCGACTCTCTGCTTTCTGTTAGCCAGCCAATTCTCTATCCATGCTAATACATTTCCTCTGACTCCGCGTACCTTTATCTTCTGCAGTAACCTTTTGTGTGGCACCTTATCGAATGCCTTTTGGAAATCTAAATACACCACACCCATCGGTACACCTCTATCCACCATGCTCGTTATATCCTCAAAGAATTCCAGTAAATTAGTTAAACATGATTTCCCCTTCATGAATCCATGCTTGATTGCACTATTCCTATCTAGATGTCCCGCTATTTCTTCCTTAATGATAGCTTCAAGCATTTTCCCCACGACAGATGTTAAACTAACCGGCCTATAGTTACCTGCCTTTTGTCTGCCCCCTTTTTTTAAAACAGAGGCATTACATTAGCTGCTTTTCAATCCGCTGGTACCTCCCCAGAGTCCAGAGAATTTTGGTAGATTATAACGAATGCATCTGCTATAACTTCCGCCATCTCTTTTAATACACTGGGATGCATTTCATCAGGACCAGGGGACTTGTCTACCTTGAGTCCCATTAGCCTGTCTAGAACTACCTCCCTAGTGATAGTGATTGTCTCAAGATCCTCCCTTCCCACATTCCCGTGACCAACAATTTTTGGCATGGTTTTTGAGTCTTCCACTGTGAAGACTGAAGCAAAATAATTGTTTAAGGTCTCAGCCATTTCCACATTTCCCATTATTAAATCCCCCTTCTCATCTTCTAAGGGACCAACATTTACTTTAGTCACTCTCTTCCGTTTTTTTATATCAGTAAAAGCTTTTACTATCTGTTTTTATGTTTTGCGCAAGTTTACTTTCGTAATCTATCTTTCCTTTCTTTGTTGCTTTATTAGTCATTCTTTGCTGTCATTTAAAATTTTCCCAATCTTCTAGTTTCCCACTAACCTTGGCCACCTTATACGCATTGGTTTTTAATTTGATACTCTCCTTTATTTCCTTGGTTATCCATGGCTGGTTATCCCTTCTCTTACCGCCCTTCTTTTTCACTGGAATATATTTTTGTTGAGCACTATGAAAGAGCTCCTTAAAAGTCCTCTACTGTTCCTCAATTATGTCACCGTTTAGTCTGTGTTCCCAGTCTACTTTAGCTAACTCTGCCCTCATCCCACTGTAGTCCCCTTTGTTTAAGCATGTTTGAGACACTACTTCCTCACCCTCAATCTGTATTACAAATTCAACCATACTGTGATCACTCATTCCAAGAGGATCTTTTACTAGGAAATCGTTTATTATTCCTGTCTCATTACACAGGACCAGATCTAAGATAGCTTGCTCCCTTGTAGGTTCTGTAACATACTGTTCTAAGAAACAATCCCGTATGCATTCTATGAGTTCCTCCTCCAGGCTATCCCTTGCGATTTGATTTGACCAATCGATATGTAGGTTAAAATCCCCCATGATTACTGCCGTTCCTTTTTCACATGCCTCCATTATTCCCTTGATTATTGTCCGCCCCACCGTGAAGTTATTATTTGGGGGCCTATAAACTACGCCCATCAGTGACTTTTTCCCTTTACTATCTCTAATCTCCACCCACAATGATTCAACATTTTGTTCATTAGAGCCAATATCATCTCTCACAACTGCCCTGATATCATCCTTTATTAACAGAGCTACCCCACCTCCTTTCCCTTCTTGTCTATCCTTCAGAATTGTCAGATACCCCTGTATATTTAATTCCCAGTCTTGGCCCCCCTGCAACCACGTTTCTGAAATGGCCATCAAATCATACCCATTTGTAATGATTTGTGCCGTCAACTCATTTAATTTATTTCGAATGCTGCGTGCATTTAGGTAGAGTGTTTTAATACTAGTTTTTAAACCATGATTTTTAGTTTTGACCCCTCCTGCAGCCCCTTTATATTCATACATATTGTCCCTTCCTATCACCTTGTGGTTTACACTTACCCCAGTGCTACTCTGCTCTGTTGCCTCCTGCCTTTGCATTCTTTCTTGGTGTCCTGTTCATCTGCGCTCTCACCCACTATAACTAGCTCAGAGCCCTCTCCTGGGTTCAGAATACTCCTCGCATTGAGGCACCGAGCTTTCAGGCTTGCCTTTTTATTACACTTTGACCCTTTAGAATTTTGCTGTACATTGGCCCTTTTTGTTTTTTGCCTTGGGTTTCTCTGCCCTCCACTTTTACTCATCTCCTTTCTGTCTTTTGCTTCTGTCTCTATTTTGTTTCCCTCTGTCTCCCTGCATTGGTTCCCATCCTCCTGCCATATTAGTTTAACTCCTCCCCAACAGCACTTTCAAACACTCCCCCGAGGACATTGGTTCCGGTCCTGCCCAGGTGCAGACCGTCCGGTTTGTACTGGTCCCACCTCCCCCAGAACCGGTTCCAATGCCCCAGGAATTTGAATCCCTCCCTGCTGCACCACTGCTCAAGCCACGTATTCATCTGCGCTATCCTGTGATTCTTATTCTGACTAGTACGTGGCACTGGTTGCAATCTCGAGATTACTACTTTTGAGGTCCTACTTTTTAATTTAGCTCCTAGCTCCTTAAATTCGTCTTGTAGGACCTCATCCCTTTTTTTTACCTATGTCGTTGGTACCAATGTGCACCACGACAACTGGCTGTTCTCCCTCCCTTTTCAGAATGTCCTGCACCCGCTCTGAGACATCCTTGACCCTTGCACCAGGGAGGCAACATACCATCCTGGAGTCTCGGTTGCAGCCACAGAAACGCCTATCAATTCCCCTTACAATTGAATCCCCTATCACTATCGCTCTCCCACTCTTTTTCCTGCCCTCCTGTGCAGCAGAGCCAGCCACGGTGCCATGAACTTGGCTGCTGCTGCCCTCCCCTGATGAGTCATCCCCCTCAACAGTACCCAAAGCGGTGTATCTGTTTTGCAGGGGGGATGACCGCAGGGGACCCCTGCACTACCTTTCTTGCACTGCTCTTCCTGCTGGTCTTCCATTCCCTAGCTGGCTGTGGACCCTTCACCTGCGGTAAGACCAACTCGCTACACGTGCTACTCACGTCATTCTCAGCATCGTGGATGCTCCAGAGTGATCAGGGTGAACTAAAGAGAGCCTTGTCTTAAGTGCTCTTTTCATGAGTAGTTCAGCAGGTGGGATCCCAGTGAGTGAGTGGGGTCTCATGCGGTAGCTAAGCAGGACTCGGGATAGGCGAATCTGCAGTGAGCCTTCAGTTACCCTCTTCAAGCCTTGCTTGATGGTTTGCACTGCTCTCTCTGCCTGCCTATTGGACGCTGGTTTAAACAGGGCAGATGTGACATGTTTGATCCCGTTGCGGGTCATGAATTCTTTGAACTCAGCACTGGTGAAACATGGCCCGTTGTCGCTCACCAGGACATCGGGTAAGCCGTGTGTGGCAAACATGGCCCGCAGGCTTTCAGTGGTGGTAGCGGACGTGCTGGCCGACATTACCTCACATTCAATCCACTTGGAGTACGCGTCTACAACCACAAGGAACATTTTAGCCAAGAACGGGCCTGCATAGTCGACCACGGTTTGGAGGGCCAAGACCATAAACTTAGCGGCGCCTCCCTGGGTACATTGTTAACTGCGAGCATGTATTACATCTGTGAACGCAGGACTCTAAGTCCGCATCGATGCCAAACCACCACACATGGGATCTGGCTATCGTTTTCATCATTACGATGCCTGGGTGGGTACAGTGGAGGTCATTGATGAAGGTCTCCATGCCCTTGGGGACCATTACTCGATTGCCCCACAGAAGGCAGTTTGCCTGTATAGACATTTCATCTTTGCGCCACTGGAACGGTTTTATCTCTTCCTGCATTTCCACTGAGACACTGGACCAGCTCCCGTGAAGCACACAGCTTTTGGCTAGCGATAATAAGGTGTCCTGGCTTGTCCAGGTTTTGATCTGCTGGGCAGTGACGGGTGATTGCTCACTCTCAAATGCTTCCATAACCATGGCTAGATCTGCGAGCTGCGCCATTTCCACCCCCGTGGTGGGCAATGGCAGCCTACTGAGAGCATCGGCGCAGTTTTCTGTGCCCGGCCTGTGGCGAATGGCTTATTGTATGCGGACAACGTGAGCGCCCATCTCTGGATGCGGGCCGATGCGTTGGTATTTATCCCTTTACTTTCGGAAAACAGGGATGTGAGTGGCTTATGGTCAGTTTCCAATTCGAATTTTAGTCCTAACAGGTATTGATGCATTTTCTTCACCCCATAGACACACACTAACGCTTCTTTTTCAATCATGCTGTAGGGCTCTCTCAGCCTTAGACAGACTCCTGGATGCATAAGCAACCGATTGTAGTTTCCCGAAATCATTAGCTTGTTGCAATATACACCCGACGCCATATGACGACACATCACATGCTAGTGCCAAACGCTTACATGGATCGTACAACACAAGCAATTTGTTTGAGCATAACAATTTTCTCACTTTTACAAAGGCAATTTCTTGGCTTTTGCCCCAAACCCATTCGCCCCCTTTTCATAGTAAGACATGTAGTGGGTTCTCGCAGGGTGCTGAGACCCGGTAAGAATTTACCAAAGTAGTTCAAGAGTCCCAGAAACGACCGCAGCTCCGTTACGTTCTGTGGCCTCGGTGCGTTCTCGATTGCCTCCGTCTTCGCATTGGTGGGCCTGATGCCGTCTGCCGCAATCCTAATCTCAGGAACTCCACTTCAGGCGCCAGGAAAACGCCCCATGTGGTTGAGTCGACTAAGAACCTCCTCCAGGTTCTGCAGATGCTCGGCTGTGTTCCGACCTGTGACCAAGATGTTGTCCTGGAAGACCACGGCGTGCGGGACCGACTTCAGTAAACTTTCCATGTTTCTCTGGAATATCGCCGCCGCTGATTGGATTCAAAACGGGCATCTGTTATAAACAAAAAGACCTTTGTGCGTGTTGTTACAGGTGAGGGCCTTCGATGATTCCTCCAGTTCCTGCGTCATTAAGGCTGAAGTCAGATCCAGCTTCATGAACGTTTTTCCTTCCGCCAGCGTTGCAAAGAGGTCATCGGCTTTTGGCAGTGGGTATTGGTCCTGCAGGGAGAAACGATTGATAGTTACTTTGTAATCACCACAGATTCTGATGGTGCTGTCTCCCTTGAGGACTGGGACAATAGGACTGGCCTACTCGCTGAACTCGATCGGTGAAATGATGCCCTCTCTTTGCAGCCGGTCTAGCTCGATCTCTACCCTTTCTCTCATCATGTACGGTACTGCTCTCGCCTGGTGATGGATGGGTTGCGCCTCCGGAGTTAGGTGGATCTGCACTTTTGCTCCTTGGAATTTCCCGAAGCCTGGTTCGAACAGCGAAGGAAATTTGTTTAAGACCTGGACACACGAAGTGTCGTCAGCGAGTGATAGCGCTCGGACGTCGTCCCAGTTCCAGCGTATCTTTCCCAGACAGCTCCTGCCGAGCAGCATGGGACCATCGCCCGGTACCACCCAGAGTGGTAGTTTGTGCACCGCTCCATCGTAGGAGACCTTTACAGTAGCACTGCCGATTACAGGAATCAGTTCTTTCGTGTAAGTTCTTAGTCTCGTGCGAACTGGAGTTAAGACTGGCCTTGAGGCCTTGTTGCACCAGAGGCCTTGCAGATTTAACAGGCTTAGCAGCTTGCCTGCACAGTCGTTGAAGGTGTCCCATTGTTCCACAACCCTTGCAAACGTATCCTTTGAAGCGGCATGAATGGAAACGATGATCACCCCCGCAGCGCCAGCAAGGTGTTAATGGCCTTGCATTCATCACCCTTGATGATGGACTCTGAGACATCTGCGGACGTGTAGCTGCAGATATGTGTGACCTGCTCTGTACGTTATGATTCGAAAACAATATCACTTTGTTCACAGTACTTGTAGCAGCACTTGTGTGCTGAGAGATTTGCTTAGTATTGTCACTGGTGGCAATGAACGCCTGGGCTATCGCTATGGCCTTACTCAAGGTTGGGGTCTCTACAGTCAAAAGCTTGAGAAGTATGGTTTCGTGGCCAATGCCAAGTACAAAAAAGTCTCTGAGCATGTGCTCCAAATGTCCTTCAAATTTCTAATGTCCTGCAAGGCGAGGCGTCTTAGCTCGGCGACATAACTCGGCACTTCTTGGCCATCAAACCTTTTGCAGGTGTAGAACCGATGCCTCGCCATCAGAACACTTTCCTTCAGGTTCAAATGCTCTCGGACCAATGTGCACAAGTCATCGTACGATTTCTCCGTGGGTTTCGCTGGAGTGAGCAGATTCTTCATGAGGCCATACGGTGGTGCCCCACAGATGGTGAGGAGGATCGCTCTACGTTTGGCAGCGCTCTCTTCCCCATCGAGCTCGTTGGTCATGAAGTATTGGTCGAGTCGCTCCACAAAAGCTTCCCAATCATCTCCCTCCGAAAATTTCTCCAGGATGCCCACTGCTCTCTGCATCTTTGGGTTCGCTATCTGTATCTCGTCGCCAGTTGTAGTGTCTGGAGAAAGAGTCAGACTGAACACTGTGAGCTCAAAGTAAAGTGTGACCTTAGTCTTTTATTGCAGGGCTCCAGAGTGCCTCTCCAACCTGTGAAGCCAGCCTCTTTATATACCTGTGCTCCCAAAGGCACAACCAAAAACCTAGTGGGCCCGATCCTGCTGGGAAAATAACGACATATTAACGACACATGCCACTATTAATGCGCAGATCAGCCTTCGAGTTCAGGGGGTTAGCAGACACGCCATGAGTTGCAAGAATCCAGATCTTGCTGGTCGAGTTCGGCCGCTCCCCCTCTTGTATTTACTCTGTACAGCCACCAGAGGGCTCATCCCCTGGAGTCCCAAGGGATCCCATAATCCCTTGGGAGCACAGGTATATAAAGCGGCTTCGCAGGTTGGAGAGGCACTCTGGAGAGGCTCGCTATTTTAAAAAAACTTGCTGGATTTGCGCATTACTTGCCCATCAAACTCGCCGCAGAAAGTTAAGTTACAATGATGCCCGTGTTTACTAGTGTTAGAAATGCATTCTTCAAAGTGTCAACTGTGTCTCAGTGACTCGCACACTCTCGTCTCTGACTCAAAAGGTTGTGGGTTCAAGACCCACTCCAGGGACTTGAGCACAAAATCTAGGCTGTGCTCAGGGAGTGCTGCACTATCGGGGGCGCGTTTTTCAGGTGAGACATTAAACCATGCCCGCGTCTGCCCTCTCGGATAAAAGATCCCATGACACTATCTCTGCATCGAGTCTGCATCTGTACATCAGGTGAAGAGGAATTCTGCACCTTTAATCCCATGGAGTGCAGAATTAGAGTCTTCCGCCCCTCACTGGTGCTGCCTTAGGTAGTCAATCCTAACTTAAACTCTCTAATCGGTCATGTACATCTTTGACCATCTCTGTGGGGGTCGCTTTCATGTCAAATCGTGGGAGCTTATCCAATTCAACATGCATTGTGTCCTCTTCAGCAAGGTTTCAACTGTTCCTGAACATCCTCATCACCAGTTGTAGCGTATTGTTACCCTCAGAGTAATTACACACTTCTTATAAAAGGAACAAACACTTTATTTTGTAGCTTCAACAAACACCCAGCAACCACATGGCAGAAATAAAATGGCGGATCCCCTTTGACCTTTTTCACATCATCACTTGCTTTCCCAGAATTCCACACACAACCCACTCATGCTCATCATCATCATCATAGGCAGTCCCTCGAAATCGAGGAAGACTTGCTTCCACTTTAAAAGTGAGTTCTCAGGTGACTAAACGGTCCAATATGAGAATTACAGTCTCTGTCACAGGTGGGACAGACAGTGGTTGAGGGAAAGGGAGGGAGGGGCTGGTTTGCCACATGCTCCTTCTGCTGACTGCTTGTTTTCTGCATGCTCTCAGTGACGAGACTCAAGGTGCTCAGCGCCCTCTCGGATGCTCTTCCTCCACTTAGGGCGGTCTTTGGCCAGGGACTCCCAGGTGTCAGTGGGGATGTTGCATTTTATGAAGGCAGCTTTGAGGGTGTCCTTGAAAAGTTTCCTCTGCCCACCTGGGGCTCGCTTGCCGTGTAGGAGTTCCGAGTAGAGCGTTTGCTTTGGGAGTCGTGTCGGGCATGTGGACAATGTGATCCACCCAACGGAGCTGGTCGAGTGTCGTCAGTGCTTCGATGCTGGGGATGTTGGCCTGATCGAGATCATTGACATTGGTGTATCTATCCTCCCAGGATCTGCAGGATCTTGTGGAGACATCGTTGGTGGTATTTCTCCAGCAATTTGAGATGTCTACTGTACATGGTCCACATCTCTGAGCCATACAGGAGGGTAGGTATCACTACAGCCCTGTAGACCATGAGCCTGGTGCCAGATTTGAGGGCCTGATCCTCGAACACTCTTCCTCAGGTGGCCGAAGGCTGTGCTGGCGCACTGGAGGCAGTGTTGAACGTCGTCGTCGATGTCTGCCCTTGCTGATAATCGGCTCTCGAGGTATGGAAAGTGGTCCACGTTGTCCAGGGCCACACCGTGAATCTTGATGACTGGGGGACAGTGCTATGTGGCGGGGTCAGGTTGGTGGAGGACCTTTGTCTTAGGATGTTTAGTGTAAGGCCCATGCTTTCGTACGCCTCGGTGAAGATGTTGATGATGGCTTGGAGTTCAGACTCTGTGCGCAGACGCAAGCGTCGTCCACGTACTGTAGTTCGACGACAGAGGATGGGACGGTCTTGGATCGAGCCTGGAGGCGACGAAGGTTGAACAGGTTCCCACTGGTTCTGTAGTTTAGTTTCACTCCTGCTGGGAGCTTGTTGAGTGTGAGGTGGAGCATTGCAGTGAGGAAGATTGAGAAGAGGGTTGGCGCGATGACGCAGCCGTGCTTGACCCTGGTCCGGATGTGGATTGGGTCTGTGGTGGATCCGTTGGTCAGGATCACGGCCTGCATGTCGTCGTGGAGCAGGTGGAGGATGGCGACAAACTTTTGGGGGCAGCTGAAGTGGAAGAGGATGCTCCATAGTCCCTCGCAGTTAACAGTGTTGAAGGCCTTTGTAAGCTCAAAAGGCGATGTACAAGGGTTGGTGCTGTTCCTTGCATTTCTCTTGCAGTTGTCGCACCGTAAAGATCATGTACACGCTTCTTATAAAAGGAGCAAGCACTTTATTTTGTAGCTTCAACAAACACCCAGCAACTACATGGCAAAAATAAAATGGTGGATCCCCTTTGACCTTTTTCACATCATCACTTGCTTTCCCAGAATTTCACACACAACCCACACATGCTCAGTACTGTACTGTACAGTACTCCACACAAATATTGATGGATTCTGTACTGGCTATCCTGAGTCTTTTTATAGAACTGATCATTAAAAAAATAACAAACATTATAGAAGGGATTAAAGAATTAACTTTTCCAAAATTGTTATTTCCACTTTCATTTACATGACGATTGCTTGTTCTGATTGCGTGTGATTTTCTGTCTCCTGCATAATTATTGAAGAACTTGTTCTAGATAGGCCTTAAGCAAGGCTTCAATAATCCTTAACAAGCAAATTCTACCAATGCATTTCAGAATGGAGCACAAAATGTCGCTTACTGTTTTGCACTGGCCTTGCATCTATTTTTTGGTTAAAAAAATTAATAGACAATGGTAAATATATTTGTTTGTAACTGAGGGTGAGAATTGTGAGGAGATAGAATGAATGATCTCAGATCGTCTACATAAAAACATAAGAAATAGGAGCAGGAGTAGGCCATTTGGCCCTTCGAGCCTGCTCCGCCATTCAATAAGATCATGGCTGATCTGAGCTTGGCCTCAACTCCACTTTCCTGTCCGCTCCCATAATCTTTGACGCCTCTAGCTTAAACCTCTAGACTCGACTATTTCAATGCACTCCTGGCTGGCCTCCCATGTTCTACCCTATGTAAACTTGAGGTCATCCAAAACTTGGCTGCCTGTGTCCTAACTCGCACCAAGTCCCGCTCATCCATCACCCTTGTGCTCGCTGACCTATATTGGCTCCTGCTTAAGCAACGCATCGATTTCAAAATTCTCATCCTTGTTTTCAAAACCCTCCATGACTTCGTCCCTCCCTATCTCAATAATCTCCTTCAGCCTCACAGTCCCCCGAGATATCTGCGCTCCTCAGATTTTGCCCTCTGGAGCAGCCCTGATTATAATCGCTCAACCATTGGTGGCTGTGCCTTCAGCTGGAACTCCCTCCCTAAACTTCTCCGCCTCACCACCTCTCTTTCCTCCTTTAAGACGCTCCTTAAAACCTCCCTCTTTGACCAAGCTTTTGATCACCTGCCCTAATTTCTCCTTATGTGGCTCAGTGTCAAATTTTTTGTCACATAATACTCCTGTGAAGCACCTTGGGACGTTTCACTACGTTAAAGGCGCTATATAAATACAAGTTGTTGTTGTTGAGTTAGTCAGCATATTGTGTGGATTATCGTAGCGTACACACTTTGCCTTCTTTCACATCCTTCAGAAGATTAAAAAAATTGAGAGTTCACAGCAAACCACGTTGAATATGTTCCACTGATCAAAGTGGGCTGACGAGGTCAAATGACCCTTTTTGCTCATGCTTTCTTAAATCTTAAAGCATTTAAGATACTATAAATAAGGTATCCATTAATACATTGGTGGCCTGATAGCTTAAGCAAAGGAGCACTTAATTCTCAACCGGTTCGTGGGAGTGGGTCCACCGAGATATCCATTCATTTTGCTTCTTTTCTTGTAAGGCTTTTTCAGCCTTGAATTTAGACCATTAGATGAAGAACAGCACAGAAGAGCTTCTGCCTCGGCAGAAGCAAAAAACTGATGCTGTTTGACTCATTCCTTCTGGTTGATCCAAGCAATTTCATTGGCACTGGTCATGGAGTAATGTTGAACAAACTACCCTGTTAGTAGGAGCTTGTGTTATGAATTATTGGCAGTCTGGAAAGGCAATAAAAACTGTATGCGAATGTTTTGAACATTGTCGCATATTTTGGCAGGACAGTGGCATATGCTAGTCTAGTTTTATAATGCCTGACTGTAATACTTTCTGATATATCAAACATTCCCCATGTTTCAGGAACCGTATCAAATGCCTTCTGTATTACATCCCCCTGCTATAAAATACGTTTTGTAAAGCCTACAAAGGTAACATTATAGAGCTCAATTTTCCCCAGTGATTTGTGCCGTTTTTTTGGCGTAATTTTAAAAATTAAAGTTTCCCCAAAGAATGTGCGCCAGCACAACTCAGTTAGTTACGATTATTTTAGGTCAGTTTTTGTCAATGATGTAAGTTTGCCCCCAAAAAATGTCTCCTAGGTCGGCGTATGTGACCACTCCCGAAAAACCTTCTGGTGAGTTAAAATAAACCAGTGTGCAGTGAAAAATTGGCGCAGAAAAACGCCATTGTTTTTCAGAAAAGTTTTGGAGGGAGATAAGAACACTTAAATATGCATAATAAAGATTTTTTTTACCTTATAATGCATTAAATGGAAGTTTGATGGAATTCTGTAAGTTTTCATTTTTTTTTCAACTGAAACGCCACCACCGAACATCTGCAAACAGGGCTCGAGGGTCGGAGCGTCGGCCGGCAGAATCGGTCCTGCGCCCAGACACGGGCTCAGTGCTCAGCTGCAAACACAGCCCGGGGAGGTTAAGGGGGCGGGGTTTGTGGAAGGCATCAGAAGCCTGCACTATGCATCAAATGTAGCCTGGGAGGTTGGGGTGCGGGGTTCCCGATCATTGTGCCTGCTCAGACCTGGGTGTGGTCCATACAGACCTTTTGGGGAGAGAGAACAAAGAACCTTGTCCTGCCTGCTTGCCATTTTGAGCTTCTTGCAAAGGTAAAATTTAAGCATGGGGGCAATACTGACAATGCCATATCTTGTACAAGCCTTTTATATGATGGTGCTGCAGTGGAGACAATTGATTCAAAGTCATCGCATGAGGAACCTCAGTGCACGTAAGTGATAGGCAGGAGGCCATACCCATGTTGGGTATTCGGGACAGGTGTTCGTATCTGCACCTGAGTGATGCAGACTGTGTCAGAAAGCTGCGTTTCCGCAAATAAGTTGTAACTGAGATCTGTGAGTTAGTAAAAACAGACCTGCGACCTAGAAGCATCAGGAGGACTGCTTTGTCAGTTGAAATGAAGGTTACAGCTGCACTTTCATTCTATGTATCTGGATCGTTTCAAGCTACAACTGGGGATGTGTGCACCATTTCTCAACAGGCAACACATGTCTGCATTCGGTAGGTGACTGCTGCACTCTATGCCTGGAGGAATGACTGCATAAAGTTCTCCTTGACCGGCCAGGCAATGCGTGACAGGGCTGTGGGTTTCTCCAGGATTGCTGGCTTCCCAAAGGGACAGGGCTGCCTTGCGAGCAGATGTACATCTCGGAATCCTTTGGAGGATTCCGAGATATACAGGAACAGAAAAGGCTTCCACTCCATTAATGTGCAGCTCATGTGTGACGACATGCATCGCATCATGTCAGTTGATGCAAGATACTCTGGGAGCACCCATGATGCGTTCATCCTACATCTGCCATGTTTCAGCAACAGCCAGAAGGGCAGAGCTGGCTGCTGGGGGACAAAGGGTACGTACGGCCTCGCCACCTGGCTCATGACGCCCCTACGCGTAACCCAGACGGAAGCTGACCGGGAATGCAACATGTCACACATTGCGACGCGCAGCATAATAGAGAGGACAATTGGCATCTTGAAACAGAGTTCCCGATGCCTGGACTATTCCAGAGGCTACTTGCAATATTCCCCTGAGATTGTCGGTCAGTTCACTATTGTATGCTGCACGCTTCATAACTTAGCCATCATGAGGCAGCAGCAGCTGGTAGTGGAAGACCCACCTGAGGTGAGAGTGACTGATGATGATGACAAGGAAGATGCAGATGACGAGGAGGACGAGGACGAGGATGAGGAAGCCATGCAACTACCTGAACCCAGAGCAAGATGGCAGAGGAGGGCGGGCCGTCGTGCCCCTTTAACGATTGCTCGAGCCTTGCGCCAGCAGCTCATCTGTGAATGCTTTGCTGCCTGAAGGCTCAGCGGCAACTATTCCACACGGACCATGTTTACTGTTTGGACCTGTTCCATAATGTTGTGTTGTGTTAATGGAACAAATGATGGAAATGATTCTTGTTTACTTAAAAAGTTGTGTTAATAATCGAACAAATAATGGAAATGATTCAGTTGTAACTTAAAATATATTTTATTTAAAAGTTTAACAAACATTTGTTTGTACTGTACTTAACTTAACTTTAATAAACATATTCTATATCAAACTTTAAAGTTTTCACTTAAGATCACTTACTAACTTTTAAACTTGTAAATTTACATAACTTACAAAAAACTTTTAATTTGAGAACAGTTACAACAGTAACAACAACAATAACAACAACAACAGCAGCAAAGAAAGGCAGCACCCATCCCTCCTGCACCTTATTCTAAGACCACCCGCTGTGCTTGGTCTTGGTGACTCCAGCCCTGCCCGCTGGCGGAGGTGCAGCGTTTCGAGGGTTAGTACCAAGCTTATTGTTTCGAACATCTTGGGTAATGCACACTTCTTGATGGGCGGCGTGGGTAGTCAGTAATGTGGAGGGTCTGGTTTGGGCCTCTTCAGAGGCTGGTCTGGGGATTGGAATGGGGGTGGCAGTTGACTCTGTCAATGGGCTCTGGGTCTGGGCGTGTTCCCTTATTGCAACAACTAACTCCAATATTTCCTCCCTCATGTTTGCTGACAATGTCTCAGCTACCTGTGACATGCCCTCCCTCATGTTGAGCAAAAGTGTGTCAGCTACCTGCGACATTCCCTCCCTCATGTGCACCGACATTGTTTCTGCTGACTGAGCTATTTCCTCCCTCATGTTCCCAGACAGCGTTCCCATTTCTCATGAGAGTGTTGTTACTTCTCCCAACAGTCCCGATACCTCATCACCCACCCAACTGATGGTGTCCAGGAGTGATCAGGTAAGGCCAGTGTTCTCCGCACACAATGACATCATCTGAACCACATCTGTTAGATCCTGTACCTCAGGAGAGCGCAGTCGAGCTCTCCTTCCCCTCCTCACCCTGGGTGTGGCTTGCAGCATCCCAGTGGGACCTGCAGCCTCGGACGATAGAGCCCTGGGTGTGGCTCGCTGCACCCCACTGGAATCCCCAGCCTCGGACAGTGGGAAACCATGGAATGTTCCACCAACACTCAAACCACTAGTCAGGGAAGGGGCTGTCCCCTCAATGGGCGGCACCTGCACCTTCTCCTCCCCCACCCCCTCACCCCCATGCTGTTGGTCTGGAGGGTGGGATTAGAAGATGTTCTCTTCAGGCTCGTCCTCGTCTGAATCTTCTTCTGCATCGTCAGGGTCTGTCTCAAGTTCTGCTAAATATAACAGAACACAGACAAATGGTTAGCAGCAGAGGAGGGGGCAGGGTGGGTGGCATGAGTAGGCTCACACAGTGCAGGCAGCAGGCTGATTTGAAGGACCACGATGAATGATAGCACATTGCATCAACCAAAGCATAGCTGACGGAGACATCCCCAGGAACCGAAGCATGACTAGCCCGCGCAGTACTTAACATTTAGTAAAGACAGACTGTGGAATTTGCAGGACTTGCCCTCTCCCTCGAGTGTGGGCCCAGCTTGTGCAGTGGTGGTTGCTTTTCTCCAGGCAGGACCCATGAAAGCAGCGACCCTCTCTTCCAAGGATGTCAGTGGGTGCAGATTTGCCGGGCCTCCTCCCGTTCAAGTCCTTTCTCGTTTGTTGTGAGCCACCTTCCTCTGCAAAGATGAAAGTATAACTTTTTAGAGAGGGTGTCTTTCTGCTGGGTGGGACATATACAGCTGGTCACATTTACAATTGCAATTCCAGTGAATAAATGAAAATATTACTTACACTAACTACTTGACCAAGGTCCTGCCACTTCTTTTTGCACTGGCCTCCAGACCTCGGGGTGGTCACCATTGCACAGAAATCTTCGGCAAGTTGGTTCCAGCGTTTCTTCATTTCTTTAGGTTGAACTTTTATGTGACCTCTGCTGGTGTCCAGCTCGTGCCACAGTAACTAGTGTCTCCACTTCATCCTGTAAAAAATTCTTGGTCCTTGAGCCGTGTTGCATCTTGTATTGCAGCTCAGATTTTTTCAATGAGAATTAAAGTTCTCACACACAACTGGCTCTTTAAAAATGGCCGAATGCAGACCGGGAGGTGTACTGTGCCTGCGGGTCCATAGCAATCACGTCAAAACGTCCTTTTTTTTTCGCAGAAAGGGGCGGCATCGTTTTTTCGGCGCAGACATTAGGCTCCACCCCCGAGGCTACAAGACAGGCTGCGCGGCACCAATTTTAAAAAATAGAGCGAGGAATCTTGGCACATTTATTTTTGGAGCAGTTGTTGCCTAGAAAAACAGGCAAAACTCTGGCAATACGGCAAAATGAGCCCATAGAAAGGGCATCTATGTGAGTAAAATTATAAACCTTTTCAACATTCAGTTCTCTTCTTCCTTATCCAATCTGCCGAGAAACTATTTCTAATAAATTTCTACTAATCATAACAAAGCAGAATTATAAAAATATACAGCACCATCGGACAGTTGAAGATGATGATTATTAATGGGATAAGTTCAAATACAATAATCGGATTAGATTTTAATCTTATAACAGAAAGGCTGCTGCAAACTTCAAAGCACATGTTTCACAGTTACGTATTATATTTCCTTCATTCATCAAACAGATTATTAAAAACAAGTTGTACAATATTATTATCAATATGGCAGCCAAATTCCTGGCATTAGCAGGCTTATAGAAGCAAGTACAGGACTGGAGACAGAACTAAAACCAAGGTAATCAATAGAAAGGCTAGTGAAGTGAGTGAAGAGATGGTGAGAAGGAATTAAAGGTTAGCTCGTGTCAGTGCTCACCACCAACCACCCAACAGACTAATTCAAGTGCTGTTCTTACAGGCTCAACATGGAAGGGTTTAAGTGTCTTTTTGAGGTGAGGTGATCTACACATGTTCGTTGTAATAAAAATAAAATTCGCAACAACAAAAAAATTAACATCCTTCAAAATCTTCTGAGCAGGAAATCAAACCTAGGTTTTTTGTTAAACACAGCGAGTTGTGACGATCTGGAATGCACTGCCCTGAAAGGGTAATGGAAGCAGATTCAATAGTAACTTTCAAAAGAGAATTGGATAAATAGGATCATAGAATGATAGAGCAGTACAACATAGTAGGAGCCATGCTACCACAGCTCTTTCGAAGTTAGTCCCACTTCCCTGCTCTTTCCCCATATCCCGGCAATTTTTTCTCCTTCAAGTATTTATCCAATTCCCTTTTGAAGGCTGTTATTGAATCTGCATCCACCGCCCTATCAGGCAGCGCCTTCCAAATCCCAACCATGCAGTGAGTAAAAACATTTTTCCTTATGTTGTTCTGATTCTTTTGCCAATCACTTTAAATCTGCGCCCTCTGGTTATCAACTGCTCAGCCACTGGAAACAGTTTCTCTTTATTTACTCTATCGAAATCCTTCCTGATTTTAAACACCTCTATCACATCTGCTGTTAGTGTTCTCTGCTCTAAGCAGAACAACCCCAGCTTCTCCAGTCTATCCACATAACTGTAATCCCTCATCTCGGGCACCATTCTAGTAAATCTCCTCTGTACCCTCTCCAAAGCCTTCATGCTCTTCCTGAAGTGTGGTGCCCAGAATTAGACACAATGCTCCAGGTAAGGCCGCACTAGTTCTTTATATAGGTTTAGCATCATTTCCTGGCTTTTGTACCCTATGCCTCTATTTATAAAGCCCGGGATCCCATGGGAGGAATTTTCCGAGGGGTCAGCGGGCGCGATCGGTCGTGGGTCAGGTGGGAAAGTGTTTTATTTTTTACCCACAAGTCCAAGTGATTAATGTATATCAAAAGCAGCGGTCCAAGTACTGAACCCGGGGAACTCCACTGTATACCTCCCAACAGTCCAAAAAAACAGCCATTCACCATAAATCTATCCCTTTTGTATCCATGCTGCTACTGTTGTTTTATGCCATGGCTTCAATTTTGCTAACAAGCCTAATATGTCGTACCTTATCAAATGACTTTTGAAAATCCATATATACGACAACTTGTATTTATATAGCACCTTTAACGGAGTAAAACGTCCAAAGGCGCTTCACAGGAGGCAAAAAAATTGACACCCAGCCACATAAGGAGATATTAGAGCAGGTGACCAAAAGCTTGATCAAAGAGGGAGGTTTTAAGGAGCGTCTTAAAGGAGGAAAGAGAGGTAGAGAGGCGGAGAGGTTTAGGGAGCGAGTTCCAGAGTTTAGGGCCCAGGCAACAGAAGGCACGGCCACCAATGGTTGGATGATTATGATCAGGGATGCTCAAGTGGATAGAATTAAAGGAGCGCAGATATCTCGGAGGGTTGTGTGGCTGAATGAGATTACAGAGATAGGGAGGGGGGAGGTCATGGAGGGATTTGAAAATAATGATGTGAGTTTTGAGATCGAGGTATTGCTTAACCGGAATCCAATGTACGTCAGCGAGCACAGGGGTGATGGGTGAGTGGGACTTGGTGCGAGTTAGGACACAGGAAGCCGAGTTTTGGATCACCTCAAGCTTACATAGGGTAGAATGTGTGAGGTCAGCCAGGAGTGCATTGGAATAGTCAAGTCTTAAGGTAACAAAGGCCTGGATGAGGGCTTCAGCAGCAGATGAGCTGAGGCAAGGGCGGAGACGGGCGATGTTACAGAGGCGGTCTTAGTTATGCTGCGGATATGTGGTCAGAATCTCATTTCAGGGTCAAATATGATGCCAAGGTTACGAACAGTCTGGTTCAGCCTCAGACAGATGTAGGGAGAGGGATGGAGTCAGTGCCTGGGGAAAGGAGTTTGTGGCAGGGACTGAAAACAATGGCTTCGGTCTTCCCAATATTTCGTTGGAGTAGGCCAAAGATAGATCCTTGGGGGACATCAGGGGTAACAGTGCGGGAGCTGGAAGAGAAGCCATTGCAGGTGATTCTCTGGCTACGATTAGATAGATAAGAATGGAACCAGGCGAGTGCAGTCCCACCCAGCTGGACGACAGTGGAGAGGCGTTGGAGAAGGATGGAGTGGTCAACCGTGTCAAAGGCTGCAGACAGGGCAAGAAGGACGAGGAGAGATCGTTTACCTTTGTCACAGTCACAAAGGATGTCCTCTGTGAGTTTGATGAGAGCCGTTTCGGTACTGTGGCAGGGGCGGAAACCGGATTGGAGGGATTCAAACATGGAGTTACGGGAAAGATAGGCACGGATTTGGGAGGCGACAACACGTTCAAGGATTTTGGAGAGGAAAGGGAGGTTGGAGATGGGATGGTAGTTTCCAAGCACAGTGGGGTCAAGGTTTTTTTTTTGAGGGAAGGAGTGATGATAGCAGATTTGAGAGGGGGACGGAACGTGAGGAGAGGGAACCGTTAACAAAGTCAGCTAACATGGCAACCAGAAAAGGAAGTTTGGTGGTCAACAGTTTGGTGGAAATAGGGTCAAGGATGCAGGAAATTGGTCTCGGGGACAATATGAGTGCTGAGCGCTCATGTGGGGAGATCAGAGAGAAACTGTGGAGAGATGTGAGTTCGGGGCTAGGGCAGGGGGAAACCTTAGAGGAAATTTGGCCCAGTGGGCTTGGGGAAGGAAGGGAAGTGGCAGAGGTGGCTGAACGGATAGTCTCAATCTTAGAGACAAAGAAGTCCATGAGCTCCTCACATTTCTTGTCGGAAGTGAGGGTGGAGGAGATAGGGGAGAGGGGTTTAAAAAAACGGTTAGCAGTGGAGAGTAGAAATCAGGGTTTATCTTTGCATTCCAGAATGATTCTGGAATAGTGAGCAATTTTGGCAGAGAGCAGGTCACAATAAAGGCAGTGAATGGCTAAACCAGTTGTTCGTCATATCTGTTCAAGTCTGCGTCCCTTGGATTTAAGGGAGCGAAGATCAGGGCCGTACCGGGGGAATAGCCAGGGTGAGAGAGAGTAATGTTTATAATAGGGACTAGAGCATCAAAGGTGTGATAAGGGTGTGGTTGAGCAGATCCTTGACTGCAGAAATGCTGTGGTGAATGGAGGGCCAAAGACTCAACAGTTGGGATTTCGTATAATGTGCAGTTGTAAGAGAGTTGACAGAGAGTTTTTTCCAGGGGCGGACACAAAAGGAAGTAGGGTTGGTTGGGGGGGGGGGCGCGATGGAAGGGGGTTGTGGGTGGAGAGCGATACGAGGAAGTGGTCAGAGATGGCCTTATCTACGATTGACACGATGGGAGTAGCGAGGCCACGAGAGATGGCAAGGTCGAGGGGATAGCCATGAATATTGGTTGGGGAGTTTACATGGAAGGAGAGATTAAGGGAGGATAGGAGTTGTTGTGTTCCTAACACAGATGAGACTGCACACAGGGAGGTTAAAGTAACAGTGACCTCAGTCTTTATTAAGACACTCCAGAGTGAGTAACAGCCCTTAGGGGCCGGATTATATACAGTGCTCCCAAGGGATGCTGGGATCCCTTGGGACTTCAGGGGATGCGCTCCCTGGTGACGGAACATGGGAGTGCATGCTTTACAGATACACAACATCACCCCTCCCCCCAAAGTCAAAGTGAAAACTATTTTCAAGGTGAGGCGGTCGGGAGCCTTTCTTTCCTTGGTGGACCGCCTTGGTACAAATGTCTGTTATGGTGTGTTGGCTGTGCCCTCGCTAGCCTGGCGTTTTGTTGGCCCTGCAGGGCTGCTAGGTGAGCCTGGCCTTGCTGGGCTGTTGGTCGTGATGGATTCAATTTCCTGGTCCGGGGTGGTATCTTTGATCTTTTGGGTGTGTGTTATGGGCTCGAAAAAGTTGGTGTCTGCTGTGGGTTGTTCAGGGCAGTCTGTGAACCGCAGCCTCGTTTGGTCCAGGTGCTTTCTGCAAATTTGTCCATTGTCTAGTTTGACTACAAACACCCTACTCCCTTCTTTAGCTATCACCGTGCCCGCGATCCACTTGGGACCATGTCCATAGTTTAGCACATACATAGGGTCATTCAGATCAATTTCCTGTGACACAGTGGCGCGACCATCGTTTACATTTTGTTGCTGCCGCCTGCTCTCTACCTGATCATGCAGGTTGGGGTGAATCAGCGAGAGTCTGGTTTTAAGTGTCCTTTTCATGAGTAGCTCAGCCGGGGGCACCCCTGTGAGCGAGTGGGGTCTCATGCGGTAGCTGAGCAGTACTCGGGACAGGCGGGTTTGGAGTGAGCCTTCTGTAACTCGTTTAAGGCTCTGTTCGATTGTTTGTACTGCCCGCTCTGCCTGCCCATTGGAGCTGGTTTAAACAGGGTCGAGGTGACATGTTTGATCCCATAGCAGGTCATGAATTCTTTAAATTCGGCACTGGTGAAACATGGCCCGTTGTCACTGACCAGTATGTCAGGCAGGCCGTGGATGGCAAACATGGCCCTCAGGCTTTCAATGGTGGCGATGGCGGTGCTTCCCGACATTATTTCACATTCAATCCATTTTGAAAAAGCATCCACCACCACCAGGAACATTTTACCGAGAAACTGTCCCGCATAGTCGACATGGATCCTTGACCATGGTCTGGAGGGCCAGGACCACAAACTTAGTGGTGCCTCTCTGGGCGCGTTGCTCAACTGAGCACACACGTTGCATTGCCGTACACAGGGCTCTAAGTCAGAGTAGATACCGGGCCACCACACATGGGATCTGGCTATCGCTTTCATTATTACTTGTGTAGAGGACACAGAGAGGCTGCAAAGAGATTTAGATAGGTTAAACGAATGGGCTAAGGTTTGGCAGATGGAATACAATGTCGGAAAGTGTGAGGTCATCCACCTTGGGGAAAAAAAAACAGTAAAAGGGAATATTATTTGAATGGGGAGAAATTACAACATGCTGCGGTGCAGAGGGACCTGGGGGTCCTTGTGCATGAATCCCAAAAAGTTAGTTTGCAGTTGCAGCAGGTAATCAGGAAGGCGAATGGAATGTTGGCCTTCATTGCGAGAGGGATGGAGTACAAAAGCAGGGAGGTCCTGCTGCAACTGTATAGGGTATTGGTGAGGCTGCACCTGGAGTACTACGTGCAGTTTTGGTCACCTTACTTATGGAAGGATCTACTAACTTTGGAGGGGGTACAGAGACGATTCACTAGGCTGATTCCGGAGATGAGGGGGTTACCTTATGATGATAGATTGAATAGACTGGGTCTTTACTCGTTGGAGTTCAGAAGGATGAGGGGTGATCTTATAGAAACATTTAAGATAATGAAAGGGATAGACAAGATAGAGGCAGAGAGGTTGTTTCCACTGGTCGGGGAGACTAGAACTAGGGGGCACAGCCTCAAAATACGGGGGAGCCAATTTAAAACTGAGTTGAGAAGGAATTTCTTCTCCCAGAGGGTTGTGAATCTGTGGAATTCTCTGCCCAAGGAAGCAGTTGAGGCTAGCTCATTGAATGTATTCAAATCACAGATAGATAGATTTTTAACCAATAAGGGAATTAAGGGTTATGGGGAGCGGGCGGGTAAGTAGAGCTGAGTCCATGGCCAGATCAGCCATGATCTTGTTGAATGGCGGAGCAGGCTCGAGGGGCTAGATGGCCTACTCCTGTTCCTAATTCTTATGTTATATTCTTATGTTCTTATACCCGGGTGTGTGCTGTGGAGATCTGAGATGAACGTCTCCCTGCCCTTTTTGGGTAGCACTACACGGTTACCCCACAACAGGTAGTCTGCCTGAATGGACAGCTCGTCCTTTCGCCGCTGGAACGGCTTGATTAGCTCTTGCATTTCAATGTGGATGCTGGCCCAGCTCCTATGCAGTACACAGTTTTTTACTAGGGACAGCAGAGGATCTTGGCTGGTCCAAGTCCTAATCTGGCGGGCCGTGACAGGTGATTTATTATTTTCAAACGCTTCAATGACCATCAACAAGTCTGCGGGCTGCGCCACCATCAACAAGTTTGCAGGCTGCGCCATTTCCACCCCCGTAGTGGGCAATGGTAGCCGACTGAGAGCATCCGCACAGTTCTCGGTGCCTGGCCCGGTTATACGCTGATAGCGCGAGTGCCCACCTTTTTATGCAGGCTGAGGCATTAGTATTTATCCCCTTATTTTCAGCGAACAGGGATATGAGGGGCATGTGATCGGTTTCCAGCTCAAATTTGAGGCCAAACAGGTACTGATGCATTTTCTTTTCCCCGAACACACACGCTAATGCCTCTTTCTCAATCATGCTGTAGGCCCTCTCGACCTTAGACAAGCTCCTGGAAGCATAGGCGACAGGTTGCAACTTCCCCGCAACGTTAGCTTGTTGTAATACACACCCGACTCCATACGATGACGCATCACATGCTAGCACAAGTCTTTTACACGGGTTATACAATACAAGCAGCTTGTTGGAGCATAAAATGTTTCTGGCTTTCTCAAAAGCAATTACTTGGTTTTTTTCCCCATACCCAGTTCTCACCTTTATGCAATAACACATGTAGGGGCTCTAAGAGGGTGCTTAACCCCGGTAGGAAGTTACCAAAATAGTCGAGGAGTCCCAGGAATGACTGCAGCTCCGTGACGTTCTGTGGCCTGGGCATGTTCCTGATAGCCTCTGTCTTGGCGTCTGTGGGCCGAAAGCCGTCCGCCGCGATCTTTCTCCCCAAAAACTCCACTTCTGTTGCCTTGAAGATGCATTTCGACCTCTTCAGCCGCAGCCCTACGCGATCCAGTCGCTGGAGGACCTCCTCCAGGTTTTGTAGGTGCTCGGCGGTGTCCTGACCCATGACCAATATATCGTCCTGAAAAACCACCGTGCGTGGTACCGACTTGAGTAGGCTCTCCATGTTTCTCTGGAAGATCGCTGCAGCTGACCGAATTCCAAACGGGCATCTGTTGTAAATGAACAGTCCCTTGTGCGTGCTGATGCAGGTGAGGCCCTTCAAAGACTCCTCCAGCTCCTGCGTCATGTAGGCCGAAGTCAGGTCGAGCTTGGTGAACGTCTTGCCTCCTGCCAATGTTGCAAATAGGTCGCCTGCCTTAGGTAGCTAGATGTAGTCCTTACTACTAGGGGGATCAAGGGGTATGGCAAGAAAGCAGGAATGGGGTACTGAAGTTGCATGTTCAGCCATGAACTCATTGAATGGCATTGCAGGCTAGAATGGCCAAATGGCCTACTCCTGCACCTATTTTCTATGTTTCTATGCTTCTATGTAGTGGGTATTGGTCCTGTAGCGAGAAACGATTAATAGTTATTTTATAATCGCAGTAAATCCTGACCGTGCCATCAGTTTTGAGTACTGGAACAATTGGGCTGGCCCACTCGCTGAATTCCACTGGGGAGATGATGCCCTCGCGTTGCAGCCTGTCCAGCTCGACTTCCACTCTCTCCCTCATCATGTGAGGTACCGCTCGCGCCTTGTGGTGAATGGGTCATGCCTCTGGGACCAAGTGGATCCGTACCTTCACCCCGGAAAAGTTTCCAATGCCTGGCTCAAAAAGGGAAGGAAATTTGTTAAGAACCTGGGTACATGAGGCCTCATCAACATGTGATAGCGCTCGGATGTCATCCCGGTTCCAGCGGATTTTGCTCAGCCAGCTCCTTCCAAGCAGTATGGGGCCATCGCCCGGGTCAATCCAGAGTGGCAGTTCGTGCACCGTGCCCTCGTAGGTGACCTTGACCATGGCGCTGCCCAGGACAGTGATGAGCTCTTTGGTGTACGTTCTCAGTTTCATGTGGATAGGGCTCAGGGCTGGTCTGAATGCCTTGTTGCACCACAGTCTCTCAAACATCTTTTTACTCATGATGGATTGGCTCGCACCAGTGTCCAGTTCCATGGCTACAGGTAAGCCATTCAATTTTACATTTAGCATTATAGGTGGACATTTCGTCGAGAATGTGTGCACCCTGTGTACTTCAGCATCTGCCTCCTGTTTCTGAGGCTCAAAATTGCTTTGATCCACCATGGACCGATCTTCCTCTGCCACGTGGTGGTTAGCAGGTTTTGCAGAGCTTGTCTGCAAGTTCATTGGAGGTGCCCCATTGTTCCACAGCTCTTGCAAACATACCCTTTGAAGTGGCATGAATAGGCTGAATGGAAGCCTCCACAACGCCAATAAGGTGTGAATTGCCTTGCATTCATCCTTTGTTGCGGACTCTGAGTCATCTGGGTCACCTGAGGCCTGCTGGCAGTTGCAGACTCGTGGTTTCTGCCCTGTACATTTCTGCTCGTAAACACAGTTCCAGTTAATTTATGAACATTGCTAGCACTTGTGTGCTGACAGATTTGTTTGGTGTTATCACTGGTGGACATAAACGTCTGTGCTATCACAATGGCCTTACTGAGGGTCGGTGTCTCTACAGTCAAAAGTTTTCGTAGAATGGTCTCGTGGCCAATGCCCAGTACAAAAAAGTCTCTGAGCATCTGCTCCAGGTAGCCATCAAACTCACATTGTCCTGCAAGTCGCCTTAGCTCGGCGACGTAGCTCGCCACTTCCTGACCTTCAGATCGCTGGCACGCGTAGAACCGATACCTCGCCATCAGCACGCTCTCCCTCGGGTTAAGATACTCCCTTACCAGTGTACACAGCTCCTCATATGACTTATCTGTGGGTTTCACCGGTGCCAGAAGATTCTTCATGAGGCTGTAGGTCGGTGTCCTGCAGACCGTGAGGAGGACCGCTCTCCTTTTTGCAGCGCTTCCTTCTCCGTCCAGCTCGTTGGCTACAAAGTACTGGTCTAGCCGTTCGACATAGGCTTCCCAGTCCTCACCCTCCAAGAACTTCTCCAGGATGCCCACAGTTTGCTGCATCTTTGCGTTGGATTCGTATACTCGTCGCCAGCTGTTGTGTTCCTAACACAGATGAGACTGCACACAGGGAGGTTAAAGTAACAGTGACCTCAGTCTTTAATAAGACACTCCAGAGTGAGAGGGGCCGGCTTATATACAGTGCTCCCAAGGGATGCTGGGATCTATTGGGACTTCAGGGGATGCACTCCCTGGTGGCGGAACATGGGAGTGCATGCTTTACAGATACACAACAGGAGTGAACTCAGAGATGGGAGAGCATGGTGAATTGAGATGGATGTTGAAATCACCAAGGATGAGAAATCGTTTGGTGCAGAGGCTGAGGGAGGAAAGCAATGAAGATGTAATAATATTTTTATGGTGCTTCGGTGGGCAGCAGAGAATGAGAATTTGAAATGAGAGGTGAGAGAGGTGGAATACAGTGAGATGTTTAAAGGAGGAGAAAGTGCTGGAGGAGTAGGGGGACAGACCAAGGTGTGATTTGCTGATGAGAGTCACACCGCCACCACGGCGGTCTGAACGGGACAAGTGGTGGAAGATATAGCCAGGCGGGGAGGCTTCATTTAAGGGTAAGGTGTCATCACCCCTCAGCCAAGTTTCTGTCAGGGTCATGGTGTCGAAGCAATCATCCACAATTAGCTTATGGATGGCAAGGGCCTTGTTCGCAAGCAAACGGACATTCTGGAAGGAGATGCAGAGAGGGTTGGTAATGGCTGCCTCAGGGTTAGTGCTGGTGGGGGGGGGGGGGGCGGGTGAGTTGGAAAGGGAGGAGATTAGCAAGATTAGCCCCCAGAGGCCACACTGGGCGGTAAGGTCAGCGAGAGAATAGCATGGGACAGTTGGAGTTGCTGCTCGTACGGAGGCAACAATGATGGGCCCTTCGTATGATGCACAGAGAGGCTCAGAGGGAAGGTGTAGGCTTAATTGTGCAAATAGATGTTAACAAATATGATGTGATTGGGATTACAGAGATGTGGCTCCAGGATGATCAGGGCTGGGAACTCAACATCCAGGGGTATTCAACATTCAGGAAGGATAGAATAAAAGGAAAAGGAGGTGGGGTAGCATTGCTGGTTAAAGAGGAGATTAATGCAATAGTTAGGAAGGACATTAGCTTGGATGATGTGGAATCTATATGGGTAGAGCTGCAGAACACCAAAGGGCAAAAAACATTCGTGGGAGTTGTGTACAGACCTCCAAACAGTAGTAGTGATGTTGGGGATGGCATCAAACAGGAAATTAGAGGTACATGCAATAAAGGTGCAGCAGTTATAATGGGTGACTTTAATATGCACATAGATTGGGCTAACCAAACTGGAAGCAATACGGTGGAGGAGGATTTCCTGGAGTGCATAAGGGATGGTTTTCTAGACCAATATGTCAAGGAACCAACTAGAGGGGAGGCCATCTTAGACTGGGTGTTGTGTAATGAGAGAGGATTAACTAGCAATCTCGTTGTGCGAGGCCCCTTGGGGATGAGTGACCATAATATGGTGGAATTCTGCTTTAGGATGGAGAATGAAACAGTTAATTCAGAGACCATGGTCCAGAACTTAAAGAAGGGTAACTTTGAAGGTATGACGCGTGAATTGGCTAGAATAGATTGGCGAATGATACTTAAGGGGTTGACTGTGGATGGGCAATGGCAGACATTTAGAGACCGCATGGATGAACTACAACAATTGTACATTCCTGACTGGCGTAAAAATAAAAAAGGGAAGGTGGCTCAACCGTGGCTATCAAGGGAAATCAGGGATAGTATTAAAGTCAAGGAAGTGGCATACAAATTGGCCAGAAATAGCGGCGAACCCGGGGACTGGAAGAAATTTAGAACTCAGCAGAGGAGGACAAAGGGTTTGATTAGGGCAGGGAAAATGGAGTACGAGAAGAAGCTTGCAGGGAACATTAAGACGGATTGCAACAGTTTCTATAGATATGTAAAGAGAAAAAGGTTAGTAAAGACAAACGCAGGTCCCCTGCAGTCAGAATCAGGGGAAGTCATAACGAGGAACAAAGAAATGGCAGACCAATTGAACAAGTACTTTGGTTCAGTATTCACTAAGGAGGACACAAACAACCTTCCGGATATAAAAGGGGTCAGAGGGACTAGTAAGGAGGAGGAACTGAGGGAAATCCTTATTAGTCGGGAAATTGTGTTGGGGAAATTGATGGGATTGAAGGCCGATAAATCCCCAAGGCCTGATGGACTGCATCCCAGAGTACTTAAGGAGGTGGCCTTGGAAATAGCGGATGCATTGACAGTCATTTTCCAACATTCCATTGACACTGGATCAGTTCCTATCGAGTGGAGGGTAGCCAATGTAACCCCACTTTTTAAAAAAGGAGGGAGAGAGATTACAGGGAATTATAGACCGGTCAGCCTGACCTCAGTGGTGGGTAAAATGATGGATTCAATTATTAAGGATGTCACAGCAGCGCATTTGGAAAGAGGTGACATGATAGGTCCAAGTCAGCATGGATTTGTGAAAGGGAAATCATGCTTGACAAATCTTCTGGAATTTTTTGAGGATGTTTCCAGTAGAGTGGACAAGGGAGAACCAGTTGATGTGGTATATTTGGACTTTCAGAAGGCTTTCGACAAGGTCCCACACAAGAGATTAATGTGCAAAGTCAAAGCACATGGGATTGGGGGTAGTGTGTTGACATGGATTGAGAACTGGTTGTCAGACAGGAAGCAAAGAGTAGGAGTAAATGGGGACTTTTCAGAATGGCAGGCAGTGACTAGTGGGGTCCCGCAAGGTTCTGTGCTGGGGCCCCAGCTGTTTACATTGTACATTAATGATTTAGACGAGGGGATTAAATGTAGTATCTCCAAATTTGCAGATGACACTAAGTTAGGTGGCAGTGTGAGCTGCGAGGAGGATGCTATGAGGCTGCAGAGTGACTTGGATAGGTTAGGTGAGTGGGCAAATTCATGGCAGATGAAGTATAATGTGGATAAATGTGAAGTTATCCACTTTGGTGGTAAAAACAGAGAGACAGACTATTATCTGAATGGTGACAGATTAGGAAAAGGGGAGATGCAACGAGACCTGGGTGTCATGGTACATCAGTCATTGAAGGTTGGCATGCAGGAGGTTAAGAAAGCAAATGGCATGTTGGCCTTCATAGCGAGGGGATTTGAGTACAGGGGCAGGGAGGTGTTACTACAGTTGTACAGGACCTTGGTGAGGCCACACCTGGAGTATTGTGTACAGTTTTGGTCTCCTAACTTGAGGAAGGACATTCTTGCTATTGAGGGAGTGCAGCGAAGGTTCACCAGACTGATTCCCGGGATGGCGGGACTGACCTATCAAGAAAGATTGGATCAACTGGGCTTGTATTCACTGGAGTTCAGAAGAATGAGAGGGGACCTCATAGAAATGTTTAAAATTCTGATGGGTTCAGACAGGTTAGATGCAGGAAGAATGTTCCCAATGTTGGGGAAGTCCAGAACCAGGGGTCACAGTCTAAGGATAAGGGGTAAACCATTTAGGACCGAGATGAGGAGAAACTTCTTCAGCCAGAGAGTGGTGAACCTGTGGAATTCTCTACCACAGAAAGTTGTTTAGGCCAATTCACTAAATATATTCAAAAAGGAGTTAGATGAAGTCCTTAATACAAGGGGGATCAAGGGGTATGGCGAGAAAGCAGGAATGGGGTACTGAAGTTGCATGTTCAGCCATGAACTCATTGAATGGAGGTGCAGGCTAGAAGGGCCGAATGGCCTACTCCTGCACCTATTTTCTATGTTTCTATGTTTCTTTGTTATCTCGGAGGGAGTCAAGCCTAGGACGGCGGCAGGACTGTTGGAGTGTCGAAGAGTAAGGAAGGGTTGGGGTAGGGATTTGGGAGGGCAGAGTATCTGAGGAGAGATGAAAGGAGGTATGATGACAGGAGAGAGCAACAACATCCACTGCACTGACCTCATCCACCCTCTCTGTTCCCTCATCAAAAACACAATCAATTTAGTCAAACACAATTTGCCCATAAACATGTCTGTGCTGGCTCTCCTTTATTAGTCTATGCTTGTCCAAGTGGCTGTTCATTTTGTCTCGATTATCGTTTCTAAAAGCTTCTCCACCACCGACGTTAAACTGACCAGCCTGTAGTTGCAAGACTTATCCCTCTCCCCTTTTTTTGAGCAAGGGTGTAACATTTGCAATCCTCCAGTCCTCTGGCATCACCCTGGTATCTAAGGAGGATTGGAAGATTGTGGCCAGAGCCTCTACAATTTCCACCTTTACTTCCCTCAGCAACCTAGGATGCATCCCATCCAGACCAGGTGACCAATCTACTTTAAGTACCACCAGTCTTTCTAATACCTCCTCTTTATCTGTTTTTTAATCTCGAGTCCTCTTAGTAAGCACCAGAGGGAAATACTTGAAGGGTAAAAATATGACATGGTTACGGGGAAAGTGCAGGGGAGTGAGATTAATTGAATAGCTCAACCAATGAGCTGGCACAGCCACGATGGACTGAATGGCCTCGTTGTGTGCTTTATCATTCTATGATTCTATGTATGGAAAAGAAAGCATCAGCCCTGAGCCATTGAAGCAGCAAAAGTCAAAATTGATGTTGCAAATAGCTTTGTCGGCCTAGAATCTCAATGAAATAAGACATTTTCTCGACAATCTGCACTAATGTCTGCTAAAAACGTAATTACAATTATAACTTACTGCCCCCTGTTTTCAACTTGAGGGTGGCTACAGTACTATATGGAGCAACATGCGGCAGCCCGACCTGAAAATCGGCGCAGTCCCAGCCTGCAAGATCATCAGCAGGCTGGGGCCATTAGAGGGAGCAGTGCATGCTGCTGCAGGAGAGCGACGGCTGTGAAGCCAGGTCGCTGATTGCAGTGCGGGCAGGTACAGCAGGAGGAGTGAAGGAGCGACAAGAGTTTGTAGAGGGAAGAGACCGGGGCCCAGGAGAGGCGAGGCCCAGGGGCAGCACGGACCAGCCCACAGTGCAATATGTGTGCGCACTGGGTCCGTGCAGCAGAGCAGGTCTCCAGTCGTCTTGGTTAACTCTTGCCACTGGACCAAGACCTAGCTCTGTCAAGCCCGTGTGGTGGCTGGTGTGCAACGACCACCACACGTTAAAACAATCCACGCACAGGCATCTTCCATCCTTCAAGATTTAGGTCGGGATCTGGAATATTAGGTCCTTCATTAAAACACCTGTAAACTCATCCCTTTTTGGCGTGGAAGCAAGTCATCCTCGCTTCGAGGGACTCCCTATGATGATGATATGATGATGATCTGTTGTCAGAGGGCAGTGATGGTGTCCTTGATGAATCAATTCAATTTGTTGCCCAAGTCTGAATTTAAGGACTGTCCACCTCAGGTTTTCTGCACACTGTGTGGGCTGCACACTTCCTGTTTGCTTATCATGGGTTTCTGTGCAGTTATTGAGCAGGGCCTGTAAAGTGTTTGCACAAACCAAAATGCAGAGCAGCACATTTCAGGATTCAGACATTTTCTCTGAATAAAGTTACTGAGGTGCTGCCTGGATTGCCTTGATGTCCGGAAATGGATTCTTTTATCAAGTAATTTATACAGGTGGAGGTTGTACAGTATAGAGTATGAAAATATCATATAAAGAAAGAAAACAAACAAATCTTTGACTCCTGATCAACAATACTGCCTGAATGATTAAGCCGCCTTTCTCTTTGGGCTGTCGGTTGTCCAGCTCTGTGTAATGTCCTTACACACTACTGTAAATTCACACGAGGCACATTCTGCAGGCAAGGTCACTCTGTGACTCGAACCTTTATTTACAGGACCAAGAAGTGATGACCCTGCGTGGGACCTCCCTTTATATACCTGGATAACCAGGTGAGGAGTGTCTCCCACAAGTTCACCCCCTGTGGTCAAGGTGTGCATTTCTTTGGTGTATACAGTATGCAGTGTTGTTACATGAAGGTTACAGTTACATGAAGGTTACATACATGACATCACCTCCCCCCCAACGTCTTATGGGGTCAAAGATTAAGTCTTTCAGGCGGTCGACGCTCTCTCGTGGAGCGCTGCAGTTGGGGCTCTGGTTGTTGAGCCTTGGCATGCGTCTCTGTCACCTGTGGTGATTCCAACTTCCCGGGCTGGCCGCAGGGACTGTGCATGCTGCTGAATGTTCTTGTTGCTCGTTCACTGGCAGTGGTGTGGTCAGCATCTCATGATCTTCCTCAGTGTCCATGCTGAACCTTTTTTTTACTTGGTCCAGATGCTTGCGGCATATCTGTCCATTGTTAAGTCTGATCACTATGACCCTATTCCCCTCTTTGCCAATTACAGTACCCTCAAGCCACTTGGGCCCCAAAGCGTGATTAAGAACAAATATAGGGTCATCGATTTCTATACATCTTCCCCTTGAGTTACGGTCATGACACTCATTTTGGGACTGGCGCTTGCCCTCAACAATGTCTGACAGGACTGGATGAATGAGGGACAGCCGAGTTGTAAGTGTACATTTCATGAGTAGTTCCGCGGGCGGGACTCCTGTGAGCGAATGACCTATAGGCCAGCAGGAGGCGCGATAGCGGCATTGAAGGGAATCCGGAGCATGCCCTGTTTTATGATTTGGACCGCACGTTCCGCCTGGCCATTGGAAGCCGGCTTGAACGGTGCCGTCCTGACATGTTTGATGCCATTACCCGACATGAACTCCCGGAATTCATAGCTTGTGAAACACGGGCCGTTGTCGCTAACCAGGATGTCCGGCAAGCCGTGGGTCGCAAAGGCCGCTCGCAGACTCTCCACAGTGGTGGATGTCGTGCACGAGTTCAATATGATGCACTCGATCCATTTCGAGTACGCATCAACAACAATGAGGAAAATTTTTCCCATGAACGGGCCCGCGTAGTCTACGTGAATACGTGACCATGGCCTGGTGGGCCAGGGCCACAGGCTGAGTGGGGCCTCCCTGGGGCGTGCACCTGCGAACACAGTGTTCCAGGTCTGAGTCAATTCCCGGCCACCATACTTGTGACCGGGCAATGACTTTCATTAGCACGATGCCTGGGTGCTCGCTGTGGAGTTCCCTGATGAATGCTTCCCTTCCCTTCTGGGGCATGACTACCCGGCTGCCCCATAGTAGGCAGTCGGATTGGATGGAGAGCTCATCCATCCGCCTGTGAAACGGTCTGACCTCCTCGGGGCATACTCCGTGTGCGGGCACCCTAATACATCCTTACTATACAGTATAAATGCACACGAGGCCCATGCTTGAGAGAAGGTCAGTCTGTGACCTGTCCTTTATTCCTTAGCACTCAAGTGATGAAGGTGGGTGGAGCTTCCCCTTTTATTCCTGAAGGTCCAGGTTAGGAGTGTCTCCCACCTGGTGGTCATTGTTCTCACAGTGTACAACTTAGGTCAGATTATACATGGGTTACAATGCTAGTTGAATACATGACATCACCTCCCCGCCAAAGTCTTATTGGGATCACAGGTTCAGTCTCTCTGGTGGTTTACGCTCCCTTGTAGAGCGCCTGAGTTGGGGCTTCGGTTGTTGGGCGCTGGCCTGAGTGTCTGCTGTTTGCGGTGCCTCAGGCCTGTCCGGACTGCCCACAGTGATTGGGCTCTCCTCCCTTTGGTTCCGGTGTTCGGTCACCTGTGGTGGAGTGAACTCTACATCGTGTTCTTCCTCTGCTTCTTCTATGGGGTTGCTGAACCTCCTTTTTGTTTGATCCACGTGTTTGCGGCAGATTTGTCCATTGGTAAGTTTAACTACCAGAATCCTATTTCTCTCTTTGGCAATCACAGTGCCTGCGAGCCATTTGGGCCCTGCAGCGTAGTTGAGGACAAAAACAGGATCATTTACATCAATACATCGCGCCCTCGCATTCCTGTCATGGTAGTCATATTGTGGCTGGCGCCTGCTCTCAACAATTTCTTTCATGGTGGGGTGTATAAGGGATAGCCGGGTTTTGAGCGTCCTTTTCATTAGTAGCTCTGCGGTTGGAATCCCTGTGAGCGAGTGTGGTCGGGATCTATAGGCCAACAGGAAGCGTGATAAGCGGGTTTGTAGGGAACCCCCTTGGATTCTGAGCATCCCCTGTTTGATTATCTGCACTGCTCGTTCTGCCTGGCCGTTTGAGGCCGGCTTGAATGGTGCCGTTCTGACATGGTTAATTCCATTGCCTGCCATGAAGTCCTGGAATTCAATGCTTGTGAAGCACGGGCCATTGTCGCTGACCAAGACGTCCGGTAGACCGTGGGTGGCGAACATTGCCCGTAGACTTTCTACCGTGGCAGAGGCTGTGCTTGAATTTAAAATGACACACTCGATCCATTTGGAGTAGGCGTCTACTACAACCAAAAACATTTTCCCCATGAAAAGACCTGAAATGGATGCGTGACCAAGACTTGGCGGGCCATGGCCAGGGGCTAAGGGGGGGCTTCCCTGGGCCCATTACCCAGCTGGGCACACGTGTTGCACTTGCGAACACAAAGTTCCAGATCTGCGTCTATCCCTGGCCACCAAACGTGTGACCTGGCAATTGCCTTCATCATGACAATGCCCGGGTGCTCATTGTGGTGTTCTCTGATGAACACCTCTCTGCCCATCTGGGGCATGACTACACGGTTTCCCCACAGTAGGCAATCGGCCTGAATCGAGAGTTCATCCCTGCACCTGTGAAATGGTTTAAATTCCTCAGGGCATGCCCTGTACGTGGCTGACCAGTCCCCATTCAGGACACATTTCTTGACTAGAGACAATAGCGGGTCTCTATTTGTCCAGACTTTAATCTGACGGGCTGTCACGGGTGAGCCTTCGCTTCCGAAAGCTTCAACAGCCATGACCATCTCAGCAGCATGCTTGGTAGCTCCCTCAGTGGTGGCTAGTGGGAGTCTGCTGAGTGCATTGGCGCAGTTTTCGGTGCCCGGTCTGTGCCGAATTGTATAGTCATAGGCGGCTAACGTGAGTGCCCACCTCTGTATGCGGGCCGATGCATTTGCATTTATGGCCTTATTGTCGGCCAAAAGGGATGTTAGAGGTTTGTGATCTGTCTCCAGCTCAAATTTCCTGCCAAACAGGTACTGGTGCATTTTCTTTACAACATATACACATGCGAGCGCCTCCTTTTCTACCATCCCGTAACCCCTTTCTGCCTGGGACAGACTCCTGGAGGCATAAGCTACTGGCTGTAACTGACCCTTGACATTGACATAAGAACATAAGAACATAAGAATTAGGAACAGGAGTAGGTCATCTAGCCCCTCGAGCCTGCTCCGCCATTCAATAAGATCATGGCTGATCTGGCCGTGGACTCAGCTCCACTTACCCGCCCTCTCCCCGTAACCCTTAATTCCCTTATTGGTTAAAAATCTACCTATATGTGACTTGAATACATTCAATGAGCTAGCCTTAACTGCTCCCTTGGGCAGAGAATTCCACAGATTCACAACCCTCTGGGAGAAGAAATTCCTTCTCAACTCAGTTTTAAATTGGCTCCTCCGTATTTTGAGACTGTGTCCCCTAGTTCTAGTCTCCCCGACCAGTGGAAACAACCTCTCTGCCTCTATCTTGTCTATCCCTTTCATGATTTTAAATGTTTCTATAAGATCACCCCTCATCCTTCTGAACTCCAACGAGTAAAGACCCAGTCTACTCAATCTATCATCATAAGGTAACCCCCTCATCTCCGGAATCAGCCTAGTGAATCGTCTCTGCACCCCTTCCAAAGCCAATATATCCTTCCTTAAGTAAGGCGACCAAAACTGCACGCAGTACTCCAGGTGCGGCCTTACCAATACCGTATACAGTTGCAGCAGGACCTCCCTGCTTTTGTACTCCATCCCTCTCAAAATGAAGGCCAACATTCCATTCGCCTTCCTGATTACCTGCTGCACCTGCAAACTAACTTTTTGGGATTCATGCACAAGGACCCCCAGGTCCCTCTGCACCGCAGCATGTTGTAATTTCTCCCCATTCAAATAATATTCCTTTTTACTGTTTTTTTTCCCAAGGTGGATGACCTCATACTTTCCGACATGCTGCAACACACACCCGACACCATAGGACGACGCATCGCATGTTAACACAAGTTTCTTACATGGGTCGTATAGTGTTAACAGAGTGTTGGAACATAACAAATTGCGTGCTCTATTAAAAGCCCTTTCCTGGCTGGCCCCCCAGACCCATTCGTTACCTTTGCGTAGGATCACGTGTAGCGGCTCTAGCAACGTGCTCAATTTGGGAAGAAAGTTACCAAAATAGTTCAGGAGCCCCAGGAATGAACACAGCTCCGTCGTGTTACAGGGTCTGGGCGCTCTCTGGATTGCTTCCGTCTTGGACGCAGTAGGGCTGATCCCATCTGCTGCTACCCTCATCCCCAGGAATTCTACCTCTGGAGCTAGGAAGACGCACTTCGCCTTTTTCAGTCGCAGCCCTACCCGGTCCAGTCTGCGTAGCACCTCCTCCAGGTTGTGGAGGTGTTCTTCAGTATCGTAACCCGTGATGAGGATGTCGTCCTGAAAAACCACCGTCCCTGGAATCGACTTGAGGAGGCTTTCCATATTTCGTTGGAAGATCACGGCAGCCGAGCGAATCCCGAACGGACATCTGTTGTACTCAAACAACCCCTTGTGTGTCGTGATGGTGGTCAGCTTCTTCGACTCACTCGCCAGCTCCTGGGTCATGTAAGCTGAGGTCAGGTCCAATTTTGAAAAAGGTTTGCCACCGGATAGCGTTGCAAAGAGGTCCTCTGCTCTCGGTAGCGGGTACTGGTCTTGAAGTGACACCCGATTGATGGTGGCCTTGTAATCTCCACATATCCTGACCGACCCATCCGCCTTGAGCACCGGCACGATCGGGCTCGCCCAGTCACTGAATTCGACTGGCGAGATGATGCATTCCCTCAGCAGGCGGTCCAATTCGCCTTCTATCTTTTCCCGCATCACGTACGGCACCGCTCTGGCCTTGTGGTGTACTGGCCTGGCGTCCGGGTTTATGTGACTCACTACCTTGCCCCCCATGAAAGTGCTGATGCCGAGTTGAAATAATGAGTCAAATTTGTCCAGGATCTGTGAGCATGATACTCACTCCACAGAGGAAATTGCATTGACATCGCCCCATTTCCAGTTCATGACAGCAAGCCAACTCCTCCCCAGTAGTGCGGGACTGTCCTCTGGGACAATCCAGAGTGGCAACCTGTTCTCCGAATCTTTGTGGGTCATGACTACCGTGGCACTGCCTAGCACCGGAATGATCTGCTTTGTGTAAGTTCGTAGCTGTGCGTCAATCGACGGTAATTTTGGCCTCCTGGCCTTGGACACCCACAACTTTTTGAACTGTTTGATACCCATCAGGGACTGGCTGGCCCCCGTGTCTAGCTCCATTGATACTGGGATGCCATTGAGGAGCACTTTCATCATTATCGGTGGCGTCCTGGTGTATGAACTGTATACGTGCTCCACATGAACTCGCTGAACTTCAGCTTCCAGCGATTTCCCCCAGCGTTCACTTTTGCAATTTCTGCAGGTATTTTGCTCATCTCTGCAAACTCCGGCTGAGTGTGTGCCTCCACGCCTCCAACATGAGCTGTTGTTTGAAACAAAAGGTCCCTTGCCAGTCGATCGTCCCTGACTGCCCCTGTGACTGTCCTTGAATGCGCCATTAATAGGTGCTGATGGCCCCATTCCTGGCCGCATTGTCCCTTGCAATGGCGTGAATCGCTGTTCAGCTTGCCATTGTCTCTGTCGAACTCCCCCTCTGGGTTCGACTACATGTTGGGGCATGCCCAATTGCCCTTGTCTGCCTGGAGAACTGTGTGCTGCTTTAACAATGTTGAATCTCTGTCCCAACCATTCCTTAACACAGTACCTCTCGTCTGTTCTGCTAGTGACCATGCTCGCGTGGTTTAAATTAAAGTTTCTTGCGTCTTTGATACGTTCTTACTGTACAGTATAAATGCACACGTGGCCCATGCTTGAGAGAAGGTCAGTCTGTGACCTGTCCTTTATTCCTTAGCACTCAAGTGATGAAGGTGGGTGGAGCTTCCCCTTTTATACCTGAAGGTCCAGGTTAGGAGTGTCTCCCACCTAGTGGTCATTGTTCTCACAGTGTACAACTTAGGTCAGATTATACATGGGTTACAATGCTGATTGAATACATGACATGCCCAATCCCCAGTCAGGACACATTTCATAATCAAGGATAGGAGGGGATCTCTGTTGGTCCAGATTTTGATCTGGCGGGCTGTGATGGGTGAGCCTGCGCTGTCAAAGGCATCAACGGCCATGACCATCTCAGCGCTTTGCTCCACTGCCCCCTCAGTGGTGGCCAGTGGAAGCCTGCTGAGCGCGTCAGTGCAATTTTCGGTGCCTGGCCGGTGCCGTATCGTGTAGTCATACGCAGCCAGCGTGAGAGCCCATCGCTGTATGCGAGCTGACGCATTGGCATTGACAGCTTTGCTGTTTGACAACAGGGATGTTAACGGCTTGTGGTCCGTTTCTAACTTGAACCTTCTGCCAAAAAGGTACTGGTGCATCTTTTTCGCACCCCGTAGACACATGCGAGTGCTTCCTTTTCAACCATCCCATATCCCTGTTCTGCTTGGGAGAGCGACCTGGAGGCATAAGCCACAGGTTGGAGTTGGCCCTCATCATTACTCTGCTGCAACACGCACCCAGCCCCATAGGATGATGCATCACATGTGAAAACCAATTTCTTACAGGGATTGTACTGGGTCAACAGCTTATTAGAACAAAGCAGATTGAAAGCCTGTTCCTGACAGTCCCCCCAAAACCAATCACAACCCTTACGTAGGAGCATGAGTAGCGGCTCCAACAATGTGCTTAAATTCGGCAGAAAGTTCCCGAAATAGTTCAAGAGTCCCAGAAATGAACACAGCTCCAATGTGTTGCCGGGCCTGGGCACACGACGAATCGCCTCCATTTTGGATTCGGTAGGCCGGATCCCGTCTGCAGCAACCCTCCTGCCCAAAAACTCGACCTCTGGGGCCAAAAACACACACTTGGACTTCTTTAGTCACAGGCCTAGAGGGTCCAGTCAGCGTAGCAGCTCCTCCAGGTTGTGGAGGTGTTCTTCGGTATCTCGACCCATGATAAGGATGTCGTCCTGAAATACGATTGTTCCAGGGATGGATTTGAGCAGGCTTTCCATGTTCCTTTGAAAATAGCGACTGCTGATCGAATGCCAAACAGATACCTGTTGTCGACAAACAGCCCCTTGTGTGTGGTGATGGTGGTCAGTAGCTTGGATTCTTCGGACAGTTCCTGGGTCATGTAGGCCGAAGTGAGGTCCAACTTGGTGAACAGCTTGCCGCCTGCCAGCGTGGCAAAAAGATCCTCCATTCTCGGAAGAGGGTATTGGTCCTGTAGTGACACTCGGTTGATAGTGGCCTTGTAGTCGCCACAGATCCTGACTGAACCATCTGTTTTTAGGACAGGGATGATGGGGCTTGCCCAGTCGCTGAATTAAACAGGCGAAATTATGCCCTCTCTTAGCAACCTGTCCAATTCACTCTTAATTTTCTCCGGCATCACATACGGCACAGCTCTGGCTTTGTGGTGCACTGATCTGGCGTCCGGGGTGATGCGTATCACTACTTTGGTACCTTTGAAAGTCCCGACACCAGGTTGAAATAGTGACTCAAATTTCTGTAGGACCTGTGAGCATGAACTTCGCTCCACAGATGAAATGGCGTGCTCATCCCCCCATTTCCAGTTCATCTTGGCTAGCCAGCTCCTCCCCAAAAGCACGGGACCATTTCCCGGGACAATCCAGAGTCGCAGCCGGCTCTCTGATCCATTAGGTGTGACCACCAACATTGCACTACCTAGCACTGGGATGATCTCTTTGGTGTACGTCCGTAATTGCGTGTCAATGCGTTCTAGTTTGGGTCTGCTAGCTCTGAGTGGCCATAGTTTCTCGAATTGTTGGACACTCATAAGTGAATGGCTGGCCCCTATGTCCAGCTCCATGCATACCGGGATGCCGTTTAATAGGACTTTCATCATCATAGGTGGCGTTTTGGTATATGAGCTGTGGATGTTTGCCACATAAACCCGCTGAACTTTAGCATCCATTGCTTTGTCCCAAGCATCAACCTGCCTTGCAGACCCCTCTTCTGGTTCATCTGCCTCGTAAATTAGCCTTGCTGTGGGCTTCTTGCACATTCTGGCTAAATGTCCACTGAAGTTACAATTTCTACAGATAAATTGTTGAAACCTACAGGTTTTTCTGCATGTCTGCCCCCGCACCTCCAGCATGAGCTGAAATTGTTGTGAACAAAAAGGCTGTTACCAGGTATTCCTCTCTGATTGTCTCTTTGATTACTCTTGAGCACTATGTTAGTGGGTGTCAATGGCCCCATCCCAGGACGCATTGTCCACTGTGATGGCGTAAATGTCCGTTCAACCGGCCATTGCCTCTGTTGAGGACCCATTGTAGAGTCTGTTGCTGCCTGGGTGGTGTCAAATTGCCCTTGCCTGCCTGCGGGGTTCTGAGTCGCGTTTACAATGTTAACTCCCTCATCCATCGCCACATTGGAAGCAGAGTTGCGCGCGTATATTATCTTGGTTTCCTCCTCCCCCGCCATGAAGGTCTGAGCCATCAACGCTGCCGCTTCCAAGGTCAAGTCCTTGGTCTCAATTAGCTTTCTGAAAATCCCGGCATGACCAATGCCCTCAATAAAGAAATCCCTTAACATCTTCCCCCTGTAGGCGCCTGTGAACTTACAGAGGCTGGCCAAGCGCCGAAGGTCCACAACGAAGTCCGGTATGCTCTGTCCTTCCTGGTGTGTATAGAATCAGTGTCAGGCCATGTGTATACTGCTCACCCATCTGAGGTGCTCACCGATCAGTTTGCTGAGCTCTTCAAAGGTTTTGTCCGCCGGCTTCTCGGGTGCGAGCAGGTCTTTCATCAGCGCGTACTTCTTAGGTCCACAACTGGTCAATAGATGCGCCCTTCGCTTGTCAGCCGCTGCATGTCCCAGCCAGTCCTTCGTGACAAAGCTCTGCTGGAGCCTCTCAACGAAATCATCTCAGTCCTCACCAACACAGTACCATTCCTCTGTGCTACCTGTGGCCATTCTCGTGAGTCGTTGATTCCCGTTTCTCGTCATCAAATGTAATGTCCTTACACACTACTATAAATTCACACGAGGCACATTCTGCAGACAAGGTCACTCTGTGACCCGAACCTTTATTCACAGGACCAAGAAGTGATGACCCTACGTGGGACCTCCCTTTATATACCTGGATGACCAGGTGAGGAGTGTCTCCCACAAGTTCACCCCTTGTGGTCAAGGTGTGCATTTCTTAGGTGTATACAGTTTGCAGTGTTGTTACATGAAGGTTACAGTTACATGAAGGTTACATACATGACACTCTGCATTTCCATCATTTGTTGGTTATAAGAACATAATGTTCTAATGTCCTGTAGGAAAGGGACTCTGCCGTCCTTACCTGGTCTGGCCTATATGTGACTCCAGACCCACAGCAATGTGGTTGTCTCTTAACTGCCCTCTGAAATGGCCTAGCGAGCTACTCAGTTGTACACAACCGCTATGAAAAACAGTAATACGAATAAAACCGGACGGACCGCTTGGCATCGACCTCGGCAGTAGCTACAGACACGACAACGGAACACCCAGCCCAGTCAACCCTGCAAAGTCCTTCTCAGCAATATCTGGGGACTTGTACAAAAATTAGGAGAGCTATCCCACAGACTAGTCAAGCAACAGCCTGACATAGTCATATCCACAGAATTATACCTTTCAGCCAATGTCCCAGACTCCTCCATTACCATTCCTGGGTATGTCCTGTCCCACCGGCAGGACTGACCCACCAGGGGTGGTGGCACAGTGGTGTACAGTCGGGAGGGAGCAGCCCTGGGAGTCCTCAACATTGATTCCGGACACCATGAAGTCTCATGGCTTCAAGTTAAGCATGGGCAAGGAAAGCTCATGCTGATTACCACCTACCGCCCTCCCTCAGCTGATGAATCAGTACTCCTCCATGTTGAACACCGCTTGGAAGAAGCACTGAGAGTAGCAAGGGCACAGAATGTACTCTGGGTGGGGGGACTTCAATGCCCATCACCAAAAGTGGCTCGGGAGCACCACTACTGACCGAGCTGGCCGAGTCCTGAAGGACTTAGCCGCCAGACTGGGCCTGTAGCAGGTGGTGACAAAACCAGTAAGAGGGAAAAACCTACTTGACCTCGTCCTCATCAGTCTACCTGTCGCAGATGCATCTGTCCATGACAGCATTGGTAGGAGGGGACTAAGGAAAGATCCTTGGGGGACACCAAAGGTAACGATGCGGGCGTGGGAAGAGAAGCTGTTGCAGGTGATTCTCTGGCTACGGTTAGATAGATAAGAATGAAACCAGGTGAGTGCAGTCCCACCCAGCTGGACGATGGTGGAGAGGCGTCGGAGGAGAATGGAGTGATCAACCATGTCAAAGGCTGTAGGCAATTCAAGAAGGATGAGGAGGGATAGTTTGCCTTTGTCACAGTCACAAAGAATGTCATTTGTGAATATGATGAGAGCCGTTTCAGTACTGTGGCAGGGGTGGAAACCTGATTGGAGGGATTCAAACAAGGAGTTGCGGGAAAGATGGGCACGGTTTTGTGAGACAACAACACGTTCAGAGATTTTGCAGAGGAAATGGAGTTTGGAGATGGGCGGTAGCTTGCAAAGACGAAGGGGTCAAAGGTTGTTTTTTTGAGGAGAGGTGTGATGACGACAGATTTGAGGGAGAGGGGGACAGTACCTGGGGAGAGAACCTTTAACAATGTCGGCTAACATAGGAGCCAGGAAAGGAAGTTGGGTGGTCAGCAGTTTAGTGGGAATAGGGTCGAGGGAGCAGGAAGTAGGTCTCATGGACAAGATAAGCACAGAGAGGTTGGAGAGAAGCTCGAGAAAGATATGAGGTCAGGGCTGGGGCAGCGGGAACCCTAGAGGAAGTTTGGTCCAGTGGGCTAGGGGAAGAAAGGGAAGAGGCAGAGGCAGCCAAACAGATGGTCTCAATCTTAGAGACAAAGAAGTCCATGAGTTAATCTCACTTGTTGTCGGAGGTGAAGGTGGAGGAGACAGGGGAGAGGGGTTTAAGGAGATGGTGAGCAGTGGAGAATAGAAGCTGGGGTTTATCTTTGCATTACAGAATAATTCTGGAAAAGTGAGTAATTTTAGCAGATGAGAGCACAATCTGCTAGTGCTTTGTGGTCCAGCCAAATTTGGAGGAGAATGGCTAAACCAGTTGACCACCATATCTGTTGAAGTCTGTGTCCCTTGGACTTAATGGAGCAAAAGTGAGGGCTGTACCAGGGGGAATGGCAAGGTTGAGAGAGAGTAATTGTTTTAATAGGGACTAGGGGCATCAAATGTGGTGGTGAGGGTGTGGTTGAGCAGATTGGTAGCTGCAGAAATATTGTGGTGACTGGAGAGCCAAAGGCTGAACAGTTGGGATTTCATAAATGCAGTTGTAAGAGATGGGAGAGAGTTTTTTCTAGGGGCAGACACAGTAGGATCTGGGGTTGGGATGGGTGGAAGGGGGATGTAGGTGGAGAGCGATACGAGGAAGTGGTCAGAGATGGCCTTATCTGCGATTGACACGATGAGTATCGAGGCCATGAGCAATGGCATGGTCGAGGGGGTGGCTGTGAATATGGTTGGGGAGTTTACATGGAGGGAGAGCTTAAGGGAGGATAGGGCAGTGAACTCAGATGAGAGAGACCATGATGAATTGAGATGGAGGTTAAAATCGCCAAGGTTGAGAAGTCATTCGGTGCAGAGGCTGAGGGAGGAAAGCAGTGAAGATATCTTGGTAATAAAAAATATTGTGGTACTTCAGTGGGCGGTGGAGAATGAGAATTTTAATTGAGGTGAGAGGGGTGGAAAAAGGTGAGATGCTGAAAGAAGTAGGGGGACAGACCAAGGTGTGATTTGGTGATGAGAGCCACACCGTCACCATGGCGGTCTGAGCGGGACAAGTGGTGGAAGATATAGCCAGGCGGGTGGCTTCATTTAAGGGTAAGGCGTCATCACCCCTCAAAGAAGTTTTCATCAGGGCCATGATGTCGATGCAATCATCCATAATTAGCTCATGGATGGCAAAGGCCTTGTTCGTAATTGAACAGATATTCTGATGGGCGATGTGGAGAGGGTCGGTGATGGCTGCCCCACTGCCAGAGTCCACAGGGTCAGCACTGGGAGGGGTGAGTTGGATGGGGAGGACATTGGTAACATTAGCCCCCAGAGGGCATGCTGGGCGGAAAGGGCGGTGAGAGAGTAGGATGGGACAGTTGGGGTTGCTGTTCGTAAGGAGGAAGTAATGATGGGCCCTTCATAGGATGCGAAGAGAGGCTCAGAGGCTTATCTAGGAGGGAGTCAAGCCTGAGACTGCGCCAGGAGAGTAGAGGAAGGCCGAAGAGTAATGAAGAGTTGAGGTGGGGCTTTGGAAGGACAGAGTATCCGAGAGAGGAGAGATGAAAGGAGGCCTGACGACAAAAGAGAGTGATCAGGGAGGGATAGAGAGAAAAGGAAAAGGGTAAAAGTGGAAAAGTATTGAATGGCTCGGGTCCAGAGATGCAGTCAAATTGCACACGCGAATGGACACAGGGCAAAAGCTCAGGTTACTGAGGCTAGTTTAAATGTAGTAATTAATGGGATACATATTTCCTGGTAGCAGCTAACATAGGATATATGGCATAGGATAAAAACGGGCCAGTCCGTCCAACCAGTCCATGCCGGCGTCTATGCTCACCTCGAGCCTCCTCCCGTCTTCCCTCATCTAAATCTATCAGCATAACCCTCTATTGCCTTCTGCCTTGTCGAGCCTCCACTTAAATGCATCGATACTATTTGTTTCAACCACTCCTTGTGGTAGTGAGTTCCACGTACTCATCACTCTTGTCTTGATGCTTTTTTGCTTTTGGTGGTGAAAACTGTTATTTCCTTTTGTGTATATTTTCCTTTAAGTCCAGGCATAGTGATGGTCATGGTGCTATCACTCTGTAATATATATTTTTTTCTCTCAATCACTTGACTATGATTTAGGAAAATACCTGAGAAATTAGGGAGCAAGAAAATGCCACTTAGCCAATGCAGCTTCCAGAGTCAGTTCCATCATCCAGTCCAGCCACCTTTCATCTTAACCCCAATATCCTTCCCTCTGCTTAATCAGGAATTGGCCAGTTCCTTTCTGAATGCTTCAGCTAATGTAGCATTGACTGCATTAATTGACAACCTTAATGAGTCAAAATGTGAAAAATGTCTTCCTTATATAGAGTTTCACTTGCTGTTTCTTACGTATGCTGTGGTTGCCCTAACCTGATGTTGCACAAAATACTTCTCCATGATAATATCACCAATTCCTTTTATCATTTCAAACGCTTGAAAGCTGTCCTTCCCCACTTCCAATTTTCTTTCTTTTCCCAATGAGAATAGTGTAAGAATACTGGAGGTAAAATGGACATCTCTTGCGTGGACATATCAACCACCTTGCACTGCGAATCATTCAAAGTGTTAACGTTTAAACTCACTAACTGCTGACGCAAGTCAGAAACTAATCACATCGTGGGGACCTTGTCCAGTTAGGATATGCTAATATTGGAGATTAGTCCAGATAATGGGAAAGTAGGCACATGCAGATGGATCAACAACTAACAACTTCCCACATTGTGTGGAAGGCATGCCATGTGAGGCATTAATATCAGATTGGCCCAAACAATGGAAAGGCAGAAACTGGAATATAAGCAACTAATTAGCAATCGTATTGTGCGAGGCCCCTTGGGGAAGAATGACCATAATATGGTAGAATTCTTTATTAAGGTGGAGAGTGACACAGTTAATTCAGAGACTAGGGTCCTGAACTTAAGGAAAGGTAACTTCAATGGTATGAAGTGAATTGGCTAGAATAGACTGGCGAGTGATACTTAAAGAGTTGAAGGTGGATAGGCAATGGCAAACATTTAAAGATCACATGGATGAACTTCAACAATTGTACATCCCTGTCTGGAGTAAAAATAAAACGGAGAAGGTGGCTCAACTGTGGCTAACAAGGGAAATTAAGCATAGTGTTAAATCCTAGGAAGAGGCATAAAAATTGGCCAGAAAAAGCAGCAAATCTGAGGATTGGGAGAAATTTAGAATTCAGCAGAGGAGGACAAAGGGTTTAATTAGGAGGGGGAAAATAGAGTATGAGAGGAAGCTTGCCGGGAACATAAAAACTGACTGCTATAGCTTCAATAGATATGTGAAGAGGAAAAGATTAGTGAAGACAAACGTAGGTCCCTTGCAGTCAGAATCAGGTGAATTTATAATGGGGAACAAAGAAATGGCAGACCAGTTGAACAAATACTTTGGTTCTGTCTTCACGAAGGAAGACACAAATAACCTTCCGGAAGTACTAGGGGATCAGGGGTTTAGTGAGAAGGAGGAACTGAAGGATATCCTTATTAGGCAGGAAATTGTTAGGGAAATTGATGAGATTGCAGGCTGATAAATCCCCAGGGCCTGATAGTCTGCATCCCAGAGTACTTAAGGAAATGGCCCTAGAAATAGTGGATGCATTGGGGATCATTTCCCAACAGTCTATCGACTCTGGATCAGTTCCTATGGACTGGAGGGTAGCTAATGTCACACCACTTTTTAAAAAAGGAGGGAGAGAGAAAACAGGAATTATAGACCGGTTAGCCTGACATCAGTAGTGGGGAAAATGTTGGAATCAATTATTAAAGATGAAATAACAGCGCATTTGGAAAGCAGTAACAGGATCGGTCCAAGTCAACATGGATTTATGAAAGGGAAATCATGCTTGACAAATCTTCTGGAATTTTTTGAGGATGTAACTAGTAGAGTGGTCAAGGGAGAACCAATGGATGTGGTGTATTTGGACTTTCAAAAGGCTTTTGACAAGGTCCCATACAAGAGATTGGTGTGCAAAATCAAAGCACATGGTATTGGGGGTAATGTACTGACGTGGATAGAGAACTGGTTGGCAGACAGGAAGCAGAGAGTCGGGATAAACGGGTCGTTTTCAGAATGGCAGGCAGTGACTAGTCAGGTGCCGCAAGGCTCAGTGATGGGACACCAGCTATTTACAATATACATTAATGATTTGGATGAAGGAATTGAGTGCAATATCTCCAAGTTTGCAGATGTCACTAAACTGGGTGGCGGTGTGAGCTGTGAGGAGGACGCTAATAGGCTGCAGGAGATTGAATTTATTGCAGAACTCGCAGCAATGGCCCTTCCCTTTAAAAGAAAGAGCCTCCAATCCCAGCAACTCATTATGCTGCGCTCCGCCACTACCGCCCCTCCTGCCTGGCTTAGCACTGCAAGGAAGTGGTGGCGCTTGATTTAACCCTCCCTTCCTGGAGCGCTAAACCGGATGTTCATATATGCAAATCAAGGGCCTGACTGTAACTTGCGATAGAAAATCCCAGATGAATGGCGGAGCTGATTGGATGGCTTCCTGACACACTTCCTGCTCTTGCCTACCCACAATACAGCTGAAAACTGGAGCTAATGAGGAAAATCTTGCCTGCAACTTTACACCTTCAGTAACTGCCACACATTTTGTTCACCCGAGATATTTAGAGGATTCAAGGAAATCATTCATGTGATTACAAGCTGCTTTAAAATAAACCACTTTGACCATTTCAGATTTTTCCAGGCCAAAAATATTTCTTTGTGTTATATTTATCCCACGGTACAAAGTCACAGGATTACATAGAATATTCAGCACACAAACAGGCCATTCGGCCAACCAGTCCATGCCGGCATTTATGCTCCACTTGAGCCTCTTCCCTCTCTTCCTCTTCTAAATTCATCAGCATAACCCTCTATTCCCTTCTCCCTCATATGCTTATCCAGCCTCCCCTTAAATGCATCGATACTATTTGCTTCAACCACTCCCTGTGGTAGCGAGTTCCACATTCTCACCACTCATGGGCCAGCCCACACTGCGATCTATGGATAGTAGGAGCATGTGTGCACACTAGGTCCGTGCAGCAGAGCTTGGTCTCCAGTCATCTTGTTAACCCTTGCCACTGGACCAAGACCTAGCTCTGTCGAGCCCGTGTGGTGGCTGGTGTGCAACGGCCACCACACATTAAAAGAATCCATGCACAGGCATCTTCCACCCTTCAGGATGTAGTTCGGGACCTCGAATGTCAGGTCCCTCATTGAAACAAACACCTGTGAACTCATCCCTTTTTGGTGTGGAAGCAAGTCATCCTCGATACGAGTGACTGCCTAATACTAATACTCACCACTCTCAGGGTAAAGAAGTTTCTTCTGAATTCCCTATTTGATTTCTTGGTGACTATCTCATATTGATTGCCTCTAGTTTTGCTCTGCCCCACAAGTGGAAAAACTCTCTGTGTCTACTCAAACGAAACCATTCAGAATTTTAAAGACCTGTATTTGGTCACCCCTCAGCCTTAACGATGTATGACTTTGCCGTTGGGATAAATGTAGCACACAGAGAAAGGATCCACCCTACCCGAGGGTGGTTTGTCGCACAATAGGGCGTGTCAGAAAAATTCACTCAATCCCTTGCCCCAAGTCGATGCAAGCAGAATGTGCAAGTGACTTACTATCCATCAGCCTGATTCCATTTTCTCTGACAGCTAAATTGGAATCTGATTAAAACAAGACACTTGAGGGTGACAGACGGAGAGTAGCCGCTCTGTGCCGAGCTCCTCTCTGCGTACAGGGCAAGGCGGACCCAATTTCAATGAATACATAGAAGCCGCTACACTCTCTTCAGGCCTCATTTGGTGGATCCAAAATGATTCGATATTAAAATAAAACATGCTGGAAATACACGGCAAGTCTGTCGGCATCTGAAAAGAGAGAAGATTGGTTAACATCGCAGGTCAATAACTTTCATTGGAACTGACTGCTTCAGTCCAGCAGTTTCTGCAATATGTTTATTCATGCTCAAAGCTGGCTGGCAATTACATAAGAACATAAGAACATAAGAATTAGGAACAGGAGTAGGCCATCTCGCCCCTCGAGCCTGCTCCGCCATTCAATAAGATCATGGCTGATCTGGCCGTGGACTCAGCTCCACTTACCCGCCCTCTCCCCATAACCCTTAATTCCCTTATTGGTTAAAAATCTATCTATCTGTGACTTGAATACATTCAATGAACTAGCCTCAACTGCTTCCTTGGGCAGAGAATTCCACAGATTCACAACCCTCTGGGAGAAGAAATTCCTTCTCAACTCGGTTTTAAATTGGCTCCCCCGTATTTTGAGGCTGTGCCCCCTAGTTCTAGTCTCCCCGGCCAGTGGAAACAACCTCTCTGCCTCTATCTTGTCTATCCCTTTCATTATTTTAAATGTTTCTATAAAATCACCCCTCATCCTTCTGAACTCCAACGAGTAAAGACCCAATCTACTCAATCTATCATCATAAGGTAATCCTCTCATCTCCGGAATCAGCCTAGTGAATCGTCTCTGTACCCCCTCCAAAGCTAGTATATCCTTCCTTAAGTAAGGTGACCAAAACTGCACGCAGTACTCCAGGTGCGGCCTCACCAATACCCTATACAGTTGCAGCAGGACCTCCCTGCTTTTGTACTCCATCCCTCTCGCAATGAAGGCCAACATTCCATTCGCCTTCCTGATTACCTGCTGCACCTGCAAACTAACTTTTTGGGATTCATGCACAAGGACCCCCAGGTCCCTCTGCACCACAGCATGTTGTAATTTCTCCCCATTCAAATAATATTCCCTTTTACTGTTTGTTTTTCTAAGGTGGATGACCTCACATTTTCCGACATTGTATTCCATCTGCCAAACCTTAGCCCATTCGCTTAATCTATCTAAATCTCTTTGCAGCCTCTCTGTGTCCTCTACACAACCCGCTTTCCCACTAATCTTTGTGTCATCTGCAAATTTTATTACACTACACTCTGTCCCCTCTTCCAGGTCATCTATGTATATTGTAAACAGTTGTGGTCCCAGCACCGATCCCTGTGGCACACCACTAACCACCGATTTCTAACCCTTGTCAGATGGGTCTACTACAAACTGAAATTGCATTTTTATTTTCTGCTGTGTATGGGTAGCATGCTCAGATTTATCAATTAACCCCAAATAACATACTGGAGAACACATGGGACACCCAATATGTTCTCCTCTCACCTCAGAAAGTAACATACCGCCAGACCAATGCATATAGGCTGAAACTAGTTGGTCGGATTTATTTATGTAAAAGTATACACAGAGCTAAAAAGTACTAATTGCATACAAAAAGCAAGCTTGCACAATAAATGAACTCAAGTGTCTATTGAAAAACGGGAAAAGAGATTTCGGGCCAATTTTCACAGCTCCCACCTGGCAGGAACTGGGACATTGCGGGTTGAAAATGGCCCTGCCCCACATATCGGCCTTTTCCCACTCCCGGTATGGCTGCCGCCGTTTTCGTTCGGGCTTTTGCATGGGCTTTTGAGATTCTAATAGGCATAACATGGGCCGCCCACGATCCGCCCATTGGCACCAGAGATTGAGCGGCCTAACCAGTGTTTACCCTCCATCTGAGCAAATAGTTTAAAATTGATTTACCCGCTCTGCTTAAAATATCTTTCAATCACGATTTCTTTCTCCACCGATAACAAAATGTGCCAACTTACGTGTGACACATGTTATGTGACAACTAGATTGTGCCAACTGTGTGTGCTAGATGCAAGACTTCATATACCAGTGGATTTCTCATGGCACATGATAAGTCAGAGAATATGGTCTCATTCTTACCTGTCTTTTTCATCTTGGTGCTTCCAAGTCTCAAGTCTGCTTTTGTCTCTATACCTTTTTTTGTTGCTTTCCTCATCTCTTCAGCTCCTCCCGCTGTAGTTAACTTTTCATTCAGGTGAGTGCTGAAGTGTGGCTGGACACGGCGTGATTTGGCTAGGTCGGGTGAGAAAAGAAGCCATTGAGAGTTGTGGACTACATTTTCAGTGCTTTCTCCTTGCTCGCAACCACTCCCTCATGCGATCCCTCCCCATTTACCTTTCCATGATCCTCCTCCTCTTCCTACCACCTGCTCATCCCCAGCCCCTCTGAACTTGTATCCTCCCCTCCCCTCACTCCGAGGTTACTCACCTCACTCTTAACCCTCCATCCACTCTCACCTCACTCCGACTGACCTGACCTATGGGTGGGTGGCCTTAACCTGTTTCCCTGTGACTCACAGTATAGCTTCAGAGCCACAAGTAACTAATAAACACTGTTGGTAAACCTACAAATAAAACCTCTCTCCTGTGCACTGATTAAATACCTCGACCTACAGCCTGGATCTTTCATTAGCTTATTGCCCGGTACCACTCAGAGATAATGTTTATCCTTTTATTTTATTTTTGAGTAGGAGTTTAGTTAAAAGTGATAAATAGCCTATTCCCACAATATAATTTAAGGTCAAGACCGATGAGGCTTTCTAAAATCATATCGTGAGAAGTGGAATAAATTAAATTTGTGCATAGAAAATAAATTTGTGAACACTTCACTGCAACAGCATCAGATGCACATCAATTTCTGTTATGCAATTTGTCCCTTGTAGCTTCCTCCTTAATAGCAAAACTATTTATAAATACACTCAGGGTGGGGGTGGGGGGGGGGGGGAGTTTACCCCCTTAGCGCCAGTAGTTGGCGGTAATATGGCATTGAGTGCTGTAACGACAACTCCCGTCGAATCCAGCGCCACACCCCATAGCGCTGCCGGTAACAGCGATGGCCGCGGACTTCAACGTCAGGGAGATTGTGGCGTCAGTGAGTGTGCATTGCTCACTGAACACCCGATCTGCCAAATTGCTTCTCGCCAGTTACCTCACCGACAGGGAGAGCTGGTGAGCAGCACCAGGAAGCCAGCTCCAGGGACATTATTTAAAGGGATCAGCCCCAATCACTCGCACATGACAGGTTAGTGAAGTTTCAGTGCCTGTGTATTAGTTCCTGATGCTGCAGCAATTTTTATTTAGTGATTTAGAAACATAGAAACATAGAAAATAGGTGCAGGAGTTGGCCATTCGGCCCTTCGAGCCTGTACCACTATTCAATATGATCATGGCTGATCATGCAACTTCAGTACCCCATTCCTGCTTTCTCTCCATACCCCTTGATTCCTTTAGCCGAAAGGGCCACATCTAACTCCCTCTTGAATATATCTAACGAACTGGCCTCAACAACTTTCTGTGGTAGAGAATTTCACAGGTTCACAATTCTCTGACTGAAGAAGTTTCTCCTCATCTCGGTCCTAAATGGCTTACCCCTTATCCTTAGACTGTGATCCCTAGTTCTGGACTTCCCCAACATTGGGAACATTCTTCCTGCATCTAACCTGTCCAATCCTGTCATAATTTTATATGTTTCTATGCGATCCCCTCTCATTCTTCTCAATTCCAGTCGATCTAGTCTTTCTTCATATGTCAGTCCAGCCATCTCGGGAATCAGTCTGGTGAACCTTCGCTGCACTCCCTCAATAACAAGAATGTCCTTCCTCAGATTAGGAGACCAAAACTGTATACAATATTCCAGGTGTGGCCTCACCAAGGCCCTGTACAACTGCAGCAAGACCTCCCTGCTCCTTTGAAGGTTCTTTGGTATCAGGAGTGTTGTGGAAAGTAGAAAAGTGCAACATTTATCCTTGAAAGATCCAAGCTACAACACTTGTCCACCTTGCCCTCCAAGATCTATGGCGGAGGGAGCAGAGGCAACGAGGAAGCTGGGAACATGTGCGCAGAGGGAGGAGGAAGAAGACGAGGAACAGGAGGGAGGGAGCAGGCAGCCAGACAATTGGACTTCCGGATAGGCGGTCCAAGTCTGACTCATCAGACTCTGATTTGAATGAATGAAATCCCAGATCCCCGTTGCTCACTATATCCCCATCATACCAGCTCCGTGTTATGCCTTATCACAACATCTTCCTGGGTGCAAAGGTGAAACGAGACAGACCGCAAAATATTCCACACTCTATTAATAAACTTATGCATAAACATATACATATCACATACATTCTAATAACTAATGGCCCTTGTGTCTGCCATAGTTGAATAGCTGTCATCGTTTTGAAGGTGCGAGATGTGGGTTTGAGTGTTGGTGGGCTAGTGCTGGGAGGTGTGGTGCATTGAGCACAGTGTGAAGCTTGTGATACAGATGGTGGTATGTAACATTTATTGAAGCCTTCACTCACCCTGCCAACCTGTGTGAGCTGGTTAAAGATATTCCTGCACTGGCTGTGGATCCTGGGAACCACAGTGCTGTCCGTGATGTGGTGCACTCCACATAGTCTGGCAGGCTTGCGGGGAGGGCCTCCTGCCAGTTGTGGGGGAGAGAGGTTGCAGGACCGCCCGCCTTCTCTTCACCGCTAAAACCAATACCTCCAAAGCTCCCTCGGAAAACTCCCGGGCTCTCTTCCTGGGGCGGCGATCTGCCATCAGAATTTGTAAATAAGTGCTCCTTCTCTTATGGTTGTTGAGGCAGCTGTACACCCAACATTGCTGAGAATAAGATGCTATAGCATCAATGAACCTCCCCTTCAAGCTGTGCAAAAATCAATCATTAATTCCATTTAGACTATACCCGATATTGGACCATCTTTTCAGTGTAATGCCAATGAGCTTGAGTTTTCAGACTAGATTTATGTCTCCAACCATTTTAATGAGGCGTGAGGACGAATATTGCATGCAGCCTAGACGATTTTCACCTGGCACTAATTTGCCGTTTTCAGTCTAAATATTTTGAGTTTGTGAGCTGCTGAGATCTGCCACTAATGGCTAGAGTGAGGGAATTTCTACAATTTACAAATGTTGCCTATTGCCCCCAAAACATTGAAGCCTAGGGTTTTCCTGTGGGGATCCCACTTCATTTCATGTTTGTGGAAGATGAGGAAGATTCCCAGGTGCCAGTGAGAATGTTGCACTCTATCAAGGAGGCTTTGAGGGTGTCCTTGAAACATTTCCTCTGCCCACCTGGGGCTTGCTTGCCGTGTAGGAGTTCCGAATAGAGTGCTTGCTTTGGGAGTCTCGTGTCAGGCATGTGGACAATGTGGCCTGCCCAACATGTGGTGTATCAGGAGGCAAAGGAGAAGGCTAAAGCCAATCTGTCAATATCCATTAATATGTGTTTATTGGGACAGCAGCTTGTATGAAGGCACAAGTGAGGAGTTATGCTTCAGGAAACCTTGGATAATCTATGTCAGCATCTGGACCCAAACCTTCAGCCCATATCCAGTGTCTGAACAGCACCGCAGCAAATATGTGACTCTCAACCTCTCAATTTTTATGCCACTGGCTTCTTCCAGGTTGTCACTAAGGGCTTGTGTAACCTTAGTGAAGGTGCAATCTGTGCCTGCATTTGCCAGGTGATGGATTCCCTCTTTAGGAAAGCTGAAGACTTCATCAATTTTGGTTTGATGCCAGTTGGATGGAAGGGTGATACAATTCTCCAAAGGCAATAGATAGGATCCATGTTGCCTTGCAGGCCCCATCCATTAACCCAATGAATTTCTTTAACAGAAATGAATCCCACTCCCTCAATGTGGAACAGGTATGTGACCAGCAGCATAGAATTGGTCACGTGAATGCCTGCTTCTCTGGAAGGTATCACAATGTCTTTGTCATGCGGCAGACTAGCCTGCTGACTCTTTTGAGGGATGATATGAAGGTGTACGGATGGTTGTTGATCAACAAGGTGTACCTGTTGTTTCTTTGGCCAAAGCCTCCACTTCCAGTGCCTACCTCAGCAGCTGAACGTTGTTGCAATGTGGCACTGGCATCCAGTAGAGTGGTCGCAGAGAGGTCTATTGGGGTACTGAAGGGCCGTTTCCAACGCTTTGATAGGTCTGGAGGGGCTGTTCACATCTTGGTAACGTCGACTTCACAACTTTGCTGTTTAGAAAGGTCTGGAGCTGCGGCCCTGGAAGAGGAAGGCTCGGCTGCTGTGGTGGCTGCAGGCAAAACTCAGAAGGATCTGGAATTGGAGGAGTGGACAGTTCCAGCTGCCTGATGTTCTCCAGGGATTGACGTCACTACCCTGTCTGCACAGCCCTTGCTATAGGAAGACTTGGATTTATATAGCGCCTTTCATAACCACCAGACGTCTCAAAGCGCTTTACAGCCAATGAAGTACTTTTTTTTAAAGTGCAGTCACTGTTGTAATGTGGGAAACGTGGCAGCCAACTTGCGCACAGCAAACTTCCACAAACAGCAATGTGATAATGACCAGATCATCTGCCGTTGTTATGTTGATTGAGAGATAAATATTGGCCAGGACACCGGTGATAACTCCCCTGCTCTTCTACGAAATAGTGCCATGGGATCTTTTTACATCCACCTGACAGAGCAGACGGGGCCTCAGTTTAACGTCTCATCTGAAAGACAGCACCTCCGACAGTGCCGCACTCCCTCAGAGTGTCAGCCTAGATTTATGCGCTCAAGTCCCTGGAGTGGGAATTGAACCCACAACCTTCCGACTCAGAGGCGCGAGAGTGCTACCCACTGAGCCGCAACTGACACTTTGACTTTAACTCGGGGGCGCTTTCAGGGCGGGAGGGGTGCAGGCCGGGTGAGAGTCCCCACTCCACCCTCCCCATTCAGTCTCTCTTTTCATCTCCAACACCCGGCTGGTCCACTTCTCACCTGGGCTGGACTTGGGCAGGTAACAGCTGCTGGTCCGCGGAAAATGGAGCGGCCCGTGGCACGGTGTAGGCGGTGGGTTTGTTCCGGGTGGCCTTCGCGGTCAGGAAGGTGGAGCGGAGTCCTGCGGCAGGAGAGACCTGAGTTGTCCTTGCCGGGATTGGGAGCAACACACCTGCTCCTCCAGGCCCCACAAAGAAAGGAACAATACTGACCTTCTCCAGCAGTGTCTGGGGTTGGTCCTCTTCTGTCCCGGGCCGGCCTGGCGCAGCACTTTACCCGCTCAGGCCTGAGTTAAAATTGCAGTCAGGTACCGATGATGTCATTGGGACCCGACATACATATGTAAAGAAGGAGCCTGCTGGCTTTGGGTGGGTGGCCTTGCCATTTGCTCAGTTGGTGGGATTCTGGCAGCTCCAGAGCGGGCAAGTAACTCAGAGTAGATTCCACCAGGCGGGTAGGGTGAAAGTCGGCCCATCATCATCATCATCATCATCATAGGCAGTCCCTCGGAGTCGAGGATGACTTGCTTCCACACTAAAAATGAGTTCTCAGGTGACTGAAGAGTCCAACGCGGGACCTTCAGTCCATGTCACAGGTGGGGCAGACGGTGGTTGGAGGAACAGGATGGTGGGGAGCCTGGGTTGCAACACCCTCCTTCCGCTGTCAACGCTTGACTTCAGCATGCTCTCGGCGACAAGACTCGAGGTGCTCAGCGCCTTCTCAGATGCTTTTCCTCCACTTTGGGCAGTCTTTGGCCAGGGATTCCCAGGTGTCAGTGGGGGTGTTACATTTTTTTCAAGGAGGCTTTGAGAGTGTCCTTGAAGCGGTTCCTCTGCCCACCTGGGGCTTGCTTGCCGTGTCGAAGCTCCGAGCAAAGCGTTTGTTTTGGGAGTCTCGTGTCAGGCATGCGGACGATGTGGCCCATCCAGCAGAGCTGGTCGAGCGTGGTCAGTGCTTCGATGCTGGGGATATTGGCCTGAGCGAGGACACTGACGTTGGTGCGCCTATCCTGCCAATGGCTTTTCAGGATCTTGCGGAGGCAGCGCTGGTGGTACTTCTCCAGTGCTTTGAGGTGTTTGCTGTACATAGTCCATGTCTCTGAGCCATACAGGAGGGCGGGTATCACCACTGCTCTGTAGACCATGAGTTTGGTGCTGGGTTTGAGGTCCTGGTCTTCAAACACTCTCTTCCTCAGGTGGCACACTGGAAGCGGTGTTGGACCTCGACATCTGCCCTTGTTGACAGTAGGTTCCCAAGGTATGGAAAATGGTCCACGTTGTCCAAGGCCTCGTCATGGATTTTGATAACCAGGGGGGCAGTGCTGTGTGGCCGGGACAGGTTGGTAGAGGGCCTTTGTCTTACGGATGTTTAGTGTATGGCCTATGTTCTTGTACGCCTCGTTGAAGGAGTTGACGATGGCTTGGAGTTCGGCCTCCGAGTGTGTGCAGACACAGGCTTCGTCTGCGTACTGTAGTTCGATGACGGAGGATGGGACGACCTTGGATTTGGCCTGGAGACGGGGCAGGTTGAACAGATTCTCGTTTATGTAAAGAAGGAGCCTGCTGGCTTTGAGTGGGTGGCCTTGCCACTTGCTCGGTAAAGCAGGTTAATAGCTCCAGTGCGGGCAAGTAACTCAGGGTAGTTTACACCAGGCGGGTAGGGTGAAAGTCGGCCCACATTGTTTCCGTTACCTCTTTAATATCGAGTGATAGGGAGTAAGTGTCTGACTCCTGCATTGCGCCCTGTGTCTAGAAGGTTGCAGTGACATAAACAATGGGGCAGTGGGGACCTTCACTGTCACTGGGAGCTCAGTGCCTCTGGTTGACTGCCTCTCTTTCAGTTGCAACTTATCTGCTGAGCTCAGGTCTCTGTGCACTGTTCCTCTTTGAAGGCTAGTAACTCTAGATCTGCTACTTGGTAGTTTGCTCCGTGAGTTAGACATCTCCCATGTCCTCTGTGCTCTTGAGCCTCCTGGTCCTGCTGTACTAAGACACTGCCAATAACAGCCGCTGCACGCATGCTGTGTGGCTGAAAACCTTTCTACTCCAATCGCTTCTGTTGCTGCTTAAGTGATCCTAAAAATACTCTCCCCTTCCTTCAGCTGGAAAGTGAATATGAGCCACTTTTTATTCATGTTCCCTCCCTGCACAATTCAGCGGGAGATCCTCAAGGCCTTACGAGTTCTTAACAATCACTTCCATTACTTCTTCCACTGGCTTCCTTGCGTGTTGTACACCTTCCAGTGTCCAATCCTTATCTAAGTTTATCAATCTGAGTAACTATCTGGGCTGGTGACTGTAAGTGAGAGGATGAATGAAGTTGTGAGAAAACCTCTGCTCACACTCCCTGATGTTGAAGGTCCCAGTACAGCATCTATTTCCCTCTCTCGGCATTCTTCTGTTCTTTACTACCAGCTCCTGCGGAGAAAGAAGGCAGAGAACGGCACTGAGTTTACTTGCCATCTTACTTTTCCTTACTGTTCGGCCATGTAAATGCGTCCATGGTGAATGAGTCAGAAAAGTAATAAACAAATATCTTTTAACAAAACCAACTTGCTCTGCACAAACTAGCTGCAGGTGCAGACCCTCCCACATCCACAATGGTTTTTTCACCTGCTGGGTTATTCGATCATCATCATCATAGGCAGTCCCTCGAAATCGAGGAAGACTTGCTTCCACTCTAAAAATGAATTTTTAGGTGACTGAACAGCCCAATTCGGGAATTACAGTCTCTGTCAGAGGTGGGACAGACAGTGGTTGAAGGAAAGGGTGGGTGGGGAGTCTGGTTTGCCGCACGCTCCTTCCGCTGCCTGCGCTTGCTTTCTGCATGCTCTCGGCGACAAGACTCGAGGTGCTCAGCGCTCTCCTATATGGATGCTCTTCCTCCACTTAGGATGGTCTTTGGCCAGGGACTCCCAGGTGTCGGTGGGGTTGTTGCCTTTTATCAAGGAGGCTTTAAGGGTGTCCTTGAAACTTTTCCTCTGCCCACCTAGGGCTTGCTTGCCGTGTAGGAGTTCTGAGTAGAGCGCTTGCTTTGGGAGTCTTGTATCAAGCATGCGAACATTGTGGCCCGCCCAACAGAGCTGGTCGAGTGTGGTCAGTGCTTCGATGCTGGGGATGTTGACCTGATCGAGGACACTAACGTTAGTGCGTCTGTCCTCCCAGGGGACTTGCAGGATCTTGCAGAGACAATGCTGGTGGTATTTCTCCAGCGATTTGGATGCCTGCTGTTGGGTATCATGCAGCTTGTTCACCTGAATAATATATCATTTTTTATTGCACGAGAACAGAATGCTTGTTACTTTCAGGCACGAAATTTGAACTAGTTGACAACTACTGAACCTGTCTTGGGGAGTTTGCATAGAGAAAATGAGTCTTCAATGGGCACGCCTGCATTGCAGGCTTCTCCAGTGAGATCATTTTATATCCCTACATTTGTTACCGCACTTTTAGGCTTAATATCGATCTGTAGTCTGCAATGTTTAAAAGTTAGATTAATGGCAGTTTGCTGCTATTGCACTTACCATTGCTGACCTTGTGAGGTCATTAAACTTCTTCCTGCACTAGAGGGTCATACTGGGGATCGGATGTTGCCTGTGCCACCGCCTTCTGCATGGCTCTGCTTGCTGTATTAGTGGGTTTCTTTCCACCCACACCCACTATGCAATTCCTCCAGCACCTAATTTAGTCAGAAGATTACTGATATCACTTGGTGAAAGGTTTGCTGATCCCCTTTTAGTTGTTCCTGCTGGAGCCACTTTTTCACTTTGTTGCCTGCTGATCCTGTTTTACAAGCAGACCAGTTTTAAATCCTAAAGTCCGCAGTCATCTTGAATGTGGGGCAATTTTGATGGACCAGATGGTCTTTTCTTGCCCGTCAGTTGGGCATGTTGATAAATAGGTTGACCCTGTGATCACTGGCAATCAGCGTTGAGCCGCTGGCCAATTGCAATCCCCCCACCACACGCGCTGCTCTGCGCTTCCAGTCGCAGATCCCGGGTCTTGGAATTTTGCAGCAGTTAATATTTAATTAAGATTGTTGCCAACAAATTTCTTTATGATTTTTGGTGCAGTGGGCATTATTGGGATGGTTGAGGCTAATGGAGGTGAAAATTAGAGTGGGATCCATTACCCCAGGTCACCGCTCCCTCTTCTTTATACACTGGGGTTGAGGCGGGGGGGGGGGGGGTGTGGGGAGACAGGCGGTTTGTTGTGTCCAACCATTTTCCAGCTGATGTCAGAGAAGAATGCGGATACCGATGGGATGGCAAAATTCGGCAGAATTTCCGCCGGTTCCGCCTCTAATGCTCCCATTGTGGTGCACACCTGCATGAAGCACCTGCGTGCAGTGCTGCCAAATGGTGGCGGTGGGGCCCACCAAATTTGGAGAGGCTGGCTTCTGTACAGCAGCTGACTGTGAGCTACCTCAGCGAAAGGAGCCTTCTTGGAAAAGGACCAATTCTTTGCATTTGAAACCTTCTTCGGCTGTGATAGAGAATTCAAGCCGGCTGCAAGGATCTGTGAGAAAACACAGATAGCAGTTAGATTGTGTGCGTGTGAGATAGCACGATGCCTTAAGCATCAATCACATTTGACATCTTAGGACTTTGGGCTGAGAGCCAACCATGGGTTAACAACACATACTGTTGAATCAGTTGAGCCAATAAGATCAAAGGGGGCGAGTTCATTATTGTAAGTTGATCTGTTATAAGTTCAGCCATTTAAGCCATGTGTTCGCAGTATAACAAAGACCTGGCATTCAGCCAGAAGCTTGTTTGCTGCTGCTGGAATAAAGTTACTTTAAATCTACGACCGGATTTTGCATTTCATTGAAAATTAAGAGATCTAACAGGCTGGACTTGCCAGCACTTGGGCCAAAATTGCTAGCCAACACGGTGATTTCCTCAATCTGCCACCCTCCCTTAGTGGGCAGCACAGCTCCACTGATACTGGCACATGCATCCGCCCATTTTATTCAAGTAGCTTGAAACCAGAAGCCCCGCTCTGCCATAATAACAATCACCGAGCTGGATGGTAGATTTTCATGGCCTCTGGGTTTCAAGTGTTTGTTTTAGGTATACAGAACGTGCCTGAATTTCTGATACGTGCTGTCAGTGGGCAAGGCTCCCTGCTGACAGCGTGACGTTAGAAAATTACTCCCACAGACTTAATATCATTGTAATAAGGCCAATCCCAACATTGGAGTAATGTTATCACTATGGCGCTAGGGTTAAGTTTACCAGCTGAAAACTTTGAAGACTGGTCGGCTCAGGATGTCACTCATTGCGAAGAAGCTGTCAGCAGTCTGAGCATTCATATAGTCAAAGTGCTCATCATCATCATAGGCGGTCCCACGAACGAGGATGACTTGCTTCCACATGGGTTCACAGATGTTTCAATGAAGGACCCGATATTCCAGTCCTGAACTCCAATTGAAGGGGTGGAAGATGCCTTGATACGGGTGACATGACACACACAATGAGTGCTCAACGTGCCGACCCACAAAGAACATGAATACGGTGCATGGATAAGGTTCCTCATACAATGAGTTCCTGATCTTGGCCTTTTCATCAGGAAGAAACCTTTCCCAACGGGGGAAGAGATAGAATCAGAGGGAGAATCATCCCGAACCACCTTCATGCCCTTTGGCAGAGCCCTGTGGACAGGTAGCCCTGGCAGAAGTGATTCACTCCTTAACTATCTTGGCAAATATTTCCAGTAATAATATAAACTTGGTGCTTGCCTTCACCCTTCTCTGGACTCTTTCTACATCACTTCAAAGGTCATCGCTCCTTACTGACATGTTTCTTGAACAAGTTTTATAACAACAACTTGTATTTATATAGCGCCTTTAACATAGTGAAACATCACAAGGTGCTTCACAGGAGTATTATGGGACAAAACATTTGACACCAAGCCACATAAGAAGAAATTAGGGCAGGTGACCAAAAGCTTGGTCAAAGAGGTAGGTTTTAAGGACTGTCTTGAAGGAAGAAAGAGAGGTAGAGAGGCGGAAAGGTTTAGGCAGGGAGTTCCAGAGCTTGGGGTCTAGGCAACAGAAGGCACGGCCACCAATGGTTGAGCGATTATAATCAGGGATGCTCTAGAGGGCTGAATTAGAGGAGCACAGACATCCTGGGGTGTTGTGGGGCTGAAGAATATTACAGAGATAGGGAGGGGCGAGGCCATGGAGGGATTTGAAAATAAGGGTGAGAATTTTAAAATCGAGGCGTTGCTTAACTGGAAGCCAATGTAGGTCAGCGAGCACAAGGGTGATATATGAGCGGGACTTGGTGTGAGTTAGGGCATGGGCAGCCGAGTTTTGGATCACCTCAAGATTACGGAGGGTAGAATGTGGGAGGCCAGCCAGGAGTGCGTTAGAATAGTCAAGTGTAGAGGTTACAAAGGCATGGATGAGGGCTTCAGCAGCGGATGAGCTGAGGCAAGAGCAGAGACGGGCGATATTACGAAAGTGGAAATAGGCGGTCTTAGTTATACTGCAGATATGTGGTCAAAAGCTCATTTCAGGGTCAAATATGACACGAAAGTTGCAAACTGTGGTTCAATTGGGGAGAGGGATAGAGTCAGTGGCTAGGAAATGGAGTTTGTGGCGGGGACCGAAAACAATGGCTTTGGTCTTCCTAATATTCAATTGGAGAAAATTTCTGCTCATCTAGAGCTGGATGTCAGACAAGCAGTCAGACAATTTAGAGACTGTGGAGAGGTCAAGAGAAGTGGTGATGAGGTAGAGCTGGGTGTAGTCAGCGTACATGTGGAAACTGACCCTGTGTTTTCGGATGATGTCACCAAGCGGCAACATGTAGATGAAAAATAGGAGGAGGTCAAAGATAGATCCTTGGGGGGACACCAGAGGTAACGATGTGGGTCGGCAAGAGAAGCCATTGCAGGTGATTTTCTGGCTATGATTAGATAGCGGAGAACGGAACCAGGCGAGTGCAGTCCCACCCAGCTGGACGACAGTGGAGAAGCATTGGAGGAGGATAGAGTAGTTAACTGTGTCAAAGGCTGCAGACAAGTCAAGAAGAACGAGGCGGGATAGTTTACCTTTGTCACAGTCACAAAGGATGTCATCTGTGAGTTTGATGAGAGCCGTTTCGGTACTGTGACAGGTGTGGAAACCAGATTGAAGGGATTCAAACATGGAATTGCAGGAAAGATGGGCACGGATTTGGGAGGCAACAACATGTTCAAGGGCTTTGGAGAAGAAAGGGAGGTTGGAGATGGGGCAGTAGTTCGCAAGGATGGAGGGGTCGAAGGTTGGTTATTTAAGGAGAGGGGTGATGGCAGATTTGAGGGAGAGCCGGACATTACCTGAGGTGTGAGAACCGTTAACAATGTCAGCTAACATGGGAGCCAGAAAAGGGAGTTGGGTGGTCAGCAGTTTGGTGGGAATAGGGTCAGGGGAGCAGGACGTGGGTCTCATGGACAGGATAAGGTCATGAGGGGAAATTGGAGAGAAACTGGAGAAAGATTTGAGTTCAGGGCTAGGGCAGGGGGGATCCTTAGAGGAAGTTCGACCCGGTGGTCTAGGGGAAGGAAGGGAAGAGGTGGCTGAATGGATGGTATCAATCTTAGAGACAAAGAAGTCCATGAGCTCCTCACACTTATTGTCGGAGGGAAGGTGGAGACTGGGGAGAGGGCTATAAAAAGACGGTTAGTAGTTGGGAATAGAAGCCGGGGGTTATCTTTACATTCCAGAAGGATTCTGGAATAGTGAGCAATTTTGGCAGACGAGAGCAATACCTGATAATGTTTTGCGTGGTCCAGTCAGATCTGGTGGGAAATGGCTAATCCAATTGTCCGCCATATCCGCTCAAGTCTGCATCCCTTGGATTTAAGGATGCGAAGATCAGGGCTGTACCGGGGGAACGGCCGGGGCGAGAGAGAGTACGGGGCCAAAATTGCCCCTCTCAGAAAGGCCCGTTAGCGTCTCCGGGAAGCGCTAATGGGACGCTAAAGGGTTTTTACCCGTGTGCAGGTGGCCAGAGCGCCCGGTGCGAGAAAATTTGGTGTCCCGGCCGCCTTTAAAGGTGAGGTGGTAAAGCGGCATCCGCCATTTTTTTTCTGTTGGCTGGGTCACCAACATGCAGACCAGCGCCCCTCCTGAGTACCAGGCCACTGGCCCGGCTAACACCCTCCCTGATGGCCTAGTGGGGGCTGCAGAGTTCGCAGCGGCCCTCCCCTTTAAAAGAACGGAAGGGACATTGTGGCGCATCAGCGTGATGCGTCATGTCCGCCTCGCGCTGATGTCATCAGCGTTGCACTGATATGCTGAGCACGGTGCTGAGCGTCACAAGAACAGGCTGGTCATGCAACATGCATGTTTTTTCTCAAAGAGACAAATTCCGCACCGGCACAAAGAAAACATAGATTTCGAATTGACCGCCCCAAGCCCAGCAGGGGGCAATTTCGGCCCCTAATTGTTTTAACAGGGACTAGGGCAACAAAGGTGGTGATGAGGGTGTGATTGAGCAGATCAGTAGCTGCAGAAATGAAGGACAGTTTGGAGTTCATGAGTGCAGTTGGGCGAGAGTTTTTTCTTGAGGCGGACACGGAAGGCAAAGTCGGGGCCGGGGAGGTGGGTGGAAGGAGGATATGGGTGGAGAGCGATATGAGGAAGTGGTCAGAGATGGCCTTATCTGCGATTGACACGCAGCGAGTCGCGAGGCCACGAGAGATGGCAAGGTCGTGGGGGGGTGGCCATGAATATGGGTTGGGGAGGGAGAGATTCCGGGAGGTTAGTGAACTCAGAGGAGAGAGGCCACGACGAATTGAGGTGGAGGTTGAAATCACCGAGGATGAGAAGTCGTTCGGCGCAGAGGCAGAGGGAGGAAAGCAGTGAAGAAATATCAGACTGCAAGATCGCGGCACGGAGCCCACGGTCCACCATTTTTTTTCTGTGAGCGCCACCTCCCCTTTAAGTAGCGCCCCGTGAGCGGCCAACTGCTGGCATTGCCCGCCGCAGCTTTTGGGGGCGCACCCGAGTTTTCAACATTAAAAATCACTTAAAAATAGGCAGGTTTTAACCCTTAGAGCCTTCTGGAAAAATAATTAAGATGAAAAAAATGGCCAAATGGCAGTCTGCTCTTAAAGCAGAATTACCTTCCGCACCTAAATAAAAGGGAAAGTTGCTTCAGCACTAACACAAATGGCTCTGCAAGCCAGGGATGGGGCACCCTGGGTCTCGCACGCAGCACTCCAGCTTTGTGTAGGGGGTCAACACTGCAAGAGAGATCCTCTACCTACAGGGAGCCAGGAGGCCTCCAGAAAAAATGATGTGAGACATCACTGGGGCCGTCACTGCCAACTTTGATGTCCCCACGACCTGGCTCCAGTGGCCAAAGAAGCTCCATAACCTCAGACCCGTGCACAGTGAATGTATCTTCAAAAGCCGTCTCCTACCAACTGCATCACTAGCCTCACGCACTGCTCAATGCATGACTCCCCCCCCCCCTCACCACCCCCAATCACTCACCTATCAACAATCTGCACCAAACATGAGGCTCACCTTCCATTCTGAGCTTCACTTCGCCCCCCTTGGAGGGGACGGTGCAAGCCATTCTTGGAAGTGTCATTGGCTGAGCCCTTGGCCAAGTGGTCGGGTTGAAAGGATACAAGCTGCTGATATCCTCCTTCTGACATTCACCTCTTGCTTTCCTGCCCTCTCCTCACCACATCTCCGCCCCTGGGCCTTCCTCATTTCACACACGCAGCTTGCCCAGCCAGTGGTTGACCAAGAGAGAGAGAAGAGTGGAGAAGAAAAAGAAACATCATCACTCGATTTTACACTTCCATGCAGCAGTTCCTCAAGGGCGACCAGCAAGGCAGGCCATGCAGTGTCCCCCACTAAAAGTCAGCAGCCTTCCATCAGCTGTGCTGCAGCCACTGGGGTAGCATCAGCAGGATAGGCAAAGGCACACAAGACAGACACTAAAGAAATGCATAAGGGGTGATGAGTTGATTTCTTGATGTCATAGTGGATGGATAGATGTATAAAGTTGGATTGGAAAGTTTGCTTTGTGGTAACTTTTATTTCAGCATCGTGGCAAAGAGGACACTGCGATAGTCCGTAACAGAGGGAAGGTAAGGTGGGGGACTAATATTGAAAGGGGAATTGGGGTTTGTGGTCACTGGGACCGTAGGCGGATGACTCCATCCTGGATGTCCCGACCAGAAAGGGGCTGTTTGGGTTGCTTCCTCCTCTTCTGCATCTTCCTTTTCCCTCAGTGAGCGGATTACTCTCTGAGTGAAGACATTTCTCCTCACCTCAGTCCTAAATGGCCAACCCCGTATTCTGAGACTGTGACCCCTGGTTCAGTCAATGTATTTGTCAGGTGTGATCTGCCTTTCATAAATCCCACTTTAGTCTGACATTCTTCTCTTTATGTTTGATAAGTGCACTTGAATTGCTTTCTGACAGACTGCAATATATTTCCTGTTATAAGTAACAAGCTGACAGAATTGAATTTCTGACCTTTTTTAATGGCTAGGATTGCATTGGCTTTTCTACACTAACGTTTCAACATCCAGCCAGTGAAGGTCAAACTGCCCAAAATTCTAACACATGAAAAATACAGTCAAATCATGATAAACACATCACAGTTTTTCCCGGAAATGTTTTTAATTAGATTATGTTCAGACCCTGAATCAAGCTTTTTAAAAAATTAATTCCTGGGATGTGGGCGTAGCTGGCAAGGCCAGCATTTATTGCCCATCCCTAATTCCCTAATTGCCCTTGAGAAGGTGATGGTGAGCCACCTTCTTTAACCGCTGCAGTCCGTGCGGTGAAGGTATTCCCACAGTGTTGTTAGGGAGGGCGTTACAGGATTTTGACCCAGCGACGATGAAGGAATGGTGACATACCTCCAAGTCAGGATGGTAGGTGACTTGGAGGGGAACTCGGAGCTGGCGGTGTTCCCATGCGCCTGCTGCCCTTGTCTTTCTCGTTGGCAGAGGTTGCGGGTTTGGGAGGTGCTGCCGAAGAAGCCTTGGTGAGTTGCAGTTCATCATGTAGATGGTACACACTGCTGCCACGATGCGCTGGTGATGGAGGGAGTGAATGTTTAAGATGGTGGATGGGGTGCCAATCAAGTGGGCTGCTTTGTCTTGGATGGTGGCGAGCTTCTTGAGTGTTGATGGAGCTGCACTCAGCCAGGCAAGTGGAGAGTATTCCATCACACTCCTGACTTGTGCCTTGTAGATGGTGGAAAGGCTTTGGGGAGTCAGAAGGTGAGACACTCGCCACAGAATACCCAGCTACAAAAGGTGTGGACAAGAATAGTACACTGGAACTCTGTTCTTAAATTCGAATAATGTCGCCTCTGAGTCAGAAATTTGTGAGTTCAAGCCCTCCTTCAGTGACTTGATCACATAATCCAGACTGACACTTCAGTGCCATACTGAGGGAATGCTGCAACGAGGGAGGTGCTGTCTTTCAGGTGGGATATTAAATTGAGGCTCCCTCTGGTGGATGTAAAAGATTGCATGACACTATTCAAAGAGCAGGGGTGTTCTCATGGTGTCCTGGCCCGTAAGGGAGCCCGCCCAATCTCCGTTCCTGTGAACTAAGGGACAGGAAATCGGACTGGCTTCATTCGGGACCTGTGATCGTTCTCATTCAGTTTCGCTGTATTTGCAGGACCCAAGCAATTCAAACATTTCCAACATGAAGAATATTGGGCCCAAATTTCTTATTATTTTAAACACTTCGTTGGCAAAAATGTTTCAGTGGGGCCTCACTGTGCAATTGGCCAAAAATAGGGCTGAAATGATCGACATGCTCCGATGGCGAGCCTCTTCATGTGGGGTCAGAAGCCATGCTAAATTGGTCACCGTCTCTGCTTAACATTAAATAAGCTAGTTGCCGGCACTACTCGTGTCTTCATTGGTGGCTTACTCAATGGGTAGGGGGGGGTGGCAGGGATGGGGCGGAGGGGGGTAAGAATCTGAAATGACTGGCATCAGTTAAAGACAGCCAGCTCTTTAAGGGGAGGTGCACTGTGGCTGCAACCAGTTTCATTCTCAACACTACAGAAATGGCAGGCAGCAGAGATAAGTGGAAGGTTTCGCCGTTTTTCAGATCAGCTTTGGAAGTGTTGGTGGAGGATGTCGGCAGGAGGTGGGGCCTCACCTTTCCACCCAGCAGCAGAAAGGTAACCCAGCTAGCTTCCCGGCAACAGTGGGCAGAGGTGGCAGAGCAGGTCCGTGTCAGACGCATTGCTGCAAGGATCTGGCTGCAATATCAAAAAAAGTTTATTGACCTCACAAGGGCGACTAAGGTAAGCCTCCAAGCTCAGATCTCTCATTACTGTCAGCCTAGCCCTGCATCAACTGTAGCCCCTGCACTCACAACCCTTACCTCCCTCGATTACCAACGCTCTCTTCTGTTCACTGCAGCACACCATTCCACCTCCTCCTGCTGCTATAGCATCACCTTGCACCGGCTGCTCACCTCATTATCAAATCTGGGCTGACAATCCAGCATAGTGCTGAGGGAGTGCTGCACTGTCGGAGGTGCCGTCTTTCAGATGTGACATTAAACCGAGGCCCCACCTGCCCTCTCAAGTGAACATAAAAGATCCCATGGCACTACTTCGAAGAAGGGCGGGGGAGTTATCCCCGGTGTCCTGGCCAATATTTATCCCTCAATCAACATAACAAAAACAGATTGTCTCATCATTATCACATTGCTGTTTGTGGGAGCTTGCTGTGCGCAAGTTGGCTGCAATGTTTCCTACATTACAACAGTGACTACACTCCAAAAGTACTTTATTGGCTGTAAAGTGTTTTGAGACGTCCGGTGGTCACAATCTTTCTTTTCTTTATTATCTCTTCCCCTCACCTCATCACACCTGTGCCATCTTGCACGCACCAGCAACATTATTCTACCCCGACGACAATAACCTGTATTTATATAGCGCCTTTAACGTAGCAAAACATCCCAAGGCGCTTCACAGGAGCGTTATCAAACTAAATTTGATACCGAGCCACATAAGGAGATATTAGGGCAGAAGACCAAAAGCTTGGTCAAAGAGGTAGGTTATAAAGGAGAAAAGAGAGGTAGAGAGGCAGAGAGGTTTAGAGAGGGAATTCCAGAGCCGACAATGGTGGAAAGTTTAAAATCGGAGATGCTCAAGAGGCTGGAATTGCAGATATCTCAGTGGGTTGTGGAGCTGGAGGAGATTACAGAGATAGGAAGGGGTGAGGCTGTGGAGGGATTTGAAAACAGGATGTGCATTTTTAAATCGAGGCCTTGCTTCAGTGGATATGCACATCCTCAAAACATCTCACTAAGTTAGAGCACAGTAACAGAGAATGGGAAGCCACAAAAGGCCAAGCATCTGTACACATCCTATCCTCTCTGGAAGAGACTATCATGGACATTGTTGGCGAGGAACGTGTCAAGTAGATTATAGGTTAGAATAGAGATCTGCACTGGAAAATTCACAGAGCACAAGTGCACAGGGGTAAGGGCAGGTGGATAGGACAACCCAGAAGCATGTCATTGGAGGGCAACCTTGCATCTGAGCCCTGCTGCAAAGGGCAGAGATGAAAAACTCAAGGGCCCTGCCTACAGAAAAGAACTGTTGACTATACAGCACTCTAAGTGCACTGCGCAGACTACCACAGAGCTTTGTAAGATTAGGATCACATGTCACACACTGTTATGTATGCAATAACTCGATAGACTGAATACTGTAAACTAACACAGGTACAAACCTGGCTCTGCTTTATTAGGGCCCAAAGTGAATACATTACATGATGGCTTGCCTTTTATACCTGGGCTGCACACCCGTGCGTACAGCCCAATGACCTCCGACAGTGGCGCCACCTGGTGGCTAGTAACCCCAAGCATACATACATGATAATATCCCCCTTTAAGATATTAGTAACAGTCTTTTTACAAATTGAGACGGTCCTGGGCTTTCCGCTCCTCCTCAGACTGTTCCGGTTCATCCGTGTGCCGCAGCTTTATCTGATCAACATGTTTCCTGCATGTTTGCCCATTCTTGAGCTTGACAATAAACACTCTGTTACCCTCCTTGGCCGTAACAGTACCGGCGATCCACTTGGGACCTTGACCATAATTTAGTACATACACAGGATCATCAACAGAAACGTGACACAGCAGCGCGATCATGATACCACTGCTGACTTTGACGTCTGTATTCAACATGATCGTTCAAGTCAGGGTGGACAAGTGAGAGCTTGGTCTTGAGACCTCTGTTCATCAATAGTTCAGCAGGGGAGATCCCGGTAAGCGTGTGAGGTCTTGTCCTGTAACTATGCAATAAGCAAGTCTGCAGTGAACCTTGGGTTACATGTTTCATACTGTGCTTGATGGTTTGGACAGCACGCTCTGCTTGACCATTAGATGCGGGTTTGACTGGTGCTGACCTCACATGTTTGATACCATTGAGTTTCATGAACTCTTGAAACTCCAGACAAGTGAAGCAAGATCCGTTGTCACTTACAACGATGTCAGGCAGACCATGAATGGCAAACATGACACGAAGGCTCTCAATGGTAGCTGTGGATATACTGGATGACATGATTATACATTCTATCCACTTGGACTATGCATCCACCACAACTAAAAACATCTTTCCCAGGAAGGGACCTGCAAAGTCGATGTGGATCCTGGACCATTGTTTAGATGGCCACGACCACAGACTCAGCGGCGATTCTGCTCGTGCTTTACTTAGCTGCATGCAAGTGTTGCACTGATGTACATATAATTCCAGATCAGAGTCAATTCCAGGCCACCATCCATGAGACCTGACAATGACTTTCATCATGACAATACCAGGATGAGTGCGATGTAGATCATGTACAAATTTCTCTCTGCCTTTCTTAGGCATAACAACATGATTACCCAACAATAAACAATCTGACTGAATGGATAGTTTGTCTTTGCGACGGTTGTAAGGTTTGGTCTCATCACCCATTTACTTGGGTATAGCAGACCAAGCACCACTAAGGACACAATGTTTCACAAACGATAATATCGGATCCTGGCTGCTCCAGGTCTTAACTTGTTGAGCCGTGTCAGGGGTTCCTTCACTTTCAAAAGCATCCATAACTAACAGTAGGTCCGCCGGTTGTGGCATTTCCAACTCCAGTGTGGGCAACGGCAGACGGCTCAGTGCATCGGCACAATACTCGGTGCCAGGTCGATGGCGAATGACATAATCATAAGCAGATAATGTCAGCGCCCACCTCTGGATGCGGGATGATGCATTGGTATTGATACCTTTGTTTTCTGAAAACAATGAAATGAGTGGCTTGTGATCTGTTTCCAGTTCAAATCGAAGACCAAACAGGTACTAATGCATCTTTTTAACCCCATACACACAGGCTAATGCTTCTTTTTTACCATGCCGTAAGCTCTTTCCGCCTTTGACAAACTTTTAGAAGCATACGCAACAGGTTGTAGTTTTCCCGACTCATTAGCTTGTTGGAGCATGCAACCAACTCCATATGATTAAGAATCACAGGCCAATACTAGATACTTGCACGGATCATAATGTACCAGCAGCTTGCAAAGCAGATTAGTAGCTTTCTCAAAAGCTCTATCTTGAGGTGCACCCCAAACCCAGTTATCATGTTTTCTTAGCAGCATGTGGAGTGGCTTTAATAAAGTGCTCAATCTATGTAGGAGGTTATCGAAGTAGTTGAGTAGACTAAGGAACGATCACAGCTCCGTCACATTCTGAGGCTTGGGTGCACTTTTGATGGCCTTGGTTTTCGAGTCCGTAGGCCTGATGCCGTCAGCAGCAATTTTCCTCCCCAGGAATTCGACTTCCAGTGCCATGAAGATGCACTTTGAACGTTTCAGTCTAAGTCACACTTTGTCAAGACGATGTAGAACCTTTTGCAGGTTGTTCAGATGTTCGGCGGTGTCACGACCTGTAACCAGGATGTCATCTTGGAACACGACGGTTCTAGGGACGGATTTCAGTAGACTCTCCATGTTCCTCTGAAATATGGCTGCAGCCGAGTGAATTCCGAAAATATACCTGTTGTAGATAAACAGTCCTTTACGTGTGTTGATGCACGTAAGTTTCTTCGACGACTCAACCAGCTCCTGTGTCATATAGGCCAACATCAGATCCAGTTTAGTGCGCGACATCCCCCCGGCTAGCATTGCAAACAGGCCATCCACCTTCGGTAATGGGTATTGATCCTGTTTCAAAACTCGGTTGATCATAACCTTGTAGTCTCCACAAATCCTGACAGTGCCATCACTCTTCAACACAGGAACAATGGGGCTGGCCCATTCGTTAAATTCGACCGGTGATATGACCCCTTCATGCTGGAGTCTCTCCAGTTCGATTTCGATCTTCTCCCTCATCATGTACGGAACGGTCCGAGCTTTATGATGGACAGGTCTTGCATCTGAGTCCATGTGGATCTGTACCTTGGCTCCCGTGAAATTGCCAATGCCTGGTTCAAACAGCGAGGGGAACTTGCTCAGCACTTGAGCACATAGAGTATCATCGTCCGACGACAACGCTTTGATATCGTTCCAATTCTATTTGATTTTTTCCAGCCGATTCCTACTGAATAGCGTTGGACCATTGCCTGGAATAATCCATAACGGTAAATCATGAACCGCACCATCATACGACACCTTGACTACTGCACTGCCAATCACCGTTATGAGTTCTTTAGTGTACGTACGCAAGTTGGCATTGACTGGACTCAGCTTAGGCCTCACAGCCTTAGTATCCCACATCTTGTTGAACATCCTCTAGCTCATTATTGATTGACTCGCACCCGTGTCCAATTCCATTGGTACCGGCACACCATTAAGTTTCACATTAATCCTTATCGGTTGGCTCTTTGTTAGGAACGAATACAGTCCATACACTTCCTCCTCTGGTATCTCGGATTGCATATCCGGATCCGCGCTATACTGGTCATCATCCTCCATGTGGTGTGTCGCAGCACGCTTGCTCAGTTGCAGACACATGCGCTGGAGATGCCCTCGTCTTGAACGGCCTTTACAAATGTACTGTTTAAACTGACATTGATGAGGCCGATGATTGCCCCCACAAGACTAACACGGTGATATCGGATTCACTCCCGTTGGTGGACTTTGAGCAGCCACAGGTTTGCATACGCAGTCGAGTAGGCCCTGCCATATGCAGCTTTGCCAAACGACGATACAATCTTGTTTACAGTACTTGGCGAGTTCCGATTTTTCGATGATATCTGCTTTAAGTTTTTGTCCATCGTCATGTATGCCTGGGCAATCGTGATGGTCTTGCTCAAATCCAGCATCTCTGTGGCCAGTAGCTTACGTGGTGTGATGCCGACTACAAAGAAGTCCCGCAGCATGTCTCCCAACGTGTTTTTGAACTTACACAGTTCAGCTAGACGTCTTAGGTCGGCAACGAATTCCGACACATCCTGGGCCTCAGAACGAACGTGCATGTAGAATCGATATCATGAGATGATGATGCCTTCTTCTGGTTTGAGATGGTCACGTATCAGAGCACACAATTCCTCATAGTCCTTGTCCGTTGGACTTGCAGGCGAGAGAAGATTCTTTGAGTCTATAGATTTTCGGACCGCAAACCGTGAGGAAGACCGCCCTGTGCCTAACTGCGTCAGTGGGTTCCTCCATTTTGTTTGCCACGAAATACTGGTCCAGGCGAGCTAGTCCTCTCCCTCCACGAATCTCTCCAGAATTCCCATTGTGCTCATTTTTGCATGCGAAGGTTCTTAAGTTACCTCGTCACCAAATGTTATGTATATAATAACTCGATAGACTGAATACTGTAAACTAACACAGGTACAAACCTGGCTCTGCTTTATTAGGGCCCAAAGTGAATACATTACATGATGGCTTGCCTTTTATACCTGGGCCGCACACCTGTGCGTACAGCCCAATGACCTCAAACAGTGGCGCCACCGGGTGGCTAGTAACCCCAAGAATACATATATGATAATACCTAAAGGGTCTTAGGAGTTATAAAAGGAGCGGTAGTTCAAATATAGTCAAACACAGCACACAATAGGATAGACATAGTAGGCATACGATCATGACAAGTAGCTGGTATTAGTCCCAATCGAACAAGTGGTTAGTGGCACAAACAGTTCTTATCTTCACCGTCTGCCCTGAAACACCTTCTAGGTCTTTCTTTTATTCTCTTTTTAGGGGTGGGCCTGGTATAGGATATTGGCAGGAACATTTAACCCATGATATGTCGGGTTCTTTGTCTTAACTTTTGGGTGAAACACTCCTCTTTACATCCTCCCAAGGTTGGAGTCAGACAGGCCGTTCTTGGCCTTCAGATGTTTGGAGCTTCCCGATATCAGTTATTTATCTTCACGCTGTTCAAGTCGCTTTAGCTATTGTATCCTGGAATGAATCCTTCAATTCTAACACCAGTCTGAAGAGACTTTTGGGTCTCAAGTTATTTCTTCCAACCCACAATTTCTTACAGCTTCCATTCACTGGCAGAGAGCATGGAGGAGGTGACATATGTAGAGTCTTCAAGCATGGCATCCAGACCATGCAGTTAATCGTGGGGTGATTGGGCAGCTTTATGCACACTGCAATGGGACCCACAATGATGGAACCGCTGGTGGCAGCTCTGACAGCTTCAATGAAATCTCAGCCTGCTGCCATCTTGGCCTTGCGTGCTGTAAGTTTCTATGATTCCATGATTGGGCTTTGAGACCATCTCATCATTCCTGTGCTCCATTCTCGTGCTCCAGATCTGTCGATGAGAGCCCTGCAGTCATGAGCCAGATTTTCAGGGGATAGCCCTTGTCCCCAAGAAGGCAGCCTGACACCCAGCAGTCTGGGTGGAAGGGAGGGGGTGTTGAGGATTGGCGCATGATCATGACTACTGTCAGGATACCAAACAGTACCTATGGTCATTAACAGGTTGTACATTTAATAAATGGAATCTTTTCCTGTAATAGAAAGCTTGTCTTGTACGAGAGCAGGCAGGACCATGTGGTACAGTCGATGAGCCCCTCCACCTGAGGGAATCCAGCATTTTTTGCAACGCCCGCCACTCTCTCTTCCTGCTTTGCAGCCTCCACTGTGAAGGTGATAGATTCCTGGCACCTAGCAAGCAGTGCGCCTATGGCCTCCTTGATTACAGCATGCAGAGTGAGGGGAGTTCCTTGTGTCACCCATTGGCTGTTGGAAGGAGCCCGATTCATAAACCTTCAGGACCACAGTGACCTTCACAGCCACAGGTAGTGATGTGGCTGCCCTGGTGCTGGGCTTCAACTGTGCCCCTTTCTACTGTGGGTAGCACTCCTGCCTCTGAGTCAGAAGGTTGTGGGTTCATGTCCCACTCAAAAAAAATCTAGGCTGATACTTCAGTGCAGTGCTGAGGGAGCGCTGCACTGTTGGAGGAGCTGTCTTTCGGATGAGACGTTAAACCGAGGCCTCGTCTGCTCTCTCAAGTGAACGTAAAAGATCCCATTGCATTATTTCGAAGAAGGGCAAGGGTATAATCCCCGGTATCCTGGCCAATATTAATCCCTCAATTAACATAACAAAAAGACAGATGATCTGGTCATTATCACATTACTGTTTGTGGGAGCTTGCTTGCACAAATTGGCTGCCGTGTTTCCTACATTACAACAGTGCCGACACTCCAAAAGTACTTCATTGGCTGTAAAGTCCAGTGAAAGGCACCATATAAATCCAAGCCTTTGTTTTTTACTTTCTTCTATCAGCCGGTGCAGCGCTCTGCTGCCTTCCTTGTTCCTGCTGGCCCTCCTTCTTATGATGCAGCACCAAAGACAGATCAAATAGAATACCAACGTTGCAATAATGATGGGAAGATAAGGCACTGGGAGTGCAAGGTCCTCCCAAAAATCACTCTCTAAATTCAGCTCAGCAAAACAGCAGCCAAAAATACCCTGAAAATTTAGCAGAACACTCTCCAGAAGCCTATGCAGTCCAAAGCGACGTACCTTAATGGAAGTGAGTATCCCTTTAACCCACAGGGCCACCAGGGAGGGTTTCGGTCGGGCCAGTGGCCTGGCACCCAAGAGGGGGTGCGAGGCTGCCTGCTGGCTGCCCGGCCGACCCCGGGGCATAACTGTCAGCCCGACGTGGCAGTCGGCCGACAAAAAAAAATGGTGGTAGCGGCAATGGGCCCTCCCCTTTGAGGCCATTGCAAAAGGCCTCAGCCTCACTGGGCCATCGGGGAAAAGCTTGCTTTGGCAATGCCGGGTGGGCCGAAAATTTTCAGAGTGGAATTTCGCCGTCGGGGGGTAGATTGGCGGTGCGCAGGATGATGATGCACTTAACACAGATCGGCAACAGCAGAGTGGTGGGGTGGGGGAGGGGGGGGTCGGAGGGGGGATCGGAGGAGGGGTTCGGGGCACCGCCAGGAAACCGCAGAAGGGCAATTGGGCTATCAGTAGCCATTCCACGAAAAGTCGGCAGCCACTCCCCTCTGCAGCATGGCCGCCGATTTGCGGTGGTAACAGACCTTAAGGAGAGGGGCAGTTTCGGCCCCAGGAAGTCTTGCTACAATTATATAGGGCATTGGTGAGGCCACACCTGGAGTATTGTGTACAGTTTTGGTCTCCTTACCTGTGGAAGGCCTCAGAGAGGGTGCAACAAAGGTTCACTGGATTGATTCCTGGGAGAGATTGAGCAGATTGGGCCTATATTCTCTGGAGTTTAGAAGAATGAGAGGCGATCTCATTGAATCTGATAAAATTCTTAGAGGGCTTGACAGGGTCGGTGTAGGAGGATGCTTCCCCTGGCTCGAGAGTCTAGACCAGGGGTCAGAGTCTCAGGATAAGAGGTCGGCCATTTAGAACTGAGATGAGGAGAAATCCTCACTCAGAGGGTGGTGAAGCTTTGGAATTCTCTACTCCAGAGGGCAGTGGGGGCTCAGTCGTTACATAGAAACATAGAAAGTAGGTGCAGGAGCAGGCCATTCGGCCCTTCGAGCCTGCACCACCATTCAATATGCTCATGGCTGAGCATTCAACTTCAGTACCCCATTCCTACTTTCTCTCCATACCCCTTGATCCCTTTAGCCGTAAGGGCCACATCTAACTCCCTTTTGAATATATCTAACGAACTGGCCTCAACAACTTTCTGTGGTAGAGAATTCCACAGGTTCACAATTCTCTGAGTGAAGACGTTTCTCCTCATCTCAGTTGTTGAGCATATTCAAGACAGAGGTCGATAGTTTTTTGGATATTAAGGGAACCAAGAGATATGGGGATCGGGCGGGAAGGTGGAGTTGTGGTCAAAGATCAGTCACGATCTTACTGAATGGTGGAGCAGGCTCGAGGGGCCGTATGGCCTACTCCTGCTCCTATTATGTTCTAAAATAAATTGTTTTTTTTTTAAAAGGCCATCCGACAGCTTGATGTTCACTTTTACAGATACCAGCTTTTTATCTCCAGATTTTTAAACTGAATTCAAATTCTCAGACTGCAATGGTGGGATTTGAACTCATGTTCACTGGGTTAACAGCCCAGGCCTTTAGGATTACTAAACCAGGAACAACATGATTTGACAACAACATCAATGAACATGATTTCCAACAGATGGCCGGGAAGTTACACATCCATTATTCAGCAATCTGGATTTCTGTACCAGCTAATAAGTATTGGAATATATTCCATTTATACTATAAAATCGCTCAAACCAGGAAGCTTTCTATAGATTGAATTCTCTTCGTTACTTAAGAAGGACAGGGTGAGATACCGAAGCGGGAGCGAAGGAGGAGGAGGACCGAGATCCACAGAAAACTTCCTGCCACTTGATCGAACTTTTGTTGCAACCAGAAATTCAATCGATCCTCTTCACGACCAAATCTACCGAAGATTTGAGAGTGGAAACTTTTTTAAAAACTGCACTTTTTAATCATAATTTTATCATATATATGTATTTGTATTATTTTACTTACTTTTCTCCTGACTACTGCATGGGTCTTTGACGGGTAGTCTGCTGTGAATTTGTGTCAATCTCACAAAGGTGCGAGAGATGTCCTCGTCCTGTTTGGCTGGGTCTTTCCTTTTTGGAGTGCGAAATAGGGGAGGGAGAGTTAACTTTGTGTGACGCTTGGCCATCCGTATAAGCTGGCATTTGAATAATTGGGATTTTTTTTAAAGTTCAAATGGTAGTTTACCGATCAGCAGGGAGAGTCCCTACCGCCCATCGTCTTGTTTCAGCCCCCACTCTTCTTTATCGGCCTTAGCGAGAAGATGTTTCTATTGAGTGTGTGTAAAAGTTAGCCTGCATCAGCGGGACAGCATGCTCACCAGCTCCCCAGCTGACCAGCAAAGACGAGAGCTCCAGATCCCATAGGGACAGAGGGAGCTGAGAATTCAGCTTCATCACAAAACCCTTGTTGACGTTGGCCGGTAACACCCCCGCCAGACATTCTAAAGCTATATCTGCAGCCGCTCAGGATTTGGCAAAACACCCTTTTAGCCACAAAGCAAAGACGTGGCCCATTCCTTTTTGCAATGGTCCCAAGGAGCCATTCCTTTTTGCAATGGTTCCAAGGAGCTATTCTGTGCCACGAATTCCCAATTAGGAAATTGAGCTTGGGCAGTGGGGCGCAAGGCAATTTCCACCCTCTAAAATCAATTAATGGAATACCTTGGGAGCCCTACTTGTCCTCCAGGCCCAAATTTCCCGTGTGCACTCCTCACCAGCAGTACAAATTGGCAAAATCATTTGGTTTTTCACCCGATAGATACAAGGATAAGTTCACTAACCCCAATCTCCCAGTGGGGAACCGCAATTAGAGGGCAATTTTCAATTGGGCGATATCGATTCCGCTGCACTTTGTAGATCTCTCCCGATTTTCATCTGAGATGTATAACGGGCGGCTGTATTGATAGCGTCCCATTTTACACTGTTGCAAAAAGTCAAAATTACCTCCTTAAAAGGAGTGTGGGGCCAATATAGATCTACAATCAACAACTGTAGTGTAAGTCTTCAACCCACCAGCCCTTCAGCGCGGCATCCTCCTGGCAAGAGGAATTGATAAATTTACTAGACACATTGCCTTTTGGTCAGTTATATCATAGCGCCAAATTGAAACCAATGCTCAAGAGTCTCCAAAAAAATACGCCACTGAAAAGTCTACACGGGGAGAGGGGGTAATGTTAGCCCAACTCGCTGGGCAGGAAACCTAGGGGATCAGGTGGATCACCCGTTTTATGCACCGCCCAATATTACTCTCCATTGACTTCACCCTACCCGAGCCCGTCAGTCTCCCGACAGGTTATAATTCCCCCCACATTTCCTGTTTGCCCAGAATGCAGTCTGTGCTTTCTCCCTTTCTCCACTTAGGAACAGGTTGTCAAGAGCCAAAGCTTATGTACACTTTCAGAGTTTTACCAGCTAAAACAGTGAAGTCTATCAATATAGAGCATGGGTAAACTTTGCTATACTTGACCAGCCAGGACCACCCTATCCATTAGGGCATTAACTTGCATGTTTATCTGCTACCAAGTGGGATGAATACCAGCCCCTGTGACAGGTTCCATTAGCTGGTTGGTTAATCAATAGTACATTTTACATAGGATTACACAGGATATACAGCACACAAATAGGCCATTCGGCCCAACCAGTCCATACCGGCGTTTATGCTCCACTCGATCCTCTTCCCATCTTTCCTCATCTAACTCTATCAGCATAACCCTCTATTTCCTTCTCCCTCATATGTTTATTTAGCATCCCCTTAAATGCATCTATAATATTCGCCTCAACCATTCCCTGTGGTAGTGAGTTCCACATTCTCACCACTAAAGAATTTTCTTCTGAAGTCCCTATCTGGTTCATGTTTTGGATTAGATTCTAGCACAAAATGTTGCCATGATTCCAAACGTCCATCATTAGACATGTCATTGTGGAGCCAACTTAAACACAAAGACAAATTGCCTATCTCCGCCTCAAGGAACTTAGTCACTAGTTAATCGTGAGATAACTGACCAGTTCAGTTTTGAGCCATCATTAGGAAGACAGCAAATGCCAGGATTTTCTCATGAGCAATGTGGTGAACAGCACAACTCACCATAAAAAGTGTGAGTGCATCGCCATCATCCTCTTCACCACAGGATGGACACACACCCTATTCCGTCAATTGGTGGTTCCATCATTTGGAAGTGCTATGGTTGAATAGTGTCAGCTGTGGCTCAGTGGGTAGCACTCTCTCACCTCGTATTCAGAAGGTTATGGGTTGAAGTCCCACTCCAGAGACTTGAGCACCAAAATGTAGGTTGACGCTACAGTGCAGTGTTAAGGGAGGTGCTGTCTTTTGGATGAGACATTAAACCGAGGCTCTGTCTGCATTTTCAGGTGGACATAAAAGATCCCATGGCACTATTTCGAAGAAGAGCAGCGGAGTTATCCCTGGTGTCCTGGCCAATATTTATCCCTCAATCAATATCATTAAAACAGATTATCTGGTCACTATTACATTGCTGTTTGTGGGAGATTGCTGTGTAAAAATTGGCAGCCGCTTTTCCTACATTACAACTATGACAAAAGTACTTCATTGGCTGTAAAGCGCTTTGAGATGTCCGGTGGTCGTGAAAGTCGCTACATAAAATGCAAGACTTTCTTTTTATCTGTTAGCAATAATGGTAGGGACCGCACCCTGGATATAGAAGCATGTGTATCCATATCCATCCTCCAAATAATACCTTCCAACAATTGTCATCCCAAATTGCAGAGTTTCTTCCTCTGCCTGCTGGATGGGCCTGTTGCAGGACCAGAGTTCATTTGGTCCATCTTAGCTTATCCTACACTCCACCCATCATAGCATCCACCTGTTTCCCAAATGATTCCAGGGTTTTCACTTCCACCCCTCAGTGTGGGTAAAAATCCACTCAGTAAAAGCTTCAAATATTGATTCTTTTAGATCCTTTAAAATCTGTTGCCTTATTTGCCGTATTCTATGCTTTTAATTGTATTCTGGTGAAATCAAAAGTTGACTTTGGATTTGTATCATCATTTGTATTTAACTTATGAAGTGATGTGGCAGAATTATTCATTTGGCAAAGAGCAAGAAATACAATTTTTTAAATGCAATCCTCAGTGCATATTCTGTTGTAGAGTAAAATATTAATCAAATACGTGACAAAAAGACAGAAGGTAATGCAGTGCAAGACCATTATGTGAGCTGTGCTTTGTACAGTTTAACCTAGCTGAGTAAAAGACTGGTATTGATTGCTCCTTCTGAGTGATTAAAAATGCCTGTAAGACAGACCTTTGCAGACAATTACCAGTCTCTTTTGGTCAGTCAGTTGAATAACTTCTGATATTGAATATTCAGTCAAAAACTGTGAGTCGGAAAACTGAAAATTACTACAGACTCTCACTAAGAGCTAAAGTTCCATGAAGGGCAAAACAATTTTAGATATAGTCAAATTGTAGCTAATTTACTTGTATGTTCTGCTAGTGCAGCGAATTTAAGTAAAGTCTGTGGAAACCTGTGCTTCTGTCTGCGATAACTGATGAAACATCCTTTATGTTTAATGCATTTGCCAGTTTGCCAACTGCCCAGACAAGTAGCACCTGCTATAAATTCCGTGCACTAGATTCAATTTACAAAATGTAATAAGACTGTTCCCAGTATCGTAAAGATATTGATGTGCTTTTCTGTGCATTTCAAATAAAAGTGCTTATATTTAAAAGTCACTGAGTTTGATGTTCATTAAGATCAAAGAAACACAGGTTTCATTGCCCAGATTAAAGCAGTACTGACTCCTACAGGCTATTTTGCATAAAAGATAAATGGATCTTCAATGCAGCTTTAAATAAAAATAACTCTACATCTTTTTGAAATGCACAGCAAGCAAAACAGAGTGATGTAAAATTAGTAAAATTAGGTTATCTAATCAATTGACATCTCTTAGGACATCATTCAAAGAAACACAGAACCCAGCAACAATCAATAAAAATGAACAAATACATGAACTGATTCTGAAGAGTAATATAGTTGTAAAATTGCATTACTTCAAAAATTCTGTAAAATTAATGACAGAAGCTCATGACAGTCCATGCTCCGTAAGGAATTACACAAAAGGGATTTCCCTAGAATCTATTTAAGTTTCATTGCTTTGCCCATGATAAGGATATTTCAACAACATTTTTCTCAATGAATGGGACTACTCAAGCTTTTGCAACTAAAATGAGCATCAAAGGAAAAATGCGTCCTTAAAATAGTAACGAATCATAGGCCTAGAAATTTGATGGTGCTGCGCCATTTTTTCAGGTGCAAAATGGGTGCCTAAGCATCCAATATGGCAGGCTGGAGTGGTCGTGTGCTCATTACAGGCTGGAAGTGTGCCACCCGCCATATTGGTAAAGGCAGAAAAAGAAGCATCCAGGGCCAGTGCCTGAATCAGGCGTTAAGCCCTTTGCATATGCATATAGGAGGCCTAACGCCTGTTTGAGGGCCCCATTTGAAAAACTGGGCTGTCATCTAACAGGACACAATATAATCCCATTATTATTTCATGAACCTCAACCATAGCTCCTCTAAGCCTGCATTTCTCTAATGAAAATAGCCGCAACTCCGTAAGCCTATCCTGATAACTAAAACCCCTAAAACTAGGTATCATTTTTGCTTGCTCTCCTCTGTACTTTCTCCAAGGCCTCAACATCACTTGCTATGTGATGGGACCATAACTGGACACAATATTTCAAGTGCAGCTGTATCAAGTAATTGTGCAATCTAAGTACAGTATTCTTCGTTTTATATTTTACTATCCTAGTAATACAAATGAAGCCCTATTTGCTTTTCCAACGGCCTTGTCACATTGCTTGTGAATCTTCAATGATTTATCAACTATAACCCTTAAATCCTTCTCCTGCTCCACAAGGAAAGGAAATGGTCCAATGTTACGTGAGGATTGCAGGTCACCAAATGCAGATGAGATAGAAGGGAGTTCCACAGACAGCTTAGAGAGATATGCAAGAATATCAGAGCAATGATTTTAATTATCCCCAAATAGACTGTACTAAAAGTAATATATGTGGTCAAAGTAGGGAAGACTTTTAGAATGTATTTGAAGACTGCTTCCTAGATCAGTGTATTTTCTAGTCCAACAAGGAAAAATAACATTGTTTGATTTCATTCTGGGAAATGAAGTGGGGCAAATAACTGATGTGAGAGTAGGAACTCAGTTGGGAAATAGTGACTACAACATAATTAGGTTCAATATAAGAATGGGAAAGTGAAAAATAAGAGTCAACGTAAGGATGATGGAGTGGAAAAAGACAATGTTCAACCAGATAACTGGGCAGAAAGGTTAGCAAAGAGGTCAACTGACCAACAGTGGGAAATCTTCAAATATAGGATGGATAGAGTACGAAATAAACTTATTCCTTATAAGAAAAAAAAGGCGCATCAAAGTATAGAATTCTGTGGATAAATAGAGAGTTGGAAAAAAAACTGAAACTTAAAAGGCAACAATTGATAAAGTTTGGACTAACAATCATGAGGAATATAGAAAGAGTAATGGGCAAATGGGCAAGTGAAAAGGGAGAATATGAAAGAAGGCTAGCAATAATATAAAAGGAAATAGTAATGTTTTTTAAGCATATAAAAAGAATATTTAACGAGGTGGTAGGACCCAATCAGAGATGAAAAAGAGAGTCCAATTGTGGGGAATGAAGATATATGGACATATTAAATCAGAAAGAAAGACTTGCATTTATATAATGCCTTTCATGACCACCGGATGTCTCAAAGTGCTTTACAGCCAATGAAATACTTTTTGAAGTGTAGTCACTCTTGTAATGTAGGAAACACGGCAGCCAATTTGCACACAGCAAGCTCCCGCAAACAGCAATATGATAAAGACCAGATAATCTATTTTGGGATAAATATTGGCCAGGACATCAGGGATAACTCCCCTGCTCTTCTTCAAAATAATGCCATGGGATCATTTACATCTATCTGAGAGAGTAGACTTGGTTTAACGTCTCATCCAAAAGATGGTACATCTAACAGTGCAGCACTCCCTCAGCACTGCAGTGGAGTGTCAGCCTAGATTTTTGTGCCCAAGTCTCTGGAGTGGGACTTCAACCCATAACCTTCTGACTCACTGAGCCACGACTGACTGTGCATTGGTTTTTCAAATGATGACAGAAGTGAGAATTTGTGTAATGTAAGAGAATATGGAATAATTGAGAAAGCTAAATATAGAAAAAGAATTGGTTCTGAAAAATATAGCACAATTCAATACTTATAAGTTGTGGGACCGAAAGTCCATATTACCCGAATACCTCTCTGTTCGCCCTAGGCTGTTTAAAGAAGTCAGAAAGGAGATAGCATAGGCTACCCACCTTATATATACAAGTTGTGTCACTGGACTGGAGATTAGCTAATGTTTTGAACGAGAAAGAAGAATAAACCGGGTAACAATCGATTAGTTAGTCTAACTTTAGTTGTGGACAAACCCTTAGAATCCATAATTCAAGATAAAATTAGCGAGCAATGAAAGGGTTAAATCAAGGACAGCCAGCATAAATATATTAAAGGCATGTTGTGTTTGACAAATTAATAGAGTCCTTTTGAAGAAGTGACTGATTGGTTACGTACGGAGAATGCAGTAAATGTAGCATATATGGATTTTCAGAAGACATTCTACAAGGTATCTCACAAGAGGCTTGTTAGAAGAAATTGAGCAGGAAATGCAGCAGCGTGAATAGAAAATGGGTTGAGATACCAAGAATCGGTGCTGCAATGGCTGCAGACACCTAATCACATGGGCACAATTAGCAGCCGAAATTGGTAAGGGGCCCTCATTATCATGAAATAGGCGAGCTGTCAGCATGAGTCCGCCTGTTGATTGGCAGCTCACCTAATCATGGGCCTCAATATTGTACGGTTCCTCCGGATGATGTTTAAAGGCAGCCTGCTCCTCTTTAAGGTTAGGTGGATTTTGTCTACAGGCAACCAGAAGGCAATTAAGGAGATATCAGGTGATGGAGAAGCTTCAAATATCCCCCCACTTCTTGGCTGCAGCACTGGAGGTCCGGACATCCTCTTACCCACCAAACGGCAGATAGGTATCCCAAAAGGTAGAATCAGCAGCATTGGGCACATGTAACAGAGCGGGTCAGAGGTAAGAGTATCGCCTCATGGTCCTGACTGCAATGCAGAAAAAAGTTTAATGACCTGACCAGGGTTACTAAGGCATGTCGCTTAACTCCTATCTTGTATCACTCTCTGCGTAACCTTGCACTACCTGAAGTCCCAGCACTCACCACACGTCCCTCCCTTGATTACCCGCAATCTCCACCATTCACTGCAGCGCACTTCACTCCACCTCTTTCTGCTCCTAATGCCACACTCCGCACCTCCTACTCTCTTCACTTTAACTGCCTCTGCCTCCTCACATCTCTGGCATGCCAGAGCAGGACTCCTCCATATTCTGTGCCATTGTGCGACCATCACCACTCTTCTACCTTTACATGCACATCCTCAAAGCATCTTGTTAGGCTACTGCTAACACTCCTTTTTTTTTTGCAGGCAAAGCAGGTGAACAATAATAGAGGGGGTGAAGAGGGAGAGCATCCATTCAGGTCTTCTTCTCAAGTGAGGAGGAAGTCATGGAGATCCTGGGGTTGGGTCATATCAGTAGCATTGTGAGTGGCTAGAGTGGAAGATGTATCCTGCAGGGTTCTTGGCTAACATTCACTCTGTCCCTTCGCACTGAAACCTCACCCTCCTCACACTAAGCGTGGCAGAGTGCAGCTGTTTCCAACAGCCACTCATCTGTCTCAGCTTATCCTTCACACTAAGATCTGGAAGGTTGTGGGGTCAAGACCCACTCCAGAAACTCTAGTGCACTATTGAGAGGTGGTGCACTGTCGACGATGCCGTCTTTTGGATGAGATGTTAAACCGAGGACCCGTCTGCCCTCCAAGGTGGAAGTAAAAGATCTCATGCCACTATTTCGAAGAAAGACAAGGAAGTTTTCCCCGGTGTCCCGACCAATATGTTTCCCTCAACCAACATCACTAAAATAGGTCAGTATCACATTGCTGTTTGTGGGATCTTGCTGTGTGCATATTTGGCCACCGCATTTCCTACATTACAACAACACTTCAAAAGTATTGTCTGCAGTAAAGTGTTTGGATGTATACTGAGGTCATGAAACGCACTAGATAAATGCATATCTTTCTTTTAACAGTAGCATAACACAGTAATGTATCAATAGCGCCCCCTTGTGATTTAAACCAGATTCTCGTGTCTTTTGTGCGTGTCTTTTTTGGCGGGCTAAGTTAATACCAGATGAGGTAAAGTTGGTTTGTATTGAAAGGGGCTTTATTTCATAGTAAACATACAGAGCAATCGGTGAGATCAATTGGTTCAATTGGTACAATATTCATGAAATTATACAACATAAAGAACATGTATTGCTACCCCACCTCAGTGGGTCAACTGACTTAACTTAATCAGAATCCTGTCCTTAGCCCAGGGCATAATCACTAACCCTGGAGTCTTGGAGTCTCACAACCTTTTACAGTCTGTCTGTGCAGTGTCCTGTTAACAAAAACACTGCCTTTTGATATCTGTGTCTGTTTTTTTAAAAGCGTAACTCCAATGTCAGCTTTAGTCAAAACAGACTAACTCCTCACCAAGTGCGGCATCTCCCAGCCTAACTTGGTTAAGACCCCTGCTGAGTTCAAATGATTAGGATTATTGAGTGTTACTAGTCACTGCAATGTCTACATTTTCTTTCATAGAATCATAGAAATTTACAGCACAGAAGGAGGCCATTTGGCCCATTGTGTCTGTGCTGGCTGAAAAAGAACTAGCCAGCTTAATCTCACTTTCCAGCTCTTGGTTCATAGCCCTGTAGGTTACATCACTTCAAGTGCCTACCCAAGTACTTTTTGAATGCTGTGAGGGTTTCTGCCTCTACCACCCTTTCAGGCAGTGAGTTCCAGACCCCCACCAACCTCTGGGTGAAAAACTTTCTCCTCAACTCCCCTCTAATCCTTCTACCTATTACTTTAAATCTATGCCCCCTGGTTATTGTCCCCTCTGCTAAGGAAAATGGATCCTTCCTATCCACTCTATCTAGGCCCCTCATAATTTTATACACCTCCATTAAATCTCCCCTCAGCCTCCTCTGTTCCAAAGAAAACAACCCCGGCCTATCCAATCTTTCCTCATAGCTAAAATTCTCCAGTCCAGGCAACATCCTCATGAATCTCCTCTGTATCCTCTCTCGTGCAATCACATCTTTGCTATAATGTGGTGACCAGAACTTTGCGCAGTACTCTAGCTGTGGCCTAACGAGTGTTTCATACAGTTGTCTCCAGAATGCTAGTTCAGCCACCCTGTCTGAAAGTAATGGGGTCCAGTGAATTTAATTCCTTTAAAGCAAGCTTTAACTTAGAAATATATTTTTCAATAATTCAGATCCAGATCTTTATTGTGGACAGATGGTCAAAAATCCAGAAACACAACACTCCCCACCCCAAAGAAGAAAGACTTGAATTTATATAGCGCCTTTCACAACCACCAGATGTCCCAAAGCACTTTACAGCCAATCAAGTACTTTTTGAAGTGTAGTCACTGTTGTAATGTGGGAAACACAGCAGCCAACTTGCACGCAGCAAGTTCCCACAAACAGCAATGTGATAATGACCAGATAATTTGTTTTTGTTATGTTGATTGAGGGATAAATATTGGTCAGGACATCAGGGATAACTCCCCTGCTCTTCTTCAAAATAGTGCCATGGGATCTTTTGCATCCACCTGAGAGGGCAGATGGGGCCTCGATTTAACATCTCATTTGAAAGACAGCACCTCCAACAGTGCAGCACTCCCTCAGCACTGCACTGGAGTGTCAGCCTAGATTTATGTGCACAAGTTCCTGGAGTGGGACTTGAACCCACAACCTTCTGACTCAGAGGCAAGTGTGCTACCCACTGAGCCACAGCATCACTCCCAGTGACTACTCCCCCTTTCCCTTCCACCTTAATTTCTCTCTTCCCTTCATGTCCACCCATTTGCCCCTCTCCTTTCCTCTTCATTGCCATTTGCTCTTCTCTCTCTCCTTTATTGCCATGCATTCTGCCTTTTCTTGCTATGTGACAGGTGCCTTGTGCAGACAAATCTTCTACCTACTGGTTAGGGTCAACCTCATGTGTTATGTCAAAGACCAGAGAAGCTGAACGAGCGGCTGTTGGAGGACCAAGACTGCAGCCATGGTTGCTTAGCCCACTGACATCTCGAAGAGTGATATAATGCTGCTGTTACCAGGGTGTTGGTGGAGCAGACCATCAGCAGCCTGAAGCAAAGGTTCGGAGGCTTAATCTGATCTCGAGAGGGCTGCTGCACTGTCCAGATGGGATTATTGTTTGCTACACATTACACAACTTTGCCCTGCAAAAGGGCTTTGCAATAGAGCAGGCAAGAGAAGCCAGGCAGTGTCAATCAGATGCAAAAGATAATCCCAATCGCAAGGCCGGCGCCAGTAGAGGACACATTTAGTTAAGCGCCTGGAACATGCAATGCACAAAAGTCACTTGCTAAATAAATCAATGTACATTCCCCTCAAAAGGGGAATGAATGAAAAAGAAAAAGACTTGGATTTATATAGTGCCTTTCACGACCTCAGGCCATCCCAAAGTACTTTTTGGAGTGTAGTCACTGTTGTAATGTACGAAACGCGGCAGCCAATTTGCGCACAGCAAGCTCCCACCAACAGCAATGTGATAATGACCAGATCGTGGTGACGACGACATCATGGGCCACCCCAACCTGCGAGAGAACATCTCCGCAGGTTGGGGCTATAAAAAGAGCTGGAGCATGCCACTGCAGCTTCAGGCGTGAGCTGACACAAATGTGCGACGGTTTCGAGGTGGGCGACTGGGTGACATCATCAGGACCCAGGTCACCATTTGGAGTGTGGGCAGGAGCATCGGTGGGGTACAGCAAAGGAACATGGAAGGTCGTGGCGGACTTGCGACAAGCGATCGGGATGGAGGAGTGATGAAGGATCGTGGCTGAGATTTGGTGGGCGATCGTGACGGAGGTTCGGCGAATGTTTGATGTGGAGGTGCGGCAGAAGATCATGGCGGAGGTGCGGCGAGTGTTTTTGTGGCGGAGGAACGGTGAGAGATCGTGGCAGCGGTGCGGCGACTGAGGGTACGGGGCCCAGAAGAGCCGAGGGCCCAGGGGCAGCACGGGCCAGCCCACACTGCGATATGTGTGCACGCTAGGTCCATGCAGCAGAGCAGGTCTCCAGTCATCCTGGTTAACCCTTGCCATTGGATAAAGGCCTAGCTCTGTCAAGCCCGTGTGGTGGCTGATGTGCAACGGTCACCACACGTTAAAAATCCACACACAGGCATCTTCCACCCCTTCAATTGGAGTTCAGGACTGGAACATTGGGTCCTTCATTGAAACTTCTGCAAACTCATGTGGAAGCAAGTCATCCTCGTTCGAGGGACTGCCTATAATGATGAATGACCAGATAATCTGTTTTTAGTGATGTTGAGTTCTCTCCACGGTCCCATATAAAATGAACTATCAGGGCACTTTCAGTATCAGTCCTAACTTTTATTAACCATTAACGGAGTCTGGAACAGGTATGTTGAGTGTGTTTTGACCTGGTGCTCTTCCTTTGTGAAAATGTATACTGTGTGTCTTCTATTTCCTGAATGTGTGCTCCATTCAAATGTCTCCCCAGGGGAAGGAGGAAGTGATGTAGATGCTGTTGGCTGTCAGTGTCTGCATTCAGTACATCCTTGTGCTGGGCCAATGGTTGGCCCTGTAACCATGCTTTAGTGATACACCAGAGATCATCTGAGCAGGGCAGCTGAGTGATACAAACATGGCTTTGCTCTGAGAGACATCTTCATCACCTATACCATTCCCCTGCCTCAGATTGGGTGGGAACAGAACAATGGCCAACATTAAGGTTATTGCCCTGAGTTATCTGGTTTTCCCACATGTTGAATGTGGAGAAGAGAGTTTGCTTTAGACTGGAGCCCAAGGTCTCCAGAGCCCGAGGAGGTTATGTCCTAGAACATAAGAAATAGGAGCAGGAGTAGGCCCTATGGCCCTCGAGTCTGCTCCGCCATTCAATAAGTTCATGGCTGATCATCAACCTCAACTCCACTTTCCTGCCCAATCTCCATATCCCTTGATTCCTCATGACTTCAAAAATCGATCTATCTCGGCCTTGATATGATAATATTCAGAGATTCAGCATCCACTGCTCTCTGGGGCAGGGAATTCCAAAGATTCACAACCCTCTGAGTGAAGAAATTTCTCCTCATCTCAGTCTTAAATGGCCGACCCCTTATCCTGAGACTGTGCCCCCTAGTTCTAGACTCTCCAGCCAGGGGTAAACAGCCTCTCAGCACCTACCCTGTCAATCCCCCTCAGAATCTTGTATGAGATCACCTCTCATTCTTCTAAATTCCAGAGAGTATAGGTCCTTTCCCGAAGTGGGTTGCAGAATGACCATATTCTTTACAATGGTCTTCAGCAATGGTTATGGACTCCTGAGTAGATGCCCTCCAAGTTGTACAGATTGCTTAGAAAATCTCAAATGACTGCTTGAGGTGCTGATTATGGAGCCACCAATTGGCATTTTTAGGGAGATCAGGTAAGATCTGAATTCCCGGTTTCAGTTACTGAAGGAGCCTTTGAGCTGCTCCACTAGCAGGTTGTGGCTTCTTCAGTTCCACATTCACCAGCTCCTCCTGTCCTCTGTGCTTCACTACAATCCTGCTCCTACAACTCAATAACTGTGTAAGTTATCATCGAGGGAGAACCCTCTATAAGATAACCTTTATGAGACAGAGGACACCCAACCCGTCTCACCGAGGATTCTTGACCAATTTTGACCTGCAAGGTACGGACTCACATTCCTTAATCAAGCCAGAGAATTTATTGAGTATCACAAAGATATACAAAGATAATACTTAACAAAGGCAATAGGCATGCAGCGAGACTTGGGTCCGACAGTTCCTGTTTCCAAGCTCTCTGGGGCCGATCTTCCATTCTTGCTACGTTCTGTTAACCGTAGTCAATCTTCTTCCTCTAGGTGTGCAACCGATGTTCTGTAGTCTCTCTCTTTTATCCCCCTCGGGATGCTAGTGCTTCGCCATATTAGGTTATGGGTCATTTAGGCCGAAATGATTGGATTATGGTCACATTTTGTTCGTTCATGGCCCCCTGATGTCCTGGCACATACACCTCGTACAGGTAGCTCCTAGTTTCTGCTTCAGCAAGAGATTCAAAGTTCATACTTCTTCTAACTGCCATTCTGAAGCAAGTACAAATGTATCCTATTATCTCTACCATTATTCTTACACAAATGTTAGCATATTATCAACCTTTAAATCAAACTAGCGCAACTACACCTTGGTCTATTTTGCCCAGCCTTCCCATCATGCCTTGGGATTATGGTTGCATCGTAACAAAGCAAGTAATAACACTGTCATGTATGTAGACCATGTATACTAACTGTATAGTCACATAAGGTGTGCCACCAGAGGACACTGCGGTGGGTGACCTGAGGGTCACCTGCATAGGTGTGTAGGCCCAGTATAAAAGGCTGCCCACCATGCTTGTGCTTCACTCTGGAGTTACAATAAATGGGACTAAGGTCACAACAGCTCAAGTACAATACTAGATCTTGTGGAGTAATTCATAAGAGTATTAAAGACATAACAACTGGCGACGAGATTACAAACTTTCATGCAAAAATGACTAACGTTGGTGCATTAGAAAAGTTCACAGAGGGTGAAGATTGGGAAGCCTTTATGGAGCGGCCCGACCAATATTTCGTAGCAAATGACCTGGTAGGCGATGATCTGGCCACGCTGGCAGATAAGCGCAGAGCTATCCTGTTGACCAGTTGTGGGTCCGCGGTCTATGGCCTCGTCAGGGACTTGCTTGCACCAGAGAAAACAAAGACCAAGTCATACGAGGAGCTGAAAGTGCTAATTCGGGACCAACTCAAATCGAAGGAGAGCATCCTTATGGCCAGGCATCGATTTTATACACACCGCAGGAAGTACGCTGCCAACCTCAGGAGGCTGGCAGGACCGTGTGAATTCGGCGCATCCCTCGCCGATGCATTGTGGGACGTCTTCGTAATTGGCATCGGTCATGAGGCCCTTCTTCACAGGCTACTGTCTGCCAAAACCACCGTCACTCTGCAGAAGGCCATCAGCATCAGCCAGGCGTTCATGACCTCAAGCTGCAGTTCCAAGCAGATGATGACTCACTCTCAGGACTCAAACCCGGCAAGTACTGTAAATAGAATGGTGCCTTTCACAGGCAGAACTGTTGAATGTGAATCTGCCCAGGGCAGAGCGTACAGGCCCCCGAGTCCTTTAACTCAGAGTCCGCCGAGGGGTGCAAACGTAAGTCGAGTAGCACCATGCTGGCGTTGCGGAGGTAATCACAGGGCTCATCAGTGTCGGTTCAGAGACCGTGTGCTGCAGCACAAAGGGCGACCTCCAGCGAATGTGCAAAAGAGCTGTGACTCACCACATGGAAGCGGAGTCAGCAGATGGCTATGAATCCAGCGCGGATTACGAGGAGATGGCTAGAGAGGCAGCTCAGTCCCAGAACGAAGTGTATGGAGTATATACCTGCACCACAGATTGTCCTCCAGTGATAATGGAAGTCGGGATAAATGGCGTTCCAGTCTTCATGGAAGTGGACACGGGGGCAAGTCAGTCAGTAATGAGCCAGGAAGCCTTTGAGAGGCTATGGAATGATCAAGCTGAACGACCCAAGCTGGTCCTGGTTCAGGCAAAGCTGCGCACCTACACCAAGGAACTGATATCAGTTGTTGGTAGTGCGGATGTAAGTGTATCCCATGATGGTGCGGTGCACAATTTACCATTGTGGATTGTTTCGGACCAATGCTACTTGGAAGAAGATGGATGGGGAAGATTCATTGGAACTGGGAAGACTTCATCCCTCCAGCGATCGACGTTCCCCGTGCTCAGAGGCAGAGCAAGCCCCCACCTTCGGTTGGACCAGGCACTGGAGAGCAGATCCGTGCAGCCCCCGAGGCACAGACCGCTCATCACGACTGCGTGGCGATGATCCGACCGAGATGACCTGAACGCACCTTCCTGGTTTCAGTGGCAGGACTCCTGGGGAGGAAGATTGGATCCGAGGGGCACTTTCCCAGCTTCAGTAGTAGAATCCCTGGGAAAGAAGATCGCGGCAGTCGACATCATGGACAGGGAAAAGATGGCGTCCAAACCACGAGGTGCAGCGCTAATGGAGCAACGACACATGGTTCCACGCAAGGAAGACGATTGGGGTAAAAGTAGTAAGGCCATTTTAAAGGAGGCCAGCAACCTGCCATTTTTGAATGAACTGCTTGAAATTGGTAACCAATGTAAAAGTCCAGCTGTAACGAGCAAAATGCTGTTGAGCGATGTCGGGTGCAAATTGCAATCAGCCAAAGTAGCGGGCGAACACCTAACGGTCATATACAGGTCCGCAGGGCTACCCAATGCTGTAGCCTACGTCCCCGGGACCAGAATGATATATCATAAAGTGTCCCCACAGCTGACAGAAGTAGACAAACCGCAGAGTAAACGATCCCCGGAGAGCAGAGGCACTGGTAGCGATACCCTGCCTCAGATCGGGTTAACATTGCAGGCACCCGATGGCATGAACCGCCACGGGCCAGGAACAGTAAACTGCGCCTATCTCACAGTCGGCTACCGTTGTCCACCAGGTGGAAAAGGCGCAGCCCACAAACCCACTTGCCAACACGGCAAGCCCAAGAGCGAGGGGTCACCCGCAACAGCTCCTCCGAACGGGACCTGGACCAGCCAGGATCCAAAACTAGAGAGTGCTCACAACGGTGCCCTCAAGGAAAGCGAGTCAGCAGTCCCCTGCGAACTGCTAGACAAGACGAGGCAGCCCCACTGTCGCTTAGACGAAACGCTCACTCGCTCAGACGGCTTCCCAGGGAGCAGCAGCGACACTGTGCAAACAAAAAGGACAGGGAGGGCTGTCTTTGCGCCTGCCCGACACTAGGAGTAACGGCAAGAGCCCTGAGCTCCGGCACCTCGAGCAAAATGAACTCACCTCGCCCACAGACCCACTAGCATGGGGCACTGCGCTGCCACCAGACGACCCGGATCTCATCCGGCCGTGCTGGAACTAGACTGTCCTTGTGTACCTGTACTGATATACCTGTACTGGTCATGTAAATGTACCACACAAAAAGAAACGCAACTGTAATCCACCCAACAAATGTACCAAGATGTAAATGTAAAACCCATGTGATGAATTTGAATGCAACTTGCCTGTAACGGGCCATTAGCCTGATCTGTGTGTGTGGGGAAGAAGAATGGAGTAGTCATGGACTCACAACCAGAAACCACTGGGACCTCCACTGACAACAAATCTCACTACCAACCCACCCAAGCTGGAAGCGACCCTCCAATGGTCAACCAGGAAGAGCAAAGCCCAGGTCACCGTCAATGTACGAGTCAATTTGTATTAAAGACTTGGGGGGAAGTGATGTCATGTATGTAGACCATGTATACTAACTGTATAGTCACATAAGGTGTGTCACCAGAGGGCATGCGGTGGGAGAACTGAGGGTCACCTGCATAGGTGTGCAGGGCCCAGTATAAAAGGCTGCCCACCATGTTGTGCCTCACTCTGGAGTTACAATAAATGGGACTAAGGTCACAACAGCTCAAGTACAATACTAGACCTCATGGAGTCATTCATAAGAGTACTAAAGACATAACAAACGCAAAATCAGTAACACAGAGTTATTGTTAAAACAACATATGTGAATCTATCAAACCCTACTGCTGAATCCTCCTTCCACTGGAGTAGATATATCTGTGCTGGTGCTTGCCACTGTAAGGCTGGGTGATGCAGGTACTGTGAGCTGCTCGGTTAGCGTTGCACATTGGGCTCTACCAGTTTGTCTTACTGGCTACCTAGAGGAGCAGAAGAAACCATATTTTAGAATGTTGGTAGGTCGCCCCTTGAAACAGCTTACACGGCAAGACATTATAATGTGTTACGCTCCATCACTGCAAAGGATGCCGATGTGGGAGGGAATGAATGAGCAAGTAAGGAAATAAAGAATGAAAAGCAAAGATAAAAGGGCTAATATCAGAATCATCCTTGCCACTCTTTTTTTTAATTAGTTCCTGTGATGTGGGCGTCGCTGGCAAGGCCAGCATTTATTGCCCATCCCTAATTGCCATTGAGAAGGTGGTGGTGAGCCGCTTTCTTAAACCGCTGCAGTCCGTGTGGTGAAGGTACTCCTGCAGTACTGTTAGGGAGGGAGTTCCAGGATTTTGACCCAGTGACGATGAAGGAACAGCGATATACTTCCAAGTCAGGATGGTGTGACTTGGAGGGGAACATGGAGGTATCAGATCAGTGACCTCTTGAAGCTGTGAGCCCAAAATGCACACCATATTGCAAATATGGTTTCACCAATGATCTGTACAAGATAGAGTAACTTCTTTAAAGTTATGGCCAAATGTCTATTCGTCCTCCCTCTTCAGTAGCTTTGCAGTAAGTATATACTCCCCATTCCTTGTTTCCTTCCCAAAATGTATTAACTCACACTTATCCACATTAAATTGCATCAGTCACCTGTCTGCCCATTCTGCTAACCTTTTATAGTCCTCCTATTGTTTGCCAATATTCCTACCTTTGTCTTGACAACAAATTTTGAGATTGCATTCCCTGGGCCTGAAATTGCGTAGCGCCCTGTTTGGGGCGTTAACTTTTGAAGAAGCACAAAAATATCGGCAGGTGAAAAACATTTGCTGCTGCCGGGAACTTCTGTTTTAGCGCTCCAAGAGGGAAGTTGAGTGCTAAATCAAGCACTATCACTTCCCTTAGAGAGCTAAAGTGTGTGTGAGAGGGGCGAGAATGGCAGAGCACTGAGCAATGTTCATTATAGGCTCCTTCCCTTGCTTAAAGGGTTATGGGGAGCGGGCGGGTAAGTGGAGCTGAGTCCACGGCCAGATCAGCCATGATCTTGTTGAGTCGCGGAGCAGGCTCGAGGGGCTAGATGGCCTACTCCTGTTCCTAATTCTTATATTCTTATGTAAAGGGGAGGGCCAGTGCTGGGATGAATGAATCTTCATGCTGTCTCAGTGGGACCACGGGACCTGCGTTACAGGCATAACAGCCCAACGCAAGGCTGAGGAATCGTAGGGTTAAAATCAATCAGAAGGCATCAGACTGGAGAGAAATAAACGTTGCCCTATCTGACCACCATTGCCTTTAAATATCGCTCCCCAAGCAGCCAGCTGAGGTAACACCGCCTCCTGCAGCTGCCGTTGTTGACGCCCGGCGATGCTGCAGGGAGCGGGAGTGAATATCACATCCGGGGCGCTAAACGTGGTGCTGCTCACCGGATTATTTCACCATCTACGGGGCGCAAGAGAGCGAGGTGGTAAGTGTTAGCGCCAGCACGAAACCTCCAGGGAAGTTCGCGCCCGGTCGGTAACCCCTTAGTGCCTTGTTACCGCCTCCCGCAGGCGCTAACAGGAGGCGCAAACCAGGTGAATTTCTCCCCCCCCTATACCTAAGTCCAAATTATTTATACATCTAAAAAATAAAGTGAATCCAACACTGACCCCTAGAGTACACCGTTTCCAACCTTTCTCTGATGTCAGCAACACCCAATTACCCTCACTTTGTCTAACAACCAACTTTCGATCCATGCTGCTACATTTCCTTTTATATACGAATGTTTCGAATATCTTGGGAGACGTTTTATTGAACGTCTTCTTAAAATCCACATAACCCTATATCTACTTCAACTACTGCTTTCCTTTTGTCCGTCAAATCTATCACTTCTTCAAAAAACTCTATTACATCTGTCAAACATGACTTGCCTTTAGCAAGTCAATGCCATGGGAGATCTGCTAGTTATTTTGAAATAAGATCTGCCTTATGTTTCAGTGAGCAAAGGCAGTGCTTATACAGCATTCAAGCATACAAAATGGAGATTTTTTACTGCATAAAGATCCATATGGATTTACATTCTTTGATCTCTCGGCCAACATTTCAATTTCCATTTTTGAAATGTGCAGGTGTTGACACCTACTGGGCTAAGTTTTGTTCCGGCATCCTTTGGAAAATAAAACAATACTGTAGTAATAAAACGTGATGTGTATATCAGCTGTGGCTCAGTGGGTAGCACTCTTGCCTTTGAGTCAGAAGGTTGTGGGTTTAAGTCCCACTCCAGGGACTTGTGCACATAAATCTAGGCTGACATTCCAGTGCACTGCTGCAGGTGCCGTTGTTTGGATAAGACGTTAAACCGAGGCCTCGTCTGCTCTCAGGTGGACGTAAAACATCCCATGACACTATTTTAAAGAAGAGCAGGGGAGTTATCCCCGGTGTCCTGGCCAATATTTATCCCTCAATCAACTTAACAAAAACAGATTGTCTGGTCATTATCACATTGCTGTTTGTGGGAGCTTGCTGAGTGCAAATTGGCTGTCGCGTTTCCCACATTACAACAGTGACTATACTCCAAAAGTACTACATTGGCTCTAAAGCGCTTTGAGACGTCCGGTGGTTGTGAAAGGCGCTATATAAATGCAAGTCTTTACTTTTTTATGTCTTACTTTTAATCAACAATTATTTTTTGGGGTGGGGTTGGGGAAGATAAGTTGTCTCATATTGTATAATAAGCATTTCAACTAGCTGATAATCAACTCACTGAGTTGTAAATTGTTGCTGTTGAAATGTACTGACCCTCAGAGCCAACCACACAGTCAACAAAACAACTTGTATTTATATAGTGTCTTTAACATAGTAAAACATCCCAAGGTGCTTCACAGGAGTATTATAAGACAAAATAAAGTGACACCGAGCCATATATGGAGAATTAAGGTAGATGACCAAAAGGTTGGTCAAAGGTAGGTTTTAAGGAGCACCATAAAGGAGAAAAGAGAGTTGGAGAGACGGAGTGGTTTGTCAGGGAATTCCAGAGCTTAGGGCCAAGGCAACAGAAAGTGTTATGTATGTAAACCTTACTAGTGTGTAAGACTTGCCACCAGGGGGCGCACCTGTTGGAGACCTAAGGGTCACCTGCACACCCCGGGCAAGCAGGTATAAAAGGCAGTCTACCATGCTGCTTCCTCACTCTGGAGTTACATTAAAGAGATCAAGGTCACAACAGTTTGAGCTTACAGTACGCAGTCTTGTGGAGTTATTCTGAACATAACAATTGGCGACGAGTAACAGATCACGAACTTTCACGCGGTTATGGTTGCCTTTGGTATTCTTGAGAGATTTGTGAAGGTGATAATTGGGACGCCTTCGTTGAGTGTCTTGATCAGTACTTCATGGCCAACAAGCTGGAAGATACCATGGTCAAGCACACGGTGATTCTCCTCACCATTTGTGGGTCCTCGATATATGGCCTCATCAAAAATCTGCTAGCACCGACAAAACCAACGGAGAAGACATATGCAGAGTTGTGCACGCTGGTTTGGGAACACCTCAAGCCGAAGGAGAGCATCTTAATGGCCAGGTATCGCTTTTATACGCACCATTGCTCTGAGGGCCAGGATGTGGCGAGCTATGTCGCTGACCTAAGACACTTTGAGGGACCGTGCGTATTTGCTGGATTTTTGGGGGAAATGTTGCGGGACTTTTTTGTGCTTGGAATCGACCACGTGATCATTCTTCGCAAACTGCTGTGTGCTGAATCCCTAGATCTGAGCAAGGCCATCACGATAGCCCAGGCTTTCATGTCCACGAACGATGACACTAAACAGATATCTTTGCAGCATCGAAGCTCACCGGCAAATACTGTGCATAAAATAACGCCTTCAGCAGGCAGAACTGTACATGGCAGGGCCTACATGCCTACAGAGGCCAGACCTAGGATGACTCAGAGTCCGCTGTGGGGCGTGAATGCGAATCCATTAACACCATGTTGGTGCTGTGGGGGTAATCATCGGGCCCATCAATGTCGATTCAAGCACTATGTGTGCAAGGGTTGTGGAACAATGGGGCACCTCGAGCGAATGTGCAAACGTGCTGTGACTCACCACATGGCAGAGTCGGCAGAAGATGACCGACCCGACGCGGATCACGCTAAACGAGTAAAAGAAGCAACTCAACCCGAGGCTGAAGAGGAAGTGCATGGGGTACACACCTTCACCACCAAAAGCCCTCCGATAATGTTGATAGTCAAAGCAAACGGCATTTCAGTTTCCATGGAATTGGACACAGAGGCAAGTCAGTCAATTATGAGCCAGAAGGCTTTTGAGAAACTTTGGGGCAACAAGGCAAAAAGGCCAAAACTAAACCCGATTCACACCAAGCTGTGCACTTACACCAAAGAGCTCATACCAGTCATTGGCAGTGCGGCAGTGAAGGTATCGTTCAATGGAATTGTGCATGAGTTATCATTATGGATTGGACCAACGCTGTTCGGCAGAAGCTGGCTAGGAAAGATCTGATGTAACTGGGATAACATCAAAGCACTGTCTTTGGTGGATGACACCTCATGCGCCCAAGTCCATCTAGTCCCTGATGCATGACCCGTTCATCACAAGGCCTGAGCGGATCCATATATGATGCGAGAGAAAGTCGAGATCGAGCTGGACAGATTTCAACGAGAGGGAATCATATCGCCAATCGAGTTCAACAAGTGGGCCAGTCCAATTGTTCCGATGTTGAAAAGCGATGGGATGGTCAGAATCTGCGGGGACTACAAGGTAACGATTAACCGAGTCTCGGTACAGGACCAGTATGCACTACCCAAAGCGGATGACCTGTTTGCAACGCTAGCAGTGGGGATGTCATTCACCAAGCTGGATCTAACCTCTGCTTACATGACACATGAGCTGGCTGAACCTTCGAAAAAATTGACGTGCATCAACAGACATAAAGGACTGTTGATATACCACAGATGCCCTATTGGGATTTGCTTGGCTGCAGCCATCTTCCAGAGGAACATGGAGAGTCTGCTGAAATCAGTTCCGTGCACCGTGGTGTTTCAAGACGACATCTTGATCACTGGTCACAATACCACCGAACACTTGCACAACTTGGAAGAGGTTCTAAAGCGACTAGACAGAGTGGGACTCAGGCTGAAACGCTCCAAGTGTGTTTTCCTGGCGCCAGAGGTCGAATTTTTGGGGAGAAAGATTGCGGCGGACAGCATCAGATCCACGGACTCCAAGACGGAGGCCATCAAGAATGCACCCAGACCACAGAATGTGATGGAGCTGCGTTCGTTCCTGGGACTCCTCAACTATTTTGGTAACTTTCTACCGGGGTTGAGCACTTTGCTGGAACCCTTGCATTTATTGCTGCGTAAGGGTGACGACTGGGTTTGGGGTAAATCTCAAGATCAGCCTTTAATAAGGCCAGAAACCTGCTATGTTCTAACAAGTTACTTGTATTGTATGACTCGTGTAAACATTTAGTACTAGCTTGTGATGCATCTTCATACGGGGTCGGTTGTGTGTTACAGCAAGACAATGGATCAGGAAAACTGCAACTGGTTGCTTATGTGTCCAGAAGTTTATCTAAGGCTGAAAGAGCCTACAGTATGGTTGAGAAAGAAGCATTAGCATGTGTATACAGGGTTATGAAAATGCACCAATACCTATTTGGACTCCGGTTCGAACTCGAAACCGACCACAAACCGCTCATTTCGCTGTTCTCAGAAAGCAAAGGTATTAACACCAATGCTTCGTCCCATATCCAAAGATGGGCACCAACATTATCTGCGTATGACTATGTAATCCGCCATAGACCAGGCACTGAGAACTGTGCTGATGCCCTCAGTCGGCTACCATTGTCCACCACCGGGATGGAAATGCTTCTTGTAATGGACTTGCTTCTTGTAATGGGTGTTTTTGAGAGCGAGGGGTCACCCGTCACGGCTCGCCAGATCAGGACCTGAACTAGCCAGGACCCTGTGCTACTAGTAAAAAGCTGCATCCTTAATGGGAACTGGTCGACTGTTCCCGGGGAAATGCAAGACGAAATTAAGTCGTTTTACCGACGCAACGATGAAATGTCCACCCATTCGGATTGTCTCCTATGGGGGAATCGCAAAGTTTTGCCAAAAAAGGCAGGGAAACATTTATACGCGACCTACACAGTACAGACCCATGCATAGTCATGATGAAGGCTATCGCCAGGTCGCACGTTTGGTGGCCCGGCATTGACTCGGAATTGGAGTCATCAATTGCGGAATTACGTACACCAATATAACACTTGCTCACAGTTGAGCAATGCACCAAGGGAGGTCCCACTGAGTCTGTGGTCATGGTCCTCCAAACCGTGGTCTAGGATCCACGTAGATTTCGCTGGCCCCTTTGTAGGAAAGATGTTGAATGTATAATAATGTTATCATGTACGTCAAGCCTTCAGGCCATGTTCACCACCCATGGTTTGCCCAACGTCCTTGTTAGTGACAATGGACCATGTTTCACCAGCTCGAAATTCAATGAGTTCATGACCCGCAATGGCATCAAGCATGTCAGGTCTGCCCCGTTTAAGCCCGCATCCAATGGTCAAGTGGAGTGGGCAGTCCAAACTATCAAGCAGAGCTTGAAACGCGTGACGGACGGTTCCCTGCAGACCCAGTTATCTCGGGTTCTGCTCAGCTACCGGACACGACCCCACTCACTTACCGGGGCTTCCCCTGCAGAATTGTTAATGAAGAGAGCACTCAAAACCAGGCTCTCCTTAGTCCACCCGGATCTCAATGATCATGTAGAAACCCAGCGTCACTGGCATAATGTGTACCACAATCGCACCGCTGTATTGGGTGACATCGAGGTTAATGACCCTGTGTTCGTTCTTAATCATAGTCATGGTCCCAAATGGCTGCTGGCACTGTTTCAGCCAAGGAGTGGAATAGAGTGTTTGTTGTCAAACTTTTGAATGGACAAACGTGCAGAAAGCATTTGGATCAGACCAAACTGCGATTCACTGACAACCAAGAACAGTTTGAAGAGGACATTACCATCATTGATCACACACCCAACCAGTAATCGACCTTGCAGTTAACCACGAGGATGAACCCACCATGCCCGACAGTCCGATCAGACCAGCCATGCTGCAGTGCAGCAATGATCCAACCAACTCACCCATACCAGGACTTCAACTCAGGCGATCAACCCGGGAATGTGGAGCCCCGGATCGCCTCAACTTGTAAATAACTTGTATCTAAGACTTTGGGGGGGGGGAGGGAGTGATGTTATGTATGTAAATCTTACTAGTGTGTAAGACTTGCCACCAGGGGCTGCACCTGTTGGAAACCCAAGGGTCACCTGCATACCCCGGGCAAGCAGGTATAAAAGGCAGTCTACCATGCTGCTTCCCCACTCTGGTGTTACAATAAAGAGACCAAGGTCACAACAGTTTGAGCTTACAGCACACAGTCTCGTGGAATTATTCTGAACATAACAGAAAGCCACTAATGGTTGAGCGATTATAAGCAGGGATGCGCAAGGAGGCAGAATTAGAGGAGTGCAGATATCTCGGGGGGTGGGGGTTTGTGGGGCTGGAGGAGATTACAGAGATAGGGAGGCATGTGGCCATAGAGGGATTTAAAGACAAGGATGAGAATTTTGAAATCAAGTCATTGCTTAACTGGGAGCCAATCAGTCAGTCTAAGTGAGTAGCTAAAAGCATGAATTTCTCTAACCTATAGTAATACATGTACACACAAACATGATAACTTAAGGCATATCCAGGCTTGGTTATTCATGTGCAACATCATCATCATCATCATCATCATCATCATCATAGGCAGTCCCTCGGAATCGAGAAAGACTTGCTTCCATTCTAAACATGAGTCCTTAGGTGGCTGAGCAGTCCAATACGAGAACCACAGTCCCTGTCACAGGTGAGGCAGATAGTCATTGAGGGAATGGGTGGGTGGGACTGGTTTGCCGCAGGCTCTTTCTGCTGCCTGCGCTTGATTTCTGCACGCTCTCGGCGATGAGACTCGCGCGCCCTCCTGGGTGCATTTCCTCCACTTAGGGCAGTCTTTGGCCAGGGTCTCCCAGGTGTCAGTGGGGATGTTGCATTTTATCAGGGAGGCTTTGAGGGTGTCCTTGTAACGTTTCCTCTGCCCATCTTTGGCTCGTTTGCCGTGAAGGAGTTCCGAGTGGAGCGCTTGCTTTGGGAGTCTCGTGTCTGGCATACGAACAGTGTGGCCTGCCCAGCAGAGCTGATCAAGTGTGGTCAGTGCTTCAATACTGGGGATGTTGGCCTGGTCGAGGACGCTAACGTTGGTGCGTCTGTCCTTCCAGGGGACTTGCAGGATCTTGCGGATCCATCGTTGGTGGTATTTCTCCAGCGACTTAAGGTGTCTACTGTACAAAGTCCATGTCTCTGAGCCATACAGGAGGGAGGGTATTACTACAGTCCTGTAGACCATGAGCTTGATGGCAGATTTGAGGGCCTTGTCTTCGAACACTCTTTTCCTCAGGCAGCCGAAAGCTGCATTGGTGCACTGGATCTCGTCATCAATGTTTGCTCATGTTGATAAGAGGCTCCGAGGTATGGGAAATGGTCCATGTTGTCCAGGGCCGCGCCGTGGATCTTGATGACTGGGGGGCAGTGCTGTGCAGTGGGGGCAGGCTGGTGGAGGACCTTTGTCTTACGGATGTTAAGTGTAAGGCCCATGCTTTTGTACGCCTCAGTAAATACGTTGACTATGACTTGGAGTTCAGCCTCTGTATGTACGCAGACGCAGGTGTCGTCCGCGTACTGTAGTTCGACGACAGAGGTTGGGATGGTCTTGGACCTGGCCTGGAGACAACAAAGGTTGAACAGGTTCCCACTGGTTCTGTCATTTAGTTCCACTCCAGCGGGGAGCTTGCTGAATGTGAGGTGGAGCACGGCAGCGAGGAAGATTGAGAAGAGGGTTGGGGCGATGACGCAGCCCTGTTTGACCCCAGTCTGGACGTGGATTGGGTCTGTAATGGATCCGTTGGTTAGGATCACGGCCTGCATGTCGTCGTGGAACAGGTGGAGGATGGTGACGAACTTTTGGGGGCATCCGAAACGGAGGAGGACGCTCCATAGACCCCCGCAGTTGACAATGTCAAAGGACTACTATTGATGATAACAATACAGTTTTCTTGATAGAAAATCAACCTATGACGACATATAAATAACAGATCAGAGTTTTCAAGCTGATAGACATATTGGTCCTAAATCTTTGCAGGGTTCTTCCGAAATATTACTGTAACTACGGCGGCGGATGATGGGCAGAACCCTGAATAAGTGGCGTAAGCAGCTGTTGTTAGCCATGTTCTGCTGATCTCTGCTGGAGAACTCCTGTGGAAACTGCAAGCAATTGGCTTTGAATTATTGCACTGTAAATATAAGTATATGAATACTTAACCCATTTGTGTAATCTTCTATAGTCTCATTTTAGCAGAGGTGTTAATCTGTTTAATAAATGGATTAAGCCTCTGTTAAAATAGTAGATAAAGGAATTTCATACCAATGTACTGATTACTTTGTGCACTAATGTTTGTACTGGACAATTTCAAGGACATTATGTTTTAGAAATTAGGCTGCTCAACACACACGCTCTAGGCTCACATGAATAATGGTTACGTCGTAAGGTATCGCTTGACTAATCCTGAATCATTCTTGCATCCACTGCTGCCCTCCTGAATCAGCCTGTTTCCCTGGATCAAATCTCCACTTCCTCACTGGCCTCTGGGATCAAGGAACACTGGCTTCTGGTCAATTCTCCGCTCCTTCAATGGTGATTGAATCATCTCCCACTCCTCCAGTCTTATCTGGATCAACTTCCACTTCTCTTCCGACTTTTGAATGCGGTTTCACTCCTTTGCTGGCTTCCAGATTGGTCATTATTACTGCAGGGCCCAAGTTATACCATTGCTTTTCCTGCTTGTCCCTGAATCAGATTCATTCCACTACTGCCAGGTGGCTTAACCCCCTCAAATTAGGCCTTATGATAGTGGACTGTTACCGCCTCTCATATCAGTACCTATTCTAACACACAGCTCTACCTCTCCACCACCTTTCTCAACCCCATGACTACATCCATGACGTAAAGGCTGGCTATCTGACAGCAAGTCATGGGTGAGTCATAATGTCTTCAAACTGAACATTGGAAAGACTGATTCAATCATTTTCAGCTCCCACTGTAAGTTCTGCTCCTTTGGCACGAATTCCAACCTCTCCCCAGCCAGTCGCTCAGTCTGAATTAGTGTGAAATCATGGTGCCCTGTTCAATTTACAGCTGAACGTCAAACCTTACATCCGATCTGTTATGTATGCAACACCTTGTAACCAGCATTCTCCTGCCACCAGAGGGCGCATTTGTTGGAGTCCAAAGGGATCCCAGCATTCCTTGGGAGCACTGTATATAAGCAGGCCTCCCATGCTGTACCAGCACTCTGGAGTCAGAATAAAGAGACTAAGGTCACACTTACTCAGTCACATTGCCTTATTTGAGACATAACACGATCCATCACCAAAATCAACTATTTTCACGTGGCAACATTTACTGCTTCTGTCCTACCTCAGCTGCTTGACTGCTGAAATCCTATCCATGCTTTTGTTACTTCTAAACTCAATGACTTCGATGCCATCCTTGCAAGCTTCACCCTCCATAGACACCAACTTGTCCAAAATGTATCCATCTTTACCCTGTCCCGCTCACCCATCGTTCCCATCTACATTGATCTACCCTAGCTTCCTGTAACCTATAAGAACTTAAGAACATAAGAATTAGGAGCAGGAGTAGGCCATACGGGCCCTCGAGTCTGCTCCGCCATTCAATAAGATCATGGCTGATCATCGACCTCAACTCCACTCCCGCCCGCTCTCCATAATTCCCCGAGACTACAAAAATCTATCTATTTCAGCCTTGAATTTACTCAGAGACTCAGCATCCCCAGCTCTCTGGGGCAGAGAATTCTAAAGCTTCACAACCCTCTGAGTGAAGAAATTCCTCCTCATCTCTGTCATAAATGACCAACCCCTTATCCTGAGACTGTGCCCCCTGGTTCGAGACACTCCAGCCAGGGGAACAATCTCTCGGCATCTACCCTGTCAATCTCCTTCAGAATCTTGTATGTTTCAATGAGATTACCTCTCATTCTTCTAAACTCCAGAGAGTATAGGTCCATTCTACACAATCTCTCATCATAGGACAACCTTCTCATCCCAGGAATCAATCTAGTGAACCTTCATTGCACCGCCTCCAAGGCAAGTATAATCTTTCCTTTAGATAAGCCGACCAAAATTGTGTATGAATTTAGACTGCTCACCATAAACGTTCTGATTCATGCAATCTGCTGATGGAAGTGTGGTGGAGCAGGACTTCTTCCTTCCCATTTGCCCTGATACTGATCCCATCAGAAATCCTGAGGAATAAATTTTAACATTGCTGGGCAGAACAAAGGCACAAAATTATTTAAGCCAGGAGGCCCAGAAGTGCCATTTTTCAGATAATACTTTAAACCATAGTCCCATCTGCCCTCTCAGGTGGACACATAAGAGACCTCCAGGTATTATTTGAAGAAGAGCAGGGGAGGTGTGAACACCACTAAACCGGATTAACTGGTCATTTATCTCATTGCTGTTTTTGGGACTTCGCTATGCAGTAATTTGGTTCCCTATATTTCAACAGTGACTACACTTCAAAAGTACTTCATTGGCTGTGAAACAGTTTGAGATATTGTGAAAGGCGCTATAGAAATGCAAGCTTGTTCTTTCTTTCTTAAATATTCTTCAAACTGAAATTAGGTAGGGAGAACAGAATAGTAACAATAGACCTGCCAATACAGCAGCTAGGACCATGTGGGAGAAAGTAGAACAGGTAATGAATGGCAATGCCCTAACCCACAGGCCCTCCTCCTATGCAGCTCAAGGTTTAATGACCCCACAAGATTAGAAAAGCTAAGTGTTATGGCTGTGAGCTTCTGGTAATACATATTTGTATATTTCAGACAGTAGATCGATATTTACCCAAAAGATTGCATTCACAGATTGAAGGCTCTCACCCTGTGCATTAAATGATCTGTAGTGACATCTGCGCATGGAAGCTTGTAATTATATGGACGCAGTATCCCGCAATGCACGCACGTATGTTGAAGTTTCACTATTTCTCCGGAAATTCCGTAAGGGAACTGATGTAAAATCTCAACTGATTGTCAAATTAAACAGTGTGCGACTGATAATGGTGAGACTTCTTGCCATGTAGGAATAGATTGTGCACAGTTCCTGAGAAGGACAGGTTACAGGAGAAGAAACAGCAGGAGTGGATGGCGAAGCAAATCCTGTCAATTCATTGAGCTAATGTTGTGGGGGATAGAGACGTGGAGGAGCCTGTGCCCACAGGTTTGTGCCGACTAAGTGCTAAGATCAGAAATGCTGTTTTTTTGAGGCGCATACTCTAAGGAAACCCATACTTGAGCCTAACAGGAAGGAAACAGTAAACAGCAGGAAACTTATTACATTTTTCATTCTTCATTATCTTCACAGAAGCCAAAAGCAGGAAAGATGCTGGAGAGATAAGGAATCAGTATCAGAACCTTTCACATCTAGCAATGCCAGCAGAAATGGCTCCACTCCATCATTATCCCTATCCTTAGCATTCACCAACCCAAATAGGGCGTGATACAAATTGTCCAGATGCGGAGTTGACATTGGGCGATTCACAGCTTACACGGAAGTCAGAGGATCAGTTATTGGAGGTGGAGTATGATGTATCTGAGTGGAGGCTTAGGAGATGTCATATCTTGGCTGTTTAGCATTCAGATGCTGATCTCACATGCGCTGTAGCCAAATGCCCACAGAGCACCATAACCATATGAAGGCACTCTGAAGATTTGCGGCAGATCACACGGATGAGTCCAATGCCATCCTTTGTGGCTCTCTCAGAGTGAGCTTCTCTACAATGCCACGCATTCTCATTCCACAGAAGCCTGTGGTGCTGCCTTAGGAGCCCGGTTTCCCAGGATTTCTGCTGTTCCTCTTCCTCCTTCAACAAATAAATCATAAAGGGGGAATCACCATGGAGGAAAACATTTTACAGTCTTCCCCTTCATTTTAGAAAAATTGCCCTAAGTTACAGTGTCGAGCGAAACTTCTAAATGAAGTTAGGAGCTTCCAAAATAGAGAACAAAAAAAAGAATTGACCAGACTAATTCAAAATAAAGTTATGAACCTCAGTCACAATAAAACATACCTTTAAAATTTCAGCCTCTGCCTTCCTCAGCTGTTGTTCTAAGTTACCCATTTTATAATGATACAACTTAGATTAGAGGATAATAGGGCGGGAATTACAGCATTTGGGAGTCATGATGTCATCCTGGCCTAAATCCATCATGTGCATGGCTGCACTTTAGCTAGGGTGGGCACAATTTTCACTCTCCCTCACTTCCAGCCGAATTTAAAGCGAACTTAAATGGGGGGGGGGGGGGGGGGTGAATCCAGCGTATCTGCTCTAAGTCCCAAATTCTAACCAGCCCCCTCAGATAGATCTCCCAGGTTTGCAATCGACCAAACCATTGGAATTTTGCGGTCTTCGTACTCAAGTACCTCCATGGAGCAGTACTGAGGGAGTGCTGCACTGTCAGAGGTGCCGTCTTTTGGATGAGACGTTAAACCAAGGCCCGGTCTGCTCTCTCAGGTGGACGTAAAATATCCTATGGCTGGGGCCCCAGCTGTTTACATTGTACATTAATGATTTGGACGAGGGGATTAAATGTAGTATCTCCAAATTTGCGGATGACACTAAGTTGGGCGGCAGTGTGAGCTGCGAAGAGGATGCTATGAGGCTGCAGAGTGACTTGGATAGGTTAGGTGAGTGGGCAAATGCATGGCAGATGAAGTATAATGTGGATAAATGTGAGGTTATCCACTTTGGTGGTAAAAACAGAGAGACAGACTATTATCTGAATGGTGACAGATTAGGAAAAGGGGAGGTGCAATGAGACCTGGGTGTCATGGTACATCAGTCATTGAAGGTTGGCATGCAGGTACAGCAGGCGGTTAAGAAAGCAAATGGCATGTTGGCCTTCATAGCGAGGGGATTTGAGTACAGGGGCAGGGAGGTGTTGCTACAGTTGTACAGGGCCTTGGTGAGGCCACACCTGGAGTATTGTGTACAGTTTTGGTCTCCTAACTTGAGGAAGGACATTCTTGCTATTGAGGGAGTGCAGCGAAGGTTCACCAGACTGATTCCTGGGATGGCGGGACTGACATATCAACTGGGCTTGTATTCACTGGAGTTCAGAAGATTGAGAGGGGATCTCATAGAAACGTTTAAAATTCTGACAGGTTTAGACAGGTTAGATGCAGGAAGAATGTTCCCAATGTTGGGGAAGTCCAGAACCAGGGGTCACAGTCTAAGGATAAGGGGTAAGCCATTTAGGACCGAGATGAGGAGAAACATCTTCACCCAGAGAGTGGTGAACCTGTGGAATTCTCTACCACAGAAAGTTGTTGAGGCCAATTCACTAAATATATTCAAAAAGGAGTTAGGTGTAGTCCTTACTACTAGGGGGATCAAGGGGTATGGTGAGAAAGCAGTAATGGGGTACTGAGGTTGCATGTTCAGCCATGAACTCATTGAATGGCGGTGCAGGCTCGAAGGGCCGAATGGCCTCCTCCTGCACCAATTTTCTATGTTTCTGTTATTTCGAAGAAGAGCAAGTGAGTCATCCCCGGTGTCCTGACCAATATTTATCCCTCAATCAACATAACAAAAGCAGATTATCTGGTCATTATCACATTGCTGTTTGTGGGAGCTTGCTTGTGTGCAAATTGACTGCCACGTTTCCTACATTACAACAGTAACTACACTCCAAAAGTACTTCATCAGCTGCAAAGCGCTTTGAGACGTCTGTTGGTCGTGAAATCTCCACTTCCTCACTAGCCTCTGGGATCAAGGACTACTGGCTACTGGTCAATTCTCCGCTCCTTCAATGGTGACTGAATCATCTCCTACTCCTCCAGTCATATCTGGATCAACTTCCACTTCTCTTCCAGCTTTTGAATGCGGTTTCACTCCTTTGCTGGCTTCCAGATTGGTCATTATTACTGCAGGGCCCAAGTTATACCATTGCTTTTCCTGCTTGTCCCTGAATCAGATTCATTCCACTGCTGCCAGGTGGCTTAACCGCCTCAAATTAGGCCCTATGATAGTGGACTGTTACCTCCTCTCATATCAGTACCTATTCTAACACACAGCTCTACCTCTCCACCACCTTTCTCAACCCCATGATTACATCCATGACGTAAAGGCTGGCTACCTGACAGCAAGTCATGGGTGAGTCATAATGTCTTCAAACTGAACATTGGAAAGACTGATTCAATCATTTTCGGCTCCCACTGTAAGTTCTGCTCCCTTGACACGAAATCCAACCCCTCCCCAGCCACTCACTCAGGCTGAATTAGTGTGCAACCTTGGTGCCCTGTTCAATTTACAGCTGAACGTCAAACCTTACATCCGATCTGTTATGTATGCAACACCTTGTAACCAGCATTCTCCTGCCACCAGAGGGCGCATCTGTTGGAGTCCCAAAGGATCCCAGCATCCCTTGGGAGCACTTTATATAAGCAGGCCTCCCATGCTGTACCAGCACTCTGGAGTCAGAATAAAGAGACTAAGGTCACACTTACTCAGTCACATTGCCTTATTTGAGACATAACACGATCCATCACCAATATTAACTATTTTCACGTGGCAACATTTACTGCTTCTGTCCTACCTCAGCTGCTTGACTGCTGAAATCCTATCCATGCTTTTGTTACTTCTAAACTCAATGACTTCGATGCCATCCTTGCAAGCTTCACCCTCCATAGACACCAACTTGTCCAAAATGTATCCATCTTTTCCCTGTCCCGCTCACCCATCGTTCCCATCTACATTGATCTACCCTAGCTTCCTGTAACCTATAAGAACTTAAGAACATAAGAATTAGGAGCAGGAGAAGGCCATACGGGCCCTCGAGTCTGCTCCGTCATTCAATAAGATCATGGCTGATCATCGACCTCAACTCCACTCCCGCCCGCTCTCCATAATTCCCCGAGACTCCAAAAATCTATCTATCTCAGCCTTGAATATACTTAGAGACTCAGCATCCCCAGCTCTCTGGGGCAGAGAATTCTAAAGCTTCACAACCCTCTGAGTGAAGAAATTCCTCCTCATCTCTGTCATAAATGGCCAACCCCTTACCCTGAGGCTGTGCCCCCTGATGTCATCCTGGCCTAAATCCATTGTGCATAGCTGCACTTTAGCTAGGGTGGGTACAATTTTCACCCTCCCTCACTTCCAGCCGAATTTAGGGTGGAACTTAAATGGGGTTTAAATCAGCGTATCCACTCTAAGTCCCAAATTCTAACCCCCCCCCCTCCCCCCGCCAGATAGATGACCTAGGTTTGCAGTCCACCAAACCATTGGAATTTTGGGGCCATCGTACTCAAGTCCCTCCATGGTGCAGTGCTGAGGGAGTGCTGCACTGTCAGAGGTGCCGTCTTTCGGATGAGATGTTAAACCAGAGCCTCGTCTGCTCTCTCAGGTGGACGTAAAAGATCCTATGGCATTATTTTGAAGAAGAGCAGGAGAGTTATCACTGATGCCCTCGATAATATTTATCCCTCAATCAACAGAACAAAAGCAGATTATCTGGTCATTATCACATTGCTGTTTGTGGCAGCTTGCTTGTGCGCAAATTGGCTGCCGTGTTTCCCACATTACAACAGTGACCACACTTCAAAGGTACTTCATTAGCTGCAAAGCACTTTGAGATGTCTGGTGGTTGTGAAAGGCGCTAAATAAATGCAAGTCTTTGTTTCATTTCTTATCCTGCCCCATCTCTTCAACCTTCAGTCCTCTTGATTCTGACCTTTAGAATGCCTCCCCAAGTCCACCCCCCCTCCCCCACACTCCCCACCATCATTGGTATAATTTCAGCCACCTCTGCCCTATTCTCTACATCCCTCCACCTCTCCATTTTTCTCTCTTTCACAACCTTGACCAAGATTTTGGTCTCCCTCCTTAATCTTTCCTCCCCACTCCCCCCCATAGTTTGGTGTCTGCTTCCCCAATCTACTTGTGAAGTGCCTCGGGTGGCAGTTTTACGTTAAAGACATTATATAAAGGATAAATTGTTGTACTGGAGAGCGGGCCCCACCTGTGGAAGTGTACGCAAGCATGAGTCAATGCCTCCAAGAGGAGGGCAGAGGTGGCGGATTAATATTTTACAATAGATGAGGTTGCCATGCGATTGGCATTACCTGCTTATGCTGTTGGCGGGACCTAGAGACCACACGCTCGGCCCACTGCTGTACAGGAACACAACAAGCTCCACGTGGCTGGGTCTGCTCTTGGGCCTGGCCAAGGTGACCAACCACAGGTCAAGGTTGGACGTGGCCCCTCGGGGGAGGGGTGGGGCAGGGTGGAGTGGACAATCTGGCTGCCTGTCTCTCTTCCACAGCTGGACGTGGCCCTGGAGAAGGAGCAATTTGCCAATACACTTGAGACCTTCCGCGACCGGTGAGCACCACAGGGACTGGACGGGTGATAATATTACTATTTAAATCATCGAACAATAGAAAATTACAGCACAGAAAGAGGCCAGTCGGCCCATCGTGTCTGTGCCGGCCAAAAAATAGCTATCCAGCCTAATCCCACATCACAGCTCTCGGTCCATAGCCCTGTAGGGTTACGGCACTTGAAGTGAACTTTTTAAATGCAGCGAGGGTGCCTGTCTCTACCACCCTTTCAGGGAGTGAGTTCCAGACACCCACCACCCCTCTGGGTGAAAAAAGTTCTCCTCAAATCCTCTCTAATCCAGTTACTTTAAATCTATGTCCCCCTGATTATTGAGCTCTCTGCTGAGAGAAATAGCTTTTCTTTTGTAAATTTTCTATGCTCTTTTGAAGCATTTATTTATTTTAGTTAAGGTTTCTTTGATGACACTGGGGGCCAACCCAGTGAATGGAAGAAGAGGCAGACATTGGAATGCAGGAGGTTTGGACTGGAGAGTCTCCTGGCTGGCTTTTCGTGCGATTGGTTGAGGGTGGCGCTGAGTCGTGCGTCACTATGGTAACGAATTGTTACCCGGCTCGCTGACAACCAGCACTCGGCGGGGAGGCTGGCCAAGTGGAACCAGTCTATGGGGACAGAATGCGAAGCCCGGCTCCGCGTCCCGCCCGTCCAGCTGCTGCTGCATGAGCCGGCCTCCGGCAGCACGGCAGTCCCCGGCATGGGCAGCGACTGGAAAAGGGCGTGTGGCAACCTGACCATCAACTACAACAAGCACTGGCCCGCCTCGCCCAGCCAGGATAAGCAGCAAGAACACAGGCACCCAGCGTAAGAGGACACGTGTACACACACATCTCAATAAAGGGAGGCCCAACTGTTGGGGGTTTGTTTTGGGGGGTGGGGGCATCTCTTAATGGCAATGCTTCTTAAATGTATGTCCACCTGTATGTATGTTCATCAACATAGGCAGCCCCTCGGAATCGAGGAAGACTTGCTTCCACTCTAAAAGTGAGTTCTTGAGTGGCTGTACGGTCCAACATGGGAATTACAGTCTCTGCCACAGGTTGAAGGAAAGGGTGGGTGGGGAGTCTGGTTTGCCACACGCTCCTTCTGCTGCCTGCGCTTGCTTTCCGCATGCTCTCGGCGACGAGACTCGAGATGCTCAGCGCCCTCCCCCGATGCTCTTCCTCCATTTAGGACAGCCTTGGGCCAGGGATTCCCAGGTGCCGGTGGGGATGTTGCACTTTGTCAAGGAGGCTTTGAGGGTGTCCTTGAAACCTTTCCTCTGCCCACCTGGGGCTCGCTTGCCGTGTAGGGGTTCCGAGTAGAGCGCTTGCTCAGGGAGTCTTGTGTCGGGCGTGCGAACAGTGTGGCCCGCCCAACCGAGCTGGTCGAGCGTGGTCAGTGCTTCGATGCTGGGGATGTTGGCCTGAGCGAGTACCTGATGATTATGTGTTGCTGTCTTGCAGAGGTGAAAAGAAAGGTTACTTCTCCACCATTGATGATGTGTGGAAAACACCAACTATCCGAAATAACTATGGACTGAACCATCTGTACTCAAACCCGTTTCAACAGGTGAGCTCTGTGGTTCAGGTGTGTGCTGGCCACCCTCAGGTCAGTTGGTTGCCGGTGATGCCCGTGGTTTATGCTGGCAGGCTCGCTATTGAGTTGGAAACACTCAGCCGGTCAGGCAGCTTCTGTGGAGAGAGAAACAGAGTTAGCGTTTCAGGTCGGCGACCTTTCGTCAGAACTGGGACACTGAGAGGTGTCAACGGGTTTTAAGCAAGTGCGGAGGGAGGGAAAAGGGGGAGGGGAGGAAGGAACGAAAGGGGAAGGTCTGTGATAAGGTAGAAGGCAGGAGAGATTAAATGACAAAAAGAGATAATGGCGCAAGGCAAAATGGGGTTGTAATGGGATAAGTAAAGAAACACAAGATGGATCTAGAGGAGGTGTAAATGGGAATAGCAGTGTTATGTATGTAAACATTGTAACTGTGTAAGACTTGCAACTAGAGGGTGCAACTGTTGGAGGCCCAAGGGTCACCTGCACACCTCGTGCAAGGGAATATAAAAGGTTGTCTGCCATGCTGCTTAGGCACTCTGGAGTTGTATTAAAGTGACTAAGGTCACATCAGTTTTAGCTCATAGTACTCAGTCTTGTGGAGTTCTTCCATACTTAACAATTGGCGACGAGTAACAGATTACGAACTTTCACACGGTCATGGCTGCCATTGGTATTTTAGAGAGATTTGTAGAGGGTGATGATTGGGACGCCTTCGTTGAGCGTCTCGACCAGTACTTCATGGCTAACGAGCTGGATGGGGACGATACAGCGATCAAGCGCAGGGCGATTCTCCTCACTGTGTGTGGGTCCACAATATACGGCCTCATCAAGAATCTGCTAGCACCGGGGAAACCAATGGAGAAGACAAATACAGAGTTGTGTACGCTGGTTCAGGAACACCTCAAGCCGAAGGAGAGCGTCTTAATGGCCAGGTATCGCTTTTACACGCACCACCGCTCCGAGGGCCAGGACGCGGCAAGTTATGTCGCCGACCTGAATCGCCTTGCGGGAACTTGCGAATTTGCTGGATTTTGGGGGGAAATGCTGCGGGACTTTTTTGTGCCTGGCATCGGCCACGAGGTCGTTCTTCGCAAGCTGCTGTTCGCCGAATCCCTAGACCTGAGCAAGGCCATCATGATAGCCCAGGCACTCATATCCACGAGCGATAATACCAGACAGATAACTTCCCAGCATCGAAGCTCACCGGCAAGTACTGAGCATAAAATAACTTCGCTAGCAGGCAGAACTGCAGATGGCAGGGCCTAAACATCTGCAGCTGCAAGACCTAGGATGACTCAGAGTCCGCCATCGGGCGTGAATGCAAATCCATTAGCACCATGTTGGCGCTGCGGGGGTAATCATCGAGCCCATCAATGTCGATTCAAGCACTACGTGTGCAAAGGCTGCGAAACAATGGGGCACCTCCAGCAAATGTGCAAGAATGCTGCGACTCACCACGTGGCAGAGTCGGCAGAGGATGATCGATCCGGTGCGGATCACGCAGAACAAACAAGAGAGGCAGCTCAACCAGAGGAAGAAGTGTATGGGGTACTCACCTTCACCACCAAGAGCCCTCCTATTATGCTGAAAGTCAAATTGAACGGTATTCCGGTATCAATGGAGTTGGACACGGAGACAAGTCAGTCAATTATGAGCCAGAAGGCTTTTGAGAAACTGTGGGGCAACAAGGCACAAAGACCCAAACTGAGCCCGATTCAGACAAAGCTGCACACCTACACCAAAGAGCTCATACCAGTCATTGGCAGTGCGGCAGTTAAGGTAGTACGATGGAGCTGTGCATGATTTATCACTGTGGATTGTACCAGGCGATGGCCCAACGCCATTCGGCAGAAGCTGGCTGGGAAAGATTCGATGGAACTGGGACGACATCAAAGCACTATCTTCAGTGGATGACACCTCGTGCGCCCAAGTGCTGAGCATGTTTCCGTCGCTATTTGAACCAGGCATCGGCAACTTCGCAGGCGCCAAGGTGCAGATCGATCTAGTCCCCGATGCGAGGCCCGTTCATCACAAGGCTCGAGCGGTTCCATAAATTATGAGGGAGAAAGTTGAGATCGAACAGGACGGACTTCAACGAGAGGGAATCATATCGCCAGTCGAGTTCAACGTGTGGGCCAGTCCAATTGTTCCAGTGTTGAAAAGCAATGGCACGGTCAGAATCTTTGGCGACTACAAGGATCAACAGAGTCTTTACAGGACCAGTACCCGCTACCCAAGGCGGATGACCTGTTCGCAACGTTAGCAGGGGGCAAGTTGTTCACCAAGTTGGACCTAACCTCCGCCTGCATGACACAGGAGCTGGCTGAATCGTCGAAAAGATTGACGAGCATCAACACGTCAAAGGACTGTTTATATCCCACAGGTGCCCTTTTGGGATTCGCTCGGCAGCTGCCATCTTCCAGAGGAACATGGAGAGTCTGCTGAAATCGGTTCCGCACACCATTGTGTTTCAAGACGACATCCTGATCACCGGTCGTGACACCACCGAACACCTGCACAACCTGGAAGAGGTTCTAAGTCGACTGGACAGAGTGGGACTCGGGCTGAAACACTCCAAGTGTGTTTTCCTGACACCAGAGGTTGAATATTTGGGGAGAAAGATTGCGGCAGATGGCATCAGACCCACGGATTCAAAGACACAGGCCATCAAGAATGTACCCAGACCACAGAATATAATGGAGCTGCGTTCGTTCCTGGGACTCCAACTATTTTGGTAACTTTCTACCCGAGTTAAGCAATTTGCAGGAACTGTTGCACATGTTGCTACGTAAGGGTGACGACTGGGTTTGGGGTAAATCTCAAGAGACAGCCTTTGAGAAGGCCAGAAACCTACTTTGTTCTAATAAGTTACTTGTACTGTATGACCCGTGTAAATGATTAATGCTAGCTTGTGATGCATCTTCGTACGGGGTCGGCTGTGTGTTACAGCAAACCAATGTATCGGGCAAACTTCAACCGGTTACATATGCGTCTAGAAGTCTGTCTAAGGCTGAAAGAGCATACAGTATGGTCGAGAAAGAGGCATTAGCATGTGTATATGGGGTTAAGAAAATGCACCAACACCTATTTGGACTTCGGTTTGAGCTTGAAACCGAACACAAACCGCTCATTTCGCTGTTTTCAGAAAGCAAAGGTATAAAAACACCAATGTTTCATCCTGCACCCAAAAATGGACATTAACATTATCCGCCTATCACTAACATTGTCCGCTTATGACTATGTTATCCACCACAGACCAGACACAGAGAACTGTGCTGATGCCCTCAGTCGGCTACCAATGCCCACTACCGGGGTGGAAATGGCGCAAGCCCGCAGACTTGCTTCTGGTCATTGATGCTTTTGAGAGCGAGGGGTCACCCGTCACTGCTCACCAGATCAGGACCTGGACCAGCCAGGATCCTGTGCTATCACTTGTAAAAAGTTGCATCCCCAATGGGAGCTGGTCAACCGTTCCCAGGGAAATGCAAGATGAAATTAAGCCGTTTCACCGATTCAAAGCTGAAATGTCCATCCAGTTGAATTGTCTCTTATGGGGTAATCGCATGGTTTTGCCAAAAAAAGGCAGGGAAACGTTTATGCGCGACCGACACAATACCCACCCAGGCATAGACATGATGAAGGCTATAGCCAGGTCGCATGTTTGGTGGCCCGGCATTGAATTAGTCATGCGTACACCAGTGCAACACGTGCTCACAACTGAGCAATGCACCAAGGGAGGCTCCATTGAGTCTGTGGTCATTATCCTCCAAACCGTGGTCCAGGATCCACATAAATTTTGCTGGCCCCTTTCTCGGAAAGATGTTTTTAGTTGTAGTGGACGCTTACTCTAAATGGATTGAATGCGTAATCAAATCATCCAACACATCCACTGCCATCATTGAAAGCCTCCGGGTTATGTTCACCACCCATGGCTTGCCCGACGTCCTTGTCAGTGACAATGGACCATGTTTCACCAGCTCAGAATTCAACGAGTTTATTACCCGCAATGGCATCAAGCATGTCAGGTCTGCCCCGTTTAAGCCCGCATCCAACGGTCAATCGGAACCGGCAGTCCAAACTATCATGCAGAGCTTATCTCGGGTTCTGCTCAGCTACCAGCCACGACCCCACTCGCTCACTGGGGTTCCCCCTGCAGAATCGTTAATGAAGAGTGCATTCAAAACCAGGCTCTCTTTAGTCTACCCGGATCTAAATGATCATATGGAAACCTGGCGTCACCGGCAAAACATGTACCACAATCGTGCGGCTGTATCGCGTGACATTGATGTTAATAACCCTGCATTTGTCCTGAATTACGGTCATGGTCCTAAATGGGTTGCTGGCACTGTCTTGGCCAAGGAGGGGAATAGTGTGTTTTTAGTCAAACTACTGAATGGACAAATGGATCAAGACCAAACTGCGGTTCACTGACAACCAGGAACAACTTGAAGAGGACATCACCATCATCGATCCACCAACACACACCCAACCAGCAATCAACCTCGCTGTCAATCAAAAGGATGAACCCACCATTCCCAACAGTCCTGTTAGACAAGCCGCACCGCAGTGCAGCAATGGTCCGACCAACTCACCCATGCCAGAGTTTGAACTCAGACAATCAACCAGGGAGTGTGGGGCTTTGGATCATCTCAACTTGTAAATAATTTGTATCAAAGACTTTAGGGGGGAGTGATGTTATGTATATAAACATTGTAACTGTGTAAGACTTGCCATCAGAGGGCGCAACTGTTGGAGGTCCAAGGGTCACCTGCACACCTCGTGCAAGGGAGTATAAAAGGTTGTCTGCCATGCTGCTTAGGCACTCTGGAGTTGTATTAAAGAGACTAAGGTCACATCATTTTTAGCTCACAGTACTCAGTCTTGTAGCGGTCTTCCACACTTAACAAGCAGAACCGTTACCAACAGCTGTCGTCTGAAAAAAATGGGAAAAGAGGTCAATGTTCCCGTTAAATTGTTTTTTGGGTGCTTGGCCCCTTTAAGGGGCATTGCGACCCATTCAAAATACCATGCATTCGGCCAGTCCAGATCCAGAGAGCTGAGCAGCCATGCAGCTTAAAGGGAACGTTGGAAAATGTTATGATCTGAAATTGTTGAACTCAGTGTTGAGTCCAGAAGGCTGTAAAGTGCTTAAACAAAAGGTGAGGTGCTGTTTCTCGAGCTTGCGTTGAGCTTCATTGGAACGGTGTAGGAGACCGAGGACTGAGAAGTCAGTGTGGGAGTGGAGTGGATAATTAAAGTGACAGGCGACCGGAAGTGCGGGGTCACACTTGTGGACTGAACGGAGGTGTTCCACAAAGCGGTCACCCAATCTGCATTTGGTCTCCCCAGTGTAAAGGAGACCACATCATGAGCAGCGAATACAGTATACTAAATTGAAAGAAGTACAAGTAAGTCGCTGTTTCATCTGGAAGGGCGTGTTTGGGGCCCTGGACGGTGGGAAGGGAGGAGGAAAAAGAGCAGGTGTTGCATCTCCTGCACTTGCACAGGAAGGTGCCGTGGGAAGTTATTGAATGATTGCAGCGACTTTTGGAAGTTGCTTCACTTGTGTGCAAACATGGCGGTATAATTGGACAAGCAGATTTTCTAAGTATTACAGGCAGGAATATTGACCATATTGATATTCTATAGAATTTGCAGCACAGAAGCAAGCCTTTTGGCCCAACAGGTCTATGCCGGTGTTTATACTCCACACAAGCCTCCACCCACCATCTAACACTATCAGCATATACTTCTCTTCCTTTCTCCCTCATGTACTCATCTAGTTTCCCCTTAAATGTATCGGCGCTATTCGCCTCAACCACTCCCTGTGGTAGCAAGTTCCACATTCTCGCCTCTCTGAGTAAAGAAGTTTCTTCTGAATTCCTTATTGGATTTATTAATGACATATTTAAGGCATCTAGTTTTGGACTCCCCCATACGTGGACACACCTTCTCTACGTCTACCCTATTGAATCCCTTCATATTTTTAAAGACCTCTATCAGGTTACCTCTCAGGCAATGTTCCCTTTAAGCTGTGTGGCCATTCAGCTCTTAGCAGATTCCACGCAGCCGGCAGATCAGCTTTTAAATAGGAAAAAATGCGCATGCGCAGTATTTTGAATGGGCCTTAAAGGGGCCATGCACCCAAAACAAAATTACAGGGAACATTGCTCTCAGTCCTCTCTTGTTGAGAGAAAAAAGCCCCAGCCTGTTCACTCTTTCCTGATAGTTGTACCCTCTCAGTTCTGATATCATCCTTGTAAATCTTTTTTTGCATTTTCACCAGTGCTTCTATATCCATGTTGCAATATGGAGACCAGAACTGTGCACAGTAAGTGTGGTCTAACCAAGGTTCTATATAAGCTTAACATAACTTCTCTACTTTTGAATTCTATTCCTCTAGAAATGAACCCCAGATAATGAGATGTTTTTTTTATTATTGACGGTTACTCTCTTCATACTTATTAAATCTTTACACAAACGTATTTATTTTTAGAATTAGATTATATGGGTACGGTAGCATAGTGGTTATGTTACTGGACTAGTAATCCAGAGACATGAGTACAAATCCCACCACGGCAGCTGGGGAATTGAAATTCTGTTAACTAAATAAATCTGTAATTAAAAAATCTAGTATCAGTAATGTTGACCGGATTGTAATTAAAAACCCATCTGGAGTGACAGCCTAGATTTATGTGCTAAAGTCCTTGGAATGGGACTTGAACCCACAACCTATTGACTCAAAGGCGAGTGTGCAACCCACTGAGCCACAGCTGACACTGGCTTTCACAGCTGCATTCATAATGTAGCAGAACGCAGTGAATGAATATTAAAAGTATTTTTACTTGTTGATCTAGCATTGTGGAAGGATGTGATGCACAGCAGTTGTATTGTGGGAATGTGTTCATTGCCAAGGTAGGGTTGGCTGAGGTGCACATTATGGAAAAAGTGGAGTAATTATAGAGGAGAACTGGAAAGGAGAGACTGAGAGCATTAACTAGACAAAGCCTTTTTAGAGTGAAGAACTGCCGTCTCTAGTTTATAGTTGGCATTTAAAACTTTTAAAATTGCTGCAGTAATCAGGAATACACACAGAATTGTGGCATCAATTTTTTAACAACGTGCCAGAAATATTTCAGATAAAATCCACAGCGAATAAACGTTTGGTTTTCAGTCCACATTCTTGGTACAACTGCTGGAATACGGAGAAGGTACAGAACTACTGCCCACATTTACTTTGGCCTTGATGGGAAGCTCACTGTGGGAGCCAATCCTCTAAAGTAAACAGACTATGCCAGTGCTGCTGGAAGCGCCAAGATTCGCTTTGAGAGGGAATTCTGCCTGGTGTACAATTTCTGGGTGTCGTCGTTGGCAAATATAAACAGTGACTGCTGCTCTCACATAGATATCATCTGCCATTCTGGTCTGCAAGTCAGCTTGCCCATAAAGGCCACTGTTATATATGTAAACTTGTATTTACTCTGTACAGCCACCAGAGGGTTCATCCCCTGGAGTCCCAAGGGATCCCATAATCCCTTGGGAGCACAGGTATTTAAGGAAGCTTCACAGGTTGGAGAGGCACTCTGGAGACCTACAATAAAAGACTACGGCCACACTTTACTTTGAGCTCACAGTGTTCAGTCAGACTCTTTCTCCATACACAACAGACACCATTGCACATTCCTGTAAGGACCTTCTCCTGGCAAAGTCACAATTGTAACGGTTGTAAATCATAAATATGCAGTGGTTTTAAAGTCATGCTTGTGATATCAGAGCAACTGTGCATGCATGAATCTCTACATGTGCAGTTATGCATTGTTCCTGAACCTGAATTACGAATGGGGTAGAAGAGGCAGTGAAGGAAATTGGTTTATATTACAGAATCATTTCCAATGGAAGCAGTTCTATAATAGAAAATAAAGTCCAATTGAGGCAGTAGTCAATAGCTGAGTGATTTAAGTTTATCACTGGGGAAACCTTGTTGCTCTTGTTCAGCGATGTTTTATGTTCATCCAAACTAGCAAACAGAGCTCTAGTTTTCTGTCTTGTCCAAAGAACGGCACCTTCGCCAATGCAGCACTCCCTCTCTGCAATGCTTCATCTCACGCTTAACAAGCTCCCTGCTGGAGTGGAGTTAATCTACAGGACAAGTGGAAAATTGTTCAACCTCCAGTCCAGATCCAAGGTTGCTCCAACCTTTGTCATTGAATTACAATATGCAGATGACGCTTGCGTTTGAGCACACTCGGAGTCCGAACTACAAACCATCGTTGACACCTTCACTGAAGCGTACAAGAGTCTGTAAGACAAAGGTTTTCTACCAACCCGGCGTCTGGCTACACACCACTGCTCCCCAGTTATCAAGATATACGATGAGACCTTGGACAACGTGGACCACTTCCCATTCCTTGGGAGCCTACTATCAGCATCGATGACGAAGTCCAACACCACCTTCAGTGCGCCAGTGCAGCCTTTGGCCGCCTGAGGAAAAGAGTAATCGAAGACCAGGATCTCAAACCCACACCAAGCTCATGGTCTACAGAGCAGTAGTGACACCCACCCTCCTATATGCTTCAGAGACATGGACTATGTACAGTAGGCACATCAAAGCACTGGAGAAGTACCACCAATGCTGCCTCCGCAAAATCCTGCAAATTCATTGGCAGGATAGGCGCACCAACGTCAGCGTTCTCCCTTAGGCCAACATCCCCAGCATCGAGGCATTGGCCACGCTCGACCAGCTCCGGTGGGCGGGCCACATTGTCCGCATGCCCGATGCTAGACTCCCGAAACAGGCACTCTACAAGCTCCATCATGGCAAGCGAGCCCCAGGACGGCAGAGAAAATGCTTCAAGGACACCCTCAAAGCCTCCTTGAAAAAATGCAACATCCCCATCGACTCTTGGGAATCCTTGGCCCAAGACCACTCAAAGTGGAGTAGGAGCATCCGAGAAGGGACCGAACACCTTGAGTCTCTTCGCCGGGAACACGCGGAAGCCAAGTACAAACAGTGGAAGGAGCGTACAACAAATCAAGCACCAACCCACCCGTCCCTCCAACCACCGTCTGTTCCACCTGTGACAGAGACTGTCGATCCCTTATTGGACTCATTAGTCATTTTAGTGAGGAAGCAAGTCATCCTCAACTCCGGGGATCTGCCTTGGAAGAAGAAGAGACTAACTCTGTGCTGCACTGAAGTCTCAGCCTAGATTATGTTTAGGGCTTGAACCCACCATCTTCTGACTTATTTCTTCTTTCATACGGTAGTAGCAAAGCAAATCAAACGTCAATATCCAAGTCAGATATCCAGGCCAAAGCTTCCGGTGTAGCAGCGTGGATATCTTGTAGGCTGCCAATGAATTTCCTTTGAGGGCAGTGCTCAATGATTTGGTCCAGGATCTGATTAGGAGCTCCACAGTTGCATGATGGGAATGCTTTAATCTTTCTTCTACGGAGAAGGTGGCAGCATCTACCATGATCGGTTCTGAGGCGGTTAATGGTTGTCCACTGTTTGCGAGGAAGGTTTGATCCTCTATAAGGAATTCATTCCGTATGTCAAAGTTCTTCCAAGCATTTTGCCATCGTTCATCAAGGCTGAGTGGAGATCGCTGAAGGGCTTCGGCGACGGCCCAAAATGGCCGTCTAGATTTGAGACGGGTTGGTGGTAGGTTGTGCAAGTCGGCCTGGATCGGCATGTCTTTGCTGGTGTAGCGGTTGTATTTTCTGGAGGCTGCATTTTCGCGGCCTAGGTGTAGTGGTGTGATGTTTGCAAGCACGGATAGCCAAGGTGTTGGTGTCGATAAAAGCGTACCGGTGATAATTCTCATAGTAGAATTCAGCTGGACATCAACCGATTTGACCTTCTGACTGAGAGATGAGAGTGCCGTCGCTAAGCCAAGGTACAATTAAACATTGATAGTTAAATAATAAACAAAGGAGGAGCATAGATTGTTGGTTCTCTAGCCCATGATTGACTCTTTTCCACCATGGATGCTTAATCTACATCTCCATCCCTCATCAGTATGATCTCTCGGTCCTCTGCTTTTTACTCAAACAATTCTCCAGCCAGTCTCCATTGACTCTTGCCCTCCTCCACTTAGCTGAACTGGCTCTCTGACTCCACAAGGCTTGTCCCTACAAACCAAGCATTGGGGTTCATTTCTAGAGGGATAGAATTGAAAAGCAGGGAAGTTAAGTTAAACTTGTATCGAACCTTGGTTAAACAACACAGTTCTGGTCTCCATATTATAAAAAGGATATAGAGGCACTGGAGGAGGTACAAAAAAGATTCACGAGGATATTACCAGAACTGAAAGGATATACCTGTTTTATCTGCCAACTTTTTGTGACACATTTTGGGTGTCACATCCTACCTGAAAATTTATTTCAACTGATACACTCAAATTTTTTATTCATACAACAGCAACAAATCAAAACTGACCAGATAGAAAACATACAAATTTGCAGTAAATTATGAAAAATTGTATTGATTAGGAGGCAGTAATCTAATTTTGAATGATGATTATAAACCATTTGAGCTTCCTTTTATAGTCCATGACATCGCAGAGCCTCTAAAACGATTGCTGCCTGATCATCGCTCTTGGATATCTATTAATAGCCAAGAATTTGCTGTCAAAGTAACAGTGAGGCTAATGCCACTTGCCATTATTTATGGGTAAATGGCACAGCAACCTCAGGCGAAGGGCAGATGCGCGGTTAAATGACAATATCCAAATGTTGTCTGAGTTGTGACGCTCTGTCATTAGCTTCACGAAAGTGGCCCTTCGCTGTTTGTCTCACCATTGCTGTGCATTAAATGTCATGAAGTTGCTGTATCAGCGCAGTAGATATGAACTAAACTTGCCACAGAAAGTCTTAGTCAAGCCTAATTACCCGCTTAACAATGTAATAATTGTTAATTACTGCCAATCAACCTTTCTGGCACTGCAAATTAACTCTTTCAAGTGTGGAGTCTCACTCCTTCAGGTATTAATTGTTGTTGAAGATTTTAAAAATGTCAAATCAAATGTTTTTTTTAATAATGTTACTGTTCCTTTCTGTCTCTTTCTCTCTCTCTTAATCGAATCTTTCTTTCCCTCCCTTTATTTCTCTTTCTGTACCTGATTTGACATTGAATTCACCCACTTTAATTTACACTTCCTTCTCTGTCCTTGCACTGTTTATTTCACAATCCTTCAATCTGATTAGTTAAGGAGATACCCTGTTGCTTTCCCTGTTCACTCGGGTTTCGGTTGCCCTGTTTCCCTCGCTGCGAAGTTATCAGCTTGCACTCTCAGCAGTTTAGTGGGCAAAAATATTTTGAGCTATGGGGTGCAGGGGCAGGTTGCCATTAGATGCCCCGTAACAGCAAAATCTGGCCAACAATCTTCAATTTAATCTGCATACATACAGATGCATCTCTTGCACATAACCAGTACTGTGCAAAGAGCATTTTTGAGCCTTAAAATATCCTAAGATATGATCGCAATGTTGCACAAAATATACCAGAACTATTGCTTGGTATAAAATTAATTACACGCCTTTGTGTTAATCCAGATTACACCTGACTGCAGTTTAGAATTTGAGCTATCTTCTATGCACAGAAATGGTGATAAGTCAGAAACTGATTTGACAAAAAATGGTGAGTGTTTAAGTTTTGTTAAGATATGCTACAACATATAGTTCAGTTTTTAATTCTTGCAATATAAGAAAACCTGCAATAAATGTAATTTTATTCCCACAGATGTGTCAATACCAGCAAGAAACAAGGTAATTTGTTTATTATACTCTGTCTGAGAAATATTATTAAACGGGTTGGGAGACTCCTTTACTTCAGGCTGAGGATTTTACTGCAGTAGTAAATCGTGACTGTTTTTAGGGTTTATTTTCATTTGTTTTGTCCTTCAGAGAATTCTTTTAAAATGTTGATATTTATGATGGGGCAGATTTTACAGTTATTGGGTGTAAAGGATTGTCTGGGTGCAGCACAGACGGTGGAGGTGGTGGGGGAAGGTGGGGGAGGGGGGTGGAGAAATCAAACTTCTTCTTTGTCATGTATCTTACATTATTATATATAACTGTATCCTAACATGCTATACATGACTGTAATAAGATATGACCTGTAACCACCAGCATACCTTACCACCAGGGGTGCACTTGCAAGAAACAGGTATATAAGGACAGGTCTCAGGCAAGTGCAGCATTCCAGAGCTGTGAAATAAAGGTACAGGTCCAGAGTGACCTTGACTTCACGACATGCCTCGTATGAATCTGTACTGAGGGGACAGGACTTTACAGTGGCGATGAGGATGGGATTACAGAATCCACAGAATGGCGAACAACGGATCAGATGAAAAGTACAATGCTGGAGACAATTGGAAGGACTTTATAGAAAGGCTCCAGCAAAGCTTTGTAACCAAAGACTGGTTAGGAGACGACAAGGCAGACAAGAGAAGAGCCCATCTCTTGACCAGCTGTGGCTCGAAAACATACGCTTTAATGAAGGATCTGCTGGCATCCGAGAAACCAGCAAGCAAGTCGTTTGAAGAATTGAGCACACTGGTAAGAGACCACCTGAAGCCAGCGAGCAGCCTACACATGGCCAGACACAGGGTCTACAACCACAGACGCTGTGTGGGCCAGAGCATACCCGACTTCGTGGCGGAACTTCGGAGGTTGGCTAGTTTATGTGAGTTCTCCGATGAACTGAGGAGAGAAATGCTGACAGACTTTTTCATTGAAGGACTAGGCCACGCAGGCATATTCTGAAAGCTCATAGAGACCAAGAACCTGACCTTAGAGGCAGCAGCACTGGTTGCACAGACATTCTTGGCAGGGGAAGAAGAAACGAGGTTGATTTACAATGCAGGTACGACAACTAACGAAATATCGGAACAAGGGGTTCACAGCACTAAACAAGCTGCTACCCCCACACACAGACAAAACCGGGAGAACAGGCTCTCAACAGCAGGCAGTGGTGCCAGAAGCCATCAAGGGCCACAGGAACGGCCGTTCACACCTCATCAACCCACAATGCGAGCAATCAACTACAAACTGAGAGAAGCTCAAGAGAGATCAGCCAGACGCAGCTCATTCTTTGGAACAATGGAAGCAGTCTGTGCTGGAGGTGTGGGAGTGGGCACTTGTCAAAGGGATGTCGATTTCAGCAGGTGTTTGCAGGAACTGTGAATATACAGGGCATTTGGCCTGCACGTGCAAAAAAACAGCAGCTTGGCTGGTATACGAATCGGATGGGTCGGAAAGCGGACCAGAAGACAGTGGGGACAGTACCCGGGACACCGATGTACAGCGGGTCAGCACGATCAATGGCCGCTGCTCCTACAACAGCATGCCTCCCATAATGATGAGGGTCCTACTCAACGGGATACCTGTCAACATAGAGCTGGATACGGGAGCGAGTCAATCTCTCATGGGCGCTCAACAATTTGAACAACTGTGGCCGCATAAAAGAGACAGATCAAAACTCACAAGGGTCGACACCAAACTAAGGACCTATACCAAAGAAATCGTATCAGTCCTCGGCAGCGCCATGCTCTCTGTCACACACAAAGGGACAGTGAACCGACTTCCCCTGTGGATTGTCCCTGGAGACCCCCCAGCACTGCTGGGGAGAAGCTGGCTGGCAAAACTAAACTGGAAATGGGATGATGTCCATGCCATGTCATTAGAGGAACGGACCTCCTGCTCAACAGTTATAAAGCAATTTGAACATCTCTTTCAGCCAGGTGTGGGCACCTTCAAAGGGGCCAAAGTCAAAATCTACATCACACAGGATGCTAGACCGGTCCATCACAAGGCCAGAGCTGTACCCTATGTGATGAGGGAAAAGATTGAACACAAACTAGACAGGCTTCTGCGGGAAGGCATTATATCACCTGTGGAATTTAGCGACTGGGCAAGTCCCATCGTCCTAGTCATGAAGCCTGATGGATCCGTACGAATCTGTGGGGACTACAAATCTACCATAAACAGAGTCTCCCTACAGGACCAGTACCCGCTGCCCAGAGCGGAGAACTTATTTGCCACATTGGCTGGAGGTAAACTTTTCTCAAAACTAGACCTCACATCTGCGTATATGACGCAAGAATTGACCGAGGAATCCACGCTACTCACCACCATCAACACACATCGAGGCCTTTTCATGTACAATTGATGCCCATTCGGCATCAGGTCGGCAGCTGCCATATTCCAGCGCAACATGGAGAGTCTGCTCAAGTCCATCCCGGGGACGGTTGTATTTCAAGACGACATACTTATCACGGGCAGGGACACCGACTCCCATCTCTGTAATTTGGAGGAAGTACTAAAGTGGTTGGATCGGGTAGGCCTACGAGTTAAGAAATCCAAGTGCCTGTTTCTCGCACCCGAGGTTGAATTTTTGGGCAGAAGGATTGCCGCTGATGGAATCCGCCCAACAGAGTCCAAAACAGAAGCAATTCGCCTGGCACCCAGGCCCCGGAATGTCTCAGAACTGCGCGCCTTTCTCGGGCTACTCAATTACTTTGGGAACTTTATGCAGAACTTAAGCACGCTGCTGGAGCCTCTCCACGTGCTACTCAGAAAGGGGTGCGATTGGTTTTGGGGGGACGCCCAGGAACGTGCCTTCAATAAGACACGCAACCTTCTGTGTTCCAACAGTGTTTTGACTTTCTTTGATCCAGGTAAAAAGCTAGTTCTCACATGCGATGCGTCAGCGTATGGGGTCGGGTACGTTTCACAACATGTCAATAGTGCGGGTAAATTACAACCCATAGCTTATGCCTCCAGGTCACTTTCGCGGGCGGAGCGCGGGTACAGAATGGTAGAGAAGGAGGCGCTCGCGTGCGTGTACGGTGTCAAAAAGATGCACCAATACCTTTTAGGGGCCAAGTTCGCGTTAGAAACCGACCACAAGCCCCTCACGTCCCTCCTATCCGAGAGCAAGGCAATAAACGCCAACGCCTTGGCGCGAATTCAACGGTGGGCACTCATGCTGGCGTCCTACGACTATACCATAAGGCACAGACAACTGTGCCGATGCGCTCAGCAGGCTACTCCTGGCGACCACGGAAGGGTCTGACGAACAGGACTGTGAGATAGTCATGGCAATCAATGCCTTTGAGTCCACAGGTTCGCCCATGACGACTCGCCAAATCAGAGCCTGGATGGCCAGCGACCCCATGTTATCCTTAGTAAAAAGATGTGTCCTAACCGGTGACTGGGCAGAGGCTCGTGATGCCTGCCCCGAGGAATTAAAACCTTTTCACAGGTGCATGCATGAGCTATCACTACCAGCGGACTGCCTGATGTGGTAAGCCGAGTAGTCATGCCTCTGCGAGGCAGAGAGGCATGTGTCCGGGAGCTCCACCACGAGCACCCGGGGATCGTTCTCATGAAGGCCATAGCCAGATCCCACGTCGAGTGGCCTGGTATTGAAGCGGACTTGGAGCTCTGCGTCCGACGGTGCACCATTTGTGCCCAACTCAGCAATGCACCCAGGGAGGCTCCCCTGAGCCCCTGGCCTACCAAACCATGGCTGCGGGTGCACGTAGACTATGCGGGCCCATTCATGGGCAAAATGTTCCTCGTAGTTGTGATGCATTTTCAAAGTGGATCAAATGCACCATTTTAAATTCGAGCACAACCTCCACCACTGGAGAGCCTTGCAACCATGTTTGCAACGCATGGAATCCCTGACATATTGGTCAGTGACAATGGTCCGTGCTTCACCAGTGCAGAATTCCAAGATTTTATAATTGACCATGGCATAAATCACGTCAAGACGGCACTGTTCAAGCCGGCCTCCAATGGCCAGGCGGAGAGAGCAGTGCAAATCATTAAACAAGGCATGCTTAAAATCCAAGGTCCCACGCTGCGGGGTCGCCTGTCGCGACTGCTGCTGGCATACAGATCTCGTCTGCACTCACTGACTGGGATTCCCCCCGCGCAACTGTTGATGAAAAGGACTTTAAAAACAAGGCTCTCATTAATCCTCCCAGACATGCACGAAATCGTTGAGGCAAAGCGCCGTAAGCTGACTGAGTACCATGACGGAAATTCGAGGGGGAGATGGAATGAGATGGGGGACAAAGTGTTTGTGCTAAACTATGGCAGGGGTCTCAAATGGCTTGCAGGGACAGTAACGGGCAAGGAAGGAAACAGGCTACTGGTAGTCTGGTTGTCTACAAATAGACAATGGCCAAACCTGCCGGAGGCATGTAGACCAAGTCAAAAGCAGATTTACCAACAACACTGCGGAACCAGAGGCAGACTACAATGTGGAACTCGCACCATATCTGGTGGACAGACAGAGGGAACAACCTGAGGAAAGGGCAATCCCAACAGACAGCCCAGGCGAGTCAACAACAATCGCACCAATCGAAACAGACAGCCCAGGCGAGATACCAGCAACCACACCCAAAGAAAAACAGACACTAAGGCAAACAACTGAACCACAACTCAGACACTCCACGCGAGAGCGTAGACCACCTGAGAGACTGAACCTATAAAGACAATAAGACCTTGGGGGAGGGTGATGTCATGTATCTTATATTATTATATATAACTGTATCCTAACATGCTATACATGACTGTAATGAGATATGACCTGCAACCACCAGCATACCTTACCATCAGGGGTGCACTTGCAAGAGACAGGTCTCAGGCAAGTGCAGCATTCCAGAGCTGTGAAATAAAGGTGCAGGTCCAGAATGACCTTGACTTCACTACATGCCTCGTGTGAATCTGTACTGAGGGGACAGAACTTTACATTCTTCTTAGACAGTCCCTCGTATCGAGGAGGACTTGCTTCCACACCAAAAAGACTGAGTTCACAGGTGTTTCAATGAAGGTCCTGACATTCCAGGTCCTGAACTACATATTGAAGGGTGGAAGATGCCTGTGCGTGGATTTTTTTAACGTGTGGTGACCGTTGCACACCAGCCACCACATGGGCTTGACAGAGCTAGGTCTTGGTCCAGTGGCAAGGGTTAATCAAGACGACTGGTGACCAGCTCTGATGCACGGACCTAATGAGCGCACATAAAACAAACAGCATTAAGGGAGCCCTCCTGATCTCTCATCTATTAGTTCAAGTAGGACTGTGATCCTCCCCATTCAGTGTTCCAGTATGATAATAATCTCTCCTGAAGGTGTTGATTACTTGCTGGGGGCCGAGCACTCTTCAGCAATGTTCGCTTTAAATTTTATGGGGGGTGTGTGGCCCCTTTAAGGTACTGAGCAGCCCATTCAAAATATCGTGCATCTTTCGTATTTAAAAAGCCGGTGAGCCAGTGAGCGGGAGCTACAGAGCAGCCGCACACCTTAAAGAGAATGGGGGGGAAATTGCAGTCGGAGGCTTCCTTCAGACAAACGCTTCCGACCCGAAAATGTTTTAACGAAAATTACATATTTTTATCCTGGAATCACGTGAGCCTAGACCACTGATCACTACATAGTATTCTCATTAATAATTACAAGCTCCCATTTCAATCAATGAGAATATCCCCCTAAAACAAGAAACACAACACCTCACATATTTAAAATTAATTGAAATGCTTTAGAAAAAAATATATTTTTTCAATTTTTTAAAAATGTGTTTTAATAGGCTTAAAAATAAACTTACTTTAATGGACAGGTTTTTAATCTAAAAATGAGTGATTCAATTTAATTTTTCTATGTTTTAAAACTCTTACGCTGGTAAAAGTAGGCTATACGCCTGCTTTTACCAGGCGTAAGCGTTTGAAGGACATTCGCAGGGCAAGAGTTGGGCAAATACTCAATCACTGCCCCGCGGATGCCCTTCCTGTGAGGATGTGTTGGATCTGTCAAAAGAAATTTTGACAGATCGGAAAAGCCGGTTTCTTGGCCCATGTTATACAGAGCAATATCTTCTTAAGGTATACCTGTTTAAGCAAATCATCTAATAACATATGTGGGACAATATTACAAACCAGGAGTTATACTGTCTTTGTTGGAAGAAAGGTTACTTTAAGAAAGTATCACGATATGCACAAATGATAGTAATATTGACAGATAATTATTTCCTATCCACTAACGTAATGATGCTTGACTTTTAAATGTACATTTTGTGCAGTCCAACTTCATTAATGGGAATGATTTAATATTTCTCAAGTAGTTAACGAGTTACTTAATTAGCGTTAATGTTCTAAAATTAATCCAGTTTTGAAGTGCGTAGTTTTTATGTGAAACAGTTAAACGAAAGTTGAGAACTTCCTGATTTAGTACCCAGGAAATACTATTTCCAAGCACACATGCGCTGTCTTGTAAAATGACTCCACTGCAAGTTTTCTCAGCTCCTCGTCAGTGAACAATGCCCTACTCCTATTCCCTCCAAACAGAATTATTGCATAAAGTATTTTTTTTAATTTAACAATGAATTTGGCACTAAATGTAGGACATGAAAGCTTTTTTTTAATAGTAAAGCTACATTATGCATTCCCATTCAACTACAGCAGGGCCTCACTAAACTGACCAAGTAGAGGACTAGTCAATAAAGGTTGATTTCGTGGACTGGTCAGGTTTGCTGGAATTGTACTAATTAGAATAGAGAGGGAGGCCATTAAGCCCACTGTGCTGGAAATATCCTAAACTCAATTCCCTGTCTTTTCTGCATATCACCTAATATTCTTCCTTACCAAACATCCGCTTCCCTTTTAACTCATCATCATAGGCAGTCCCTCGGAATCGATGAAGACTTGCTTCCACTCTTAACATGAGTTCTTAGGTGGCTGAAAAGTCCAAAATGAGAACCACAGTCTCTGTCACAGGTGGGACAGATAATCATTGAGGGAAGGGGAGGGTGGGACAGGTTTGCCACACGCTCCTTCCGCTGCCTGCGCTTGATTTCTACATGCTCTCGGCGACGAGGCTTGAGGTGCTCAGCGCCCTCCCGGATGCACATCCTCCACTTGGGACGGTCTTTGGCCAGAGACTCCCAGGTGTAGTGGGGATGTTTAACTTTATCAGCGAGGCATTGAGGGTGTTCTTGTAGCGTTTCCGCTGCCCACCTTTGGCTTGTTTGCCGTGAAGGAGCTCTGAGTAGTGCGCTTGCTTTGGGAGTCTTGTGACTGGCATGCGGACAATGTGGCCTGCCCAGCGGAGCTGATCAAGTGTGGTCAGTGCTTCAATGCTGAGGATGTTGGCCTGGTCGAGGATGCTAATGTTGGTGCGTCTGTCCTCCCAGGGGATTTGTAGGATCTTGCGGAGACATGTCTCCTTTTAACTAATGCTGTAGTCTCCATCTCAGTGGCCACTTGTGGTAAAACCTTCCACATTGTAGTAACTCTCGGTATGGAAAAAATTCTTCCAACTCTTTATTCTCCGAGTGATAATATTGGGTACGTGCCCCATTATTCACCCTCTCAAAACAGTTCATAATCTTGAAAACCTCTATTAGATGCGCCTTACATCTTTCTCTTCTTGTGGAAAAAAAGCCCTTATCTTTTGAGCCGCTCACGATGATTATAACCTCTCATTCTTGGCATTATTCGAGTGAATATTTATTGTACTCTTTCCAAGGAGTCATATCTTTGCTGTAATGGGCTGCCCAGTACTACATGCAATACCCTGACTCTGGCCTAATCAGTTAACTTTATAGCCAGCACTTTAAAGGAGCATTCACAAATGGTGCTGCTAGCTGTAGCATTATTAATACTATCTGCTTACTTAAAAAAGAATTATAAGCAGAATAACACTGCTGTTATGTTCTTATGACCTTATGTTATGCTGCCAAGATTGTCCTGTTTGATGTGGGTGGACTGTACAAATGATAGCCTTCACTTCCTGTCCCCCTGCTATCTGACCCCATTCCCCACTGACCACGGAGTGGCGTACATGACTGGCTCATTATTTTGTCAGTACTTTGCAGCTAAGCTGAAGGGAAGTAAAACCAGTTTTTTTGAGTGCAACGCACTGGATTCAGTTGTTTTTATAAAAGGACATTAAGCTTGCGGGTCTGGTCCAACTGTCAGTGCTGCCTGATTGACATTTGTGTTCGTATAACAGTTGAAAGACTTTCATTCTAACAGATGGAAATTGTAACACAACAATTTTTTTTATCCTCCACTTTCAAACCCAATTTGAAAATTGATATTGAATTAGTAGGACCGGTCCGAGTGTTCCTATCTGTCTCGCGGGTTACAGCCATGTGGTTTGCACTGAGGAGAATTACCAGATGAAATAGTCGAGCGCCCACTGATAGGAAGGGGAAGTGCTGTGGTACCAGGCACATGTTTGCTAATGAATGATGTTGGCACTGCGCGCTTCAGTTGTTCAGTTTAGACTGGAGAAAGGAATGTGCGGTGAAGAGGTGCAGTTTGGCCGACAGTTGAGCAGGATGGCGCTTGTCATGTCTACAGTGGTGTCAAGTCAAGCCGTTAGCACTGGGAGCATGCTGAGAAGGGGATCGGGATCTGTTTGGTGCATTGGTCACTGGACTTGGGAAGAGCAGGATTGGGAGGCACAGGGTAGCCTGGCTGTGCTCATTTTGGTCAATAGATACAATGAATGCACCCTGTAAACGGTGTCAGTGTAAAGTGCTGGTGGTTGGCACGTTTACTACTTTCTGTCATATGTCAGTGATATTAGTGCTTGTCCTTAACATTAGCTCATCGTCTGTCACTTCTAACCCTTGTCGACTTCTTCTAAGTGATTCTCAGTGCAAGAGAGCAATGTGCTAACTGGATGCAGCGTTTCAGTAGGAATTATTGGGTGACCCTGTAGCTCCCTGCGCTGCTCATGAGATGACTCTGCTAAATCAGTGGCTGTATGTCCATCTGGCCCTGCTGACTTTCCGGCTCATCCTAGCAGAGGCGGCTCGTTGGTCTAGACATCGAGTCAGCTTGAGAGACTCAATACTTCATCCATGCCTACTGCTGGGCACAGCCTCGGCTAGTCCAGAGCTGGGCTTGACAGAAGACATTTGGCCAAACCTGGCTTTCTCAAAGCCGATTTCCCCTGTTGTGTTGAAGCCAGACAAGATGACCTTTTGTAGATTGGAGCCGAATGACTCTATAGCATCAGTCTGAGCATTGACGAGAGATACTTCAGCTGGCTGCAGGAACTCTGCCCTTGGGGGCTCCACTCCAGAAGTCCCTGGAGTTACTCTGTGCTCCATGGTGGGCTGCAATGACTAACAACTTTTCTGCACCACTCCAAAGATCCATTTAGTAGACTCCTTATCTTTTTTCATTTTCTCTCCCTCCTGTTCTATTTTCATGGTCAGCATCACTAACACTAGCTTTTTATTCTAGATTTATTTAATTGCATTTAAATTCCCCAGCTGCCATGGTGGGATTTGAACTTGTGTTGCTGGATTATTAGTCCAGGTCTCTGGATTATTAGTCCAGTAACATTAGCTCTATGCTACCGAGCCCTTCAGCCTTTCTTCACCCCGCTCCCCCCCACCCCCTCAAACGCTTGATTGAACTATATCCTTTCAAATATTACCATTTGAAAGTGTTACTTGCCTTGGGAACTTCCTCTCAGGAGATAACATTATACTCCATCTGCCAAATTTTTTCCCACTCACTTAGCCTGTCTATGTCCTTTTGCAGATTTTTTGTGTCCTCCTCACTCATTGCTTTACCTCCCATTTTTGTATCATCAGCAAACTTGGCTACACTACATTTGGTCCCTTCTTCCAAGTCGTTAATATAGATTGTAAATAGTTGGGGTCCCAGCACTGATCCACTAGTTACTGATTGGGGGCTTCTACCCCTCCACTGCCATAACATTGGCAGAAATCCGCATACACGCATAAGCCAAACTCGTCAGCGGCAGAGTAGGAAAAGCCCCGATGAAATTCCTGCCGTTCGTGTCAGGCCCAAATGTCAGTGTACCCCATATCCAGAACAGACCAGTGTAGAACTCACTGCTTTTTCCACTGTTACAAAGCCAATTTCAATTCACCGACTTAATTTTATTATGCCAGTTAAGTTTTCTTGTCTGATTCTTAATAGGGATCGTATCAGATGCTAATTCAGCAGTTGGAGGAATTGAGCATGATGAGACGTGGCAGGAAGTTTAGGAAGGTATGAGTTTGATAATTGCAGTTTTGCAGCAATAGGTCTGTTACAACTGTGCCAAAGCAGATCATATATCACATGGAAGCATTATAATTATTACAGTATCCACATTGTGTAAGCATTATAAGAACATAAGAAATAGGAGCAGGAATAAGCATTTGGCCCCTCGAGCCCTGTTCTGCCATTCAATAAGATCATGGCTGATCTGATTGTCAAACTGGTTCTCTTCAAATACATATTTAAGTCAATAGATGAAGATGTATTGCAAATCAGGGAGATAAATTATTACTTGAGAAGACCAATGCCCAACAAGAGATTTATGGATTATTAACTCTGGATACTGGAGGTGGAAGTTTCCCGGCCCAGTGTCAACAGTGAAGCCTTGCATGCGGCAAACCAGTCCCACCCACCCTTTCCCTCAACGACTGTCTGTCCCACCTGTGACAGAGACTGTAATTCCCGTATTGGACTGTAGAGTCACCTAAGAACTCACTTTTAAAGTGGAAGCAAGTCTTCCTCGATTTCGAGGGACTGCCTATGATGATGATGCATGCAGCGGGCAGCTTGTAGGAAAATCGTCAGTGATTTACTTTGGCATTGACGGTCGGAAAACCGAGAGCGATTCACCTGCGATTTTTGGACAGGCCATTGCCGGTGACACCAAGCCTCGGAAAATCCCATCCTGAATCTCGGCAAGGAGTTGGCTGAGGAAACGGAAGTGTCGATTCCCTGATATAGCACTTGGTGGGGGGGGGGGGAGGGGAGGAGGGGAGCGTGCGCTGCCACAACCCTAGCGGAGGAGCAGTGGATTATCGGCTGTGCAGGCCCCAGGACGGCCGGCTCCACTCGCTGAATTTCCGGCGATTCCAAACATTTACAACTTTTTTGAGAGCGTGCCCTTTAGGAGCTACAGTGTTCCGGATTCCTTGCTCCCAACCTCCCCACCTCCAACACTGTTCACACAGTGGTCCCGCGTGGGAAAACCTACAGGGAATTTGTACAAATGACATGGCGGGGGGGGGGGGGGGGGGGGGAGGGGAGGGGAGGACCGGAACCAACCAGGGAGCAGGCTATCTTAAATTTAGTACTGTGTAAGGAGGCAGGATTAATAATTGATCTGGTAGTAAAAGATCCGCTAGGAATGAATGATCATAACATGGTTGAGTTTCAAATTGGTTCTCAAACCAGGGCCCTAAGCTTAAATAAAAGAGACTATGAGGGCAGAGTTGCTAAAGTGGACTGGGAAAATAGACTAAAGTATAGGACGGTTGATGAGCAGTGACAGACATTTAAGGAGATAACTCGCAACAAAAATATATCCCAATGAGAAGGAAAGACTGCAAGAGGAGGGATAACCATCCGTAGCTAACTAAGAAAATAAGGGATGGTATTAAATTGAAAACAAAGGCATACAATGTGGCCAAGACTAGTAGGAGGCCAGAGGACTGGGACATTTTTTTAAAGCCAGCAAAGAACAACCAAAAAAATGATAGAGAGGGAAGATAGATTATGAAAGTAAACTAGCACGAAATATAAAAACAGATAATACGAGTTTCTACAGGTACATAAAAAGGAAAAGAGTAACTAAAGTAAATGTTGGTCCCCTAGAGAATGAAACTGGGAAATTATAGAGACGTTGAACAAATATTTTGTATTGATCTTCACGGTAGAAGACACTAAAAACATTCCAATAGTGGATAATCAAGGGGCTATTCTTTCACTATCACGAAAGCAATAGTACTCGGTAAACTAATGGGACTAAAGGTGGACAAGTCCCCATGACCTGATGGCTTACATCCTAGAGTCTTAAAAGAGGTGGCTGCAGAGATAATGGATGCATTGATTGTAAACTACCAATATTCCCTGGATTCTGGGGAGGTCCCAGCAGGTTGGAAAACCGCAAATGTAACGCCCCTATTTAAAAAAGGAGACAGCCAAAAAGCAGGAAACTATAGACCAGTTAACCTTAACATCTGTCGTTGGGAAAATGCTGGAGTCCATTATTAAGGAAGCAGTAGCGGGACATTTGGAAAAGCATGATTCAATTAAGCAGAGTCAGCATGGTTTTATGAAAGGGAAATCATGTTTTACAAATTTGCTGGAGTTCTTTGAGGATGTAATGAGCAGGGTGGATAAGGGGGAACCATTGGATGTGGTGTATTTGGATTTCCAGAGGGCATTCAATAAGGTACCACATAACAGGTTACTACGCAAGATAAAAGTTCACGGAGTTGGGGGTAATATATTAGCATGGATAGAGGATTGGCTAACTAACAGAAAACAGAGAGCCGGGATAAATGGGTCATTTTCCGGTTGGCAAACAGTGACTAGTGGGGTGCCACAGGGGTTGGTGCTGGGGCCTCAACTATTTACAATCTATATTAATGACTTGGATCGAGTGTAATGTAGCAAAGTTTGCTGATGATACAAAGATGGGTGGGAAAGAAAATTGTGAGGACACAAAAAATCTGCAAAGGGATATAGACAGGCTGAGTGAATGGGAAAATATTTGGCAGATGGAGTATAATGTGGGAAAATCTGAGGTTATCCACTTTGGCAGAAATAATAGAAAAGCAAATTATAATTTAAATGGAGAAAAATTGCAAAGTGCTGCAGTACAGAGGTGGGTCCTTGTGTATGAAACACAAAAAGTTAGTATGCAGGTACAGCAATTAATCAGGAAGGCAAATGGAATGTTGGCCTTTATTGCAAGGGGGATAGAGTATAAAAGCAGAGAAGTCCTGCAACAACTGTGCAGGGTCTTGGTGAGGCCACACCTGGAGTACTGCATACAGTTTTAGTCTCTGTATTTAAGGAAGGATAGACATAGAAACATAGAAACATAGAAAATAGGTGCAGGAGTCGGCCATTCGACCCTTCGAGCCTGCACCGCCATTCAATGAGTTCATGGCTGAACATGCAACTTCAGTACCCCATTCCTGCTTTCTCGCCATACCCCTTGATCCCCCGAGTAGTAAGGACTTCATCTAACTCCTTCTTGAATATATTTAGTGAATTGGCCTCAACAACTTTCTATGGTAGAGAATTCCACAGGTTCACCACTCTCTGGGTGAAGAAGTTTCTCCTCATCTCGGTCCTAAATGGCTTACCCCTTATCCTTAGACTGTGACCCCTGGTTCTGGACTTCCCCAACATTAGGAACATTCTTCCTGCATCTAACCTGTCTGAACCCATCAGAATTTTAAACGTTTCTATGAGGTCCCGTCTCATTCTTCTGAGCTCCAGTGAATACAAGCCCAGTTGATCCAGTCTTTCTTGATAGGTCAGTCCCGCCATCCTGGGAATCAGTCTGGTGAACCTTCGCTGCACTCCCTCAATAGCAAGAATGTCCTTCCTCAAGTTAGGAGACTAAAACTGTACACAATACTCCAGGTGTGGCCTCACCAAGGCCCTGTAGCAACACCTCCCTGCCCCTGTACTCAAATCCCCTCGCTATGAAGGCCAACATGCCATTTGCTTTCTTAACCGCCTGCTGTACCTTTATGCCAACCTTCAATGACTGATGTACCATGACACCCAGGTCTCATTGCACCTCCCCTTTTCCTAATCTGTCAACATTCAGATAATAGTCTGTCTCTCTGTTTTTACCACCAAAGCGGATAACCTCACATTTATCCACATTATACTTCATCTGCCATGCATTTGCCCACTCACCTAACCTATCCAAGTCACTCTGCAGCCTCATAGCATCCTCCTCGCAGCTCACACTGTCACCCAACTTAGTGTCATCCGCAAATCTGGAGATACTACATTTAATCCCCTCGTGTAAACAGCTGAGGCCCCAGCACAGAACCTTGCGGTACCCCACTAGTCACTGCCTGCCATTCTGAAAAGTACCCATTTACTCCTACTCTTTGCTTCCTGTCTGACAACCAGTTCTCAATCCATGTCAGCACACTACCCCCAATCCCATGTGCTTTAACTTTGAACATTAATCTCTTGTGTGGGACCTTGTCGAAAGCCTTCTGAAAGTCCAAATATACCACATCAACTGGTTCCCCCTTGTCCACTCTACTGGAAACATCCTCAAAAAATTCCAGAAGATTTGTCAAGCATGATTTCCCTTTCACAAATCCATGCTGACTTGGACCTATCATGTCACCTCTTTCCAAATGCACTGCTATGACATCCTTAATAATTGATTCCATCATTTTACCCACTACTGAGGTCAGGCTGACCGGTCTATAATTCCCTGTTTTCTCTCTCCCTCCTTTTTTAAAAAGTGGGGTTACATTGGCTACCCTCCACTCCATAGGAACTGATCCAGAGTCAATGGAATGTTGGAAAATGACTGTCAATGCATCCGCTATTTCCAAGGCCACCTCCTTAAGTACTCTGGGATGCAGTCCATCAGGCCCTGGGGATTTATCGGCCTTCAATCCCATCAATTTCACCAACACAATTTCTAATAAGGATTTCCCTCAGTTCCTCCTCCTTACTAGACCCTCTGACCCCTTTTATATCCGAAAGGTTGTTTGTGTCCTCTTTAGTGAATACCGAACCAAAGTACTTGTTCAATTGGTCTGCCATTTCTTTGTTCCCTGTTATGACTTCCCCTGATTCTGACTGCAGAGGACCTACGTTTGTCTTTACTAACCTTTTTCTCTTTACATATCTATAGAAACTTTTGCAATCCGTCTTAATGTTCCCTGCAAGCTTCTTCTCGTACTCCATTTTCCCTGCCCTAATCAAACCCTTTGTCCTCCTCTGCTGAGTTCTAAATTTCTCCCAGTCCCCGGGTTCGCTGCTATTTCTGGCCAATTTGTATGCCACTTCCTTGGCTTTAATACTATCCCTGATTTCCCTTGATAGCCACGGTTGCATAGCCACGGATATACTTGCATTGGAGGCTGTTCAGAGAAGGTTCATCTGGTTGATTCCGGAGATGAAGGGGTTGATTTACTAGGATAGGTTGAGTAGGTTGGGCCTATAAACATTGGAGTTCAGAAGAATGAGAGGTGACCTTATTGAAACATAAGATAATGAGGGGGTTCAACAAGGTGGATGCAGAGAGGATATTTCCACTCATAGGGGAAACTAAAACTAAGGGACATAGTCTCAGAATAACGGGCCGCCCATTTAAAACTGAAATGAGGAGGAATTTCTTCTCTCGGAGGGTTTTAAATCTGTGGAATTCTCTGCCCCAGAGAGCTGTGGAGGCTGGTCATTGAATATATTTAAGGCGGAGATAGAGAGATTTTTGAGCGATGAGGGGATAAGAGGTTATGGGGAGTGGGCTGGGAAGTGGAGCTGAGTCCATGATCAGATCAGTCATGATCTTATTGAATGGCGGAGCAGGCTCGAGGGGCCAAGTGGCCGACTCCTGCTCCTATTTCTTATGTTCTTATGACTTAAAAATTAGCTGAACCCTGTGGAATCCAGCAAAGGCTGTCTGGCCACTCAAGTTGTGCGGGGAGGCTCACGGGTGCTGAGTGTGTGAACCAATTTTTGGCACAATCACAGAGTCAGCCCTAGTGTTCTTAGAGAAACGTTACAAGCATTGTTATTTTTGTAGCTCTACAGGCCTGATTCAGACTCTGAAGAAGTGACAAAAAAAAACTCAACAAACCACCACACTAAACAAGTCTCTGTCAGCAAAAGCAGGTGAATATTGTTCTCTCTAAATGGTCTTGCATCTGGAAGTTATATTTTAACTAAACACATATATCACCTATCATATATAAACACAATATTTGACAATCAGGATTGTATTTATCATTGATGCATAATAAGAAATTGATATATCTACTATATTTATTTAAAAGTCCTGAGTTCATTTAAAAATCCACCCAAGCTGTTGTATACGGCTCTATCTATCCAAAATCTATCATGAGTTTCAGTGTAGAGCTGCAGCAGTTGTTATGCCTGCATGTGATGCTGTGATTTAAACATTAAATGGCGCAACATTAGCTTCTCAAACAACAGATGTTGAATAGCAGTAATTCATCTAGTTCCCCTACACCGAACTGCAATTCAGTATCTGCACCCACCCACCGTTCCCCCGCCCCGCCCCCACACACCCACCGTTACCCCCCCCACACCCACCGTTACCCCCCCCACACCCACCGTCCACACCCCCCACACCCACCCACCGTTCCCCCCCCGCCCCCACACACCCACCGTTACCCCCCCCACACCCACCGTCCACACCCCCCACACCCACCCACCGTTACCCCCCCCCCCCGCCCCCACACACCCACCGTTACCCCCCCCACACCCACCGTTACCCCCCCCACACCCACCGTCCACACCCCCCACACCCACCCACCGTTACCCCCCCCCCCGCCCCCACACACCCACCGTTACCCCCCCCACACCCACCGTCCACACCCCCCACACCCACCCACCGTTTCCCCCCCCCACACCCACCGTTCCCCCCCCACACCCACCGTCCACACCCCCCACACCCACCCACCGTTACCCCCCCCCCACACCCACCCACCGTTACCCCCCCCCCACACCCACCCACCGTTACCCCCCACACCCACCGTCCACACCCCCCACACCCACCCACCGTTCCCCCCCCCGCCCCCACACACCCACCGTTACCCCCCCCACACCCCCCACACCCACCGTTTCCCCCCCCCCACACCCACCGTTCCCCCCACACGCACCGTTCCCCCCCCCACACACCGCCCCCCCCCCACACACCCACCATTCTCCCCCCCCACTCACCATTCCCCCCCCCCACACCCACCGTTCCCCCCCCCACACCCCCCCCGCCTCCACACACCCACCGTTCCCCCCACACACCCACCGTTCCCACCCCACACCCACCGTTCCCCCCCCACACCCACCGTCCCCCTCACACACCCACCGTTCCCCCCCCACACCCACCGCCCCCCCCACACCCACCGTTCCCCCCCCCACCCACCGTTCCCCCCCCCACACCCACCGTCCCCCTCACACACCCACCGTCCCCCCTCACACCCACCGTTCCCCCCCCCCACCCACCGCCCCCCCCACACCCACCGTTCCCCCCCCACACCCACCGCCCCCCCCACACCCACCGTTCCCCCCCCACCCACCGTTCCCCCCCCCACACCCACCGTCCCCCTCACACACCCACCGTCCCCCCTCACACCCACCGTTCCCCCCCCCCCACCCACCGCCCCCCCCACACCCACCGTCCCCCCCCCCACACCCACCGTCTCATCCCCCCACACCCACCATTCCCCCACCCCCCCACACCCACCGTTCCCCCCCCACACCCACCGTTCCCCCCCCCCACACCCACCGTTCCCCCCCCACACCCACCGTCCCCCCCTCATCACCCACCGCCCCCCCCCACACCCACCGTTCCCCCCCCCACACCCACCGCCCCCCCCCACACCCACCGTTCCCCCCCCACACCCACCGTTCCCCCCCTCCCCCCCCCCCACACCCACCGTTCCCCCCCCCCACACCCACCGCCCCCCCCCCCCACACCCACCGTTCCCCCCTCATCACCCACCGCCCCCCCCCACACCCACCGTTCCCCCCCCCACACCCACCGTTCCCCCCCTCCCCCCCCCACACCCACCGTTCCCCCCCCACACCCACCGTTCCCCCCCTCCCCCCCCCCACACCCACCGTCCCCCCCCCCACACCCACCGCCCCCCCCCACACCCACCGTTCCCCCCCACACCCACCGTCCCCCCCTCATCACCCACCGCCCCCCCCCACACCCACCGTTCCCCCCCCACACCCACCGTCCCCCCCCCACACCCACCGCCCCCCCCCACACCCACCGTTCCCCCCCTCCCCCCCCCCACACCCACCGCCCCCCCCACACCCACCGTTCCCCCCCTCCCCCCCCCACACCCACCGCCCCCCCCCCACACCCACCGTTCCCCCCCCACACCCACCGTTCCCCCCCGCCACCCCTTCATCACCAGGAAATTATCCCCTGCCCCACTTCCAATAACCAGCGTTGCACCCCCACTATACAGAATCATTTTGCCCATCCTCTTTCTCCATCTCTCCTTTCCCCTTCCTCCTTCCTTCCCATATTTTCCCCTCTCCTTTCTCGTCATCCCTCTTCCCTCCTCTTTCCCTCTTCCCTCCACCACTCCACCCTCCCCTCCCCTTTCCTCCTCACTGCTCCCTGCCCTTCTCCCCCTTTCCCATTTCTTCTTCCTACCTCTTTTTCCCCTTCCCCTTCCCAAGTGATCCTCCCTTTTTCTCCTCCCTTGCACCTCCTCCCTGGCACCTCCTCTCCTATATTTGCTCCCCCTCCAACCTCCCCTTTTCCCCTCCTCCTTTCCTCCCTCCACCATCAGTCCCGTCCCCTTTTAACTTCCCTTCCCCTCTGGTTGTCCAATTCTCTTCTCTTCCCCTCTCCACTCTACTTCCCTTTCCACCTCACCTTTCCTCCCTACCCTTGCTCCTCTCCTCAACTCTTTCCTAATGATCGCCCCTTTTCCTACCCCCTCTACTGCCCTTCCTTCTCTTTTCTCATTCCCCTTAATTCCCTCGCCCTTAAACTTCTTTCCTCTCCCCTCCTTTCCCTTCCTCTCTACTTCCCCTCATATCCTTTTTCCCTCATCTTTCTCTTGCCAATCTTTTCCCTTGTCCCTTTCTCCTTCCTCTCCTCCTCCCCCTGCCTTTCCCTATCCCCTCCCTGATTCCTTGATCGGCTGCTCTGGTTGAGCAGTGGTGTTCGCATTGTCTAGCAATTGCATGTCCACAGTCCCTGATTTTCCAATCATTCAAATGAATAGACAGAAGATCAGGGCCTACAAGCTTGTCATTTCCCTCCCTGCAGGTACTCTCCACTTGCCTGGATGGGTGCAGCAATGACAACACTCCAAAAACCTAACACCTTCCAGGACAAAGCAGTCCACTTAATCAGTAGCCAATCCACCATCATAAACATTCACTCCAACCACCAGTGGCGTGCCGTGGCTGCACTATGTACCATCTACAGGATGCACTGCAGCAACTCTCCGAGGCTTCTTCGATAGCACCCCCCACACCCGTGACCTCCACCACCTAGGGCACAAGCAGCAGGCGCTGTGGGATTACCTTCACCACACGCTTCGAGAAGAAAATTCACCACCACCTTCCCAAAGACAACTAGGGATTGGCAATAATCCATCATCATCATAGGCAGTCCCTTGTATCGAGGATGACTTGCTTCCACGCCAAAAAAGGATGAGTTCACAGGTGTTTCAATGAAGGACCTAATATTCCAGATCCCAAACTACATCTTGAAGATGCCTGTACGTGGATTTTTTTAACGTGTGGTGGCCATTGCACACCAGCCACCACACGGGTTTGACAGAGCGAGGTCTTGGTCCAGTGGCAAGGGTTATCCAAGACGACTGGAGACCTGCTCTGCTGCACGGACCTAGTGCACACACATATTGCAGTGTGGGCTGGGCCCGTGCTGCCCCTGGGCCCAAATTCATGCCTCTCCTGGGCCCCGATCACGTCCCTCGACAGTCACTCGCCGCTCCTTCGCCCCGAACTCGCCGCTCCTGCTGTGTCTGCCCACGCTCCAATCCAAGGCAATAATTACTGGCCTTGCAGTGCCCATATTCCAAGAATAATTTTTCTTTAAGTGCTGGCAGATCTGACAATCCTCTCCTGCCCTCCTTCAGCATTCACATACCCTGGGACCCACCTACCATTGTTGGCAGACCCTGGAATTTACCTCCCCAATTCTGTTTGATCCAATTGTTACCGGATCTAGGATCCATACAATCCAGCAATGCCAGACTCCACAACCCTGACCCAGTCAGCCCAGGAACTCTCCAGTGAACTAAACCCTCAGTTTTAGCTGATCTTTTTGCTTTGTATCCTGCACGCTAAAGTTAAGAGATAAAACCTGAACGCACAGCTAAAAGAACCAGTATATCAACGAGCAATATCATAGAAGAGCAACTAGTTTTATAACCGAAGTCATTTATCTCGCATGCACAAGTGTAAAATTTACTTCCGGCAACTTCCACACTTTTTTCTGCTCAGTCATATTACAGTGAGCCTCGATTTTACTGACTTCCAATTGGCTCATTCCAACCATGTGACCCTGGTTCTCCTGGCTTTCAATCCCAGGTTATCTGAACCACCAGCCCAGCTGAATCCATCAGAACAAGTTAGATATTTTTCCTTTTTTTTTAACATTTTTTTTATTGCTGTTGTGATATGAATTATCAATGTTAGCTTGGCTTGGTGGTAGCACTTTGACCTCTGTCAGATGATCATGTGTTCACGCCTCGTTCCAAGACAAGCACATTGGCACATAATTCCTGTTGGCACTTCAGGTAGTCGTCACGAGGGGGCGCTGCTCCCGCTGTTGGAGGTGCTCAAGCCAATATTGGACCTGAATCCATGATCTTCTAACTTTGAGGTGAGCGTGTTACTGCTAAGCCATCATTACATCAGATTTACCTGAAATAATTTGCAGTGTATTATTAATAAATAACATATTAATAGTGACTGAATAAATCGAATTCAGTTTTTTTACATGTACTTCGGGGATTTTTTTTACCAGTGTTCTAGGGGTTTTATTCCACAATTGCATCCAGTTACAATGAAGATGATTAGTAACTAAATAATTCTGATTTTGTTTTTGTTACATGTGATTTGGGGATTTTTATTAGTGTTTTGTGGATTGAATACCCTCCATTTTTCCATGAAAATCTTAAATCAATGGCCTTGTTTTTTGTGAAGACAGAAAAAATGGGTCTCTTGCTGGTTGGGGAATAAATGTTGCATGAGTAACTCAAAGTCAATGAGATGTGGCGTACACCTTTATAATTCATCCTTGACTAACTGAGGAAGGTGTCATACAATAATTCCGCTTTCAGAGGATGTTCAAGAGAGGGACCAGGAAAGCAAGAGAGAGAAATGGTAAACATTTCTGATCAGGAGAAACTCAAACACTTGTCCTACAGTCTTACGACCTCAGATCCACATAGAAGGGTGGATGATCTGTCAGAATTCCGTTCTAATGTGTCTACACCTAACCATGATCAAAGAGAAATATTGCTGGAAAATGATTGCCACAGAGTTGAAAGTAAGCCTATTGACTCTTTTCATTGCGGTACAGAGCCTATTAATATCAAGAGAAATAATCACCATTTCTTTTTTCCTCTTTGGATTTTGAAACCTGCTGAAAATAAGACAAATCAGTTGGACAGTGATCAGTCAGAAACTTTCCCAGCGAGCTGTTTTCAGCAATCATGTTTCGACTTTAGCCCAGAGGTTGTCGAAGCTGCCAACGTGCCTTCCAGCTGCAACCGCGAACAAGAAGGGAATCTGTACCCCTATCCCGACTTTCTCCCGCCTCCGTTTAATAGAATAGACTTCACCGAGTTGTCGATGTTGGAGAACTATAAATGGAAGGAGGCATTACCCGCGAAGCCAAACAGGTCTCTGGAGCAGCTAATCGATCGGATCGTGCAGATGGAGAAGAGCCAGTTCATGACCATACAAAAGGAGAAAGGCAGGATGACTGGGATATTGCCAAGCACTGCTGCAAACACTTCCAGCACCAGGAAAAGCACAAAGAGAAGCCGAAAATCTCGACAATGTGATCTTCTATGCGTTCAGCCACCGCGCGTTGAGGTTTGCTTTAAGAAGGCAAATCCTGCCAAGCACGACAAACACAAGTATTTGTACCAATTAACTTCCAGCCATTTGTGCACCGATCCCCAAGATTTCCAGCTATCGACCGACGACCTTAAATTCAAAAGGCGACTTCGAGCTAACTGCAATGCTTATAAACATTTCAAAAGATCCATGTACAGTTCTAACCAGATAATATTAAGTAGGATTGCCTCCAACTATACCAACATGCAAAGCTTTGCTGCAGTGAAATCTGTGAAACCGTTACCTGTACAAAAATCTTCAAATAGCGGCCCCTGTAAGTACAAAAAAAAACAGAAATAAATCCAAACAGCATTAGAGAAGTCTATGGAAGAGCCAAGAATTCATTAATTGAACCTTCTATCCTGAGAAACGCCATCAATCGCATTACCAAAAATAATTTCTCATTTTCTGAGGCAAATAGACCTAGCAAACCTAATTTGCTTCTGACAAACTTTTTGAACGACACTGTATAGTTTTTAAAGAAAACATATATAATGTACTTTTGATGCTGGAAATAAAGATGATTTTTAATACTTTAAAAGTTAAATCCTTGAAGCGTTCACACAATATGGTGCAAATCTTTCAAAATTCCTCAAAAAAAAGCGTGCAACAGACTGGATAATTTCTATATTAGCAAAAGTACACACTGGCTCAGTTGGTAGCCCACTTGCCTCTGAATCAGAAGATCATGGGTTCAAGTCCCACTCCAGAGACTTAGCACAGAATTTAGGCTGACACTCCAGTGCAGTATTGAGGGCGTGCTGCACTGTCGGAGGTGTTGTCAGTTGAAATGTTAAACCGAGGCCCCGCTTGTCCTTTCGGGTGGATGTAAAGAATCCCTTGGCGCTATTTGAAGAAGAACAGGGGATTTCTCCCCATGTTCCTCATTCAGTATCGTTAAAACAGATTATTTGGCTGTTTATCTCATTGTTGTGTGTGGGAACATAAGAACATAAGAAATAGGAGCAGGAGTAACATAGAAAATAGGACATTTTGGAGGGAGAGGGTGAACAGCCAGTTATCGTGGTGCATATAGGTACCAACGATATAGGTAAAAAACGGGATGAGGTCCTACAAGCTGAATTTAGGGAGATAGGAATTAAATTAAAAAGTAGGACCTGTAAGATAGTAATCTCAGGATTGCTACCAGTACCACATGCTAGTCAGAGTAGAAATAGCAGGATAGCTACGTGACTTGAGGACTGGTGCAGGAAGGAGGGATTCAAATTCCTGGGACATTGGAACCGGTTCTGGGGGAGGTAGACCAGACGGTCTGCACTTGGACAGGACTGGAACCAATATCCTAGGGGGAATGTTTGCTAGTGCTGTTGGGGAGGGGTTAAACTAATATGGCAGGGGGATGGGAACCTATGCAGGGAGTCAGAGGGAAGTAAAATGGGGACAGAAGCAAAAGATAGAAAGAAGAAAAGTAAAAGTGGAGGGCAGAGAAACCCAAGGCAAAAATCAAAAAGGGCCACATTACAGCAAAACTTTAAAGGGATAAAGTGTGTTAAAAAGACAAGCCTGAAGGCTCTGTGCCTCAATGCGAGGATTATTCGTACTAAGGTGGACTAATTAACTGCGCAGGCAGCTATTAACGATTATGATATAATTGGGATTACGGAGACATGGCTCCAAGGTGACCAAGGCTGGGAACTCAACATCCAGGGGTATTCAATATTCAGGAAGGATAGACAGAAAGGAAAAGGAGGTGGGGTAGAGTTTCTGGTTAAAGAGGAAATTAACGCAATAGTAAGGAAGGACATTAGCTTGGATGATGTGGAATCTGTATGGGTAGAGCTGTGGAATACCAAAGGGCAGAAAACGCTAGTGGGAGTTGTGTACAGAACACCAAACAGTAGTAGTGAGGTTGGGGACAGCATCAAACAAGAAATTAGGGATGCGTGCAATAAAGGTACAGCAGTTATCATTGGTGACTATAATCTACATATAGATTGGGCTAACTAAACTGGTAGCAATACGGTGGAGGAGGATTTCCTGGAGTGTATCAGGGATGGTTTTCTAGACCAATATGTCGAGGAACCAACTAGAGGGCTGGTCATCCTAGACTGGGTTATGTGTAATGAGAAAGGACTCATATTAGCAATCTTGTTGTGCGAGGCCCCTTGGGGAAGAGTGACCATAATATGGTAGAATTCTTCATTAAGATGGAGAGTGACACAATTAATTCAGAGACTATGGTCCTGAACTTAAGGAAAGGTAACTTCGATGGTATGAGACGTGAATTGGCTAGAATAGACTGGCGATTGATACTTAAAGGATTGATGGTGGATAGGCAATGGCAGACATTTAAATATCACATGGATGAACTTCAACAATTGTACATCCCAGGAGTAAAAATAAAACGGGGAAGATGGCTCAACCGTGGCTAACAAGGGAAATTAGGGATAGTGTTAAATCCAAAGAAGAGGCATATAAATTGGCCAGAAAAAGCAGCAAACCCGAGGACTGGGAGATATTTAGAATCCAGCAGAGGAGGACAAAGTGTTTAATTAGGAGGGGGAAAATAGAGTATGAGAGGAAGCTTGCTGGGAACATAAAAACTGCAAAAGCTTCTATAGATATGTGAAGAGAAAAAGATTAGTGAAGACAAATGTAGGTCCCTTGCAGTCAGAATCAGGTGAATTTATAATGGGGAACAAAGAAATGGCAGACCAATTGAACAAATACTTTGGTTCTGTCTTCACGAAGAAAGACACAAATAACCTTCTGGAAATACTAATGGACTGAGGGTCTAGTGAGAAGGAGAAACTGAAGGAAACTCTTATTAGTCCAGAAATTGTGTTAGGGAAATTGATGGGATTGAAGACTGATAAATCCCCAGAGCCTGATAGTCTGCATCCCAGAGTACTTAAGGAAGTGGCCATAGAAATAGTGGATACATTGGTGATAATTTTCCAACAGTCTATCAACTCTGGATCAGTTCCTATGGACTGGAGCGTAGCTAAAGTAACATCACTTTTTAAAAAAGGAGGGAGAGAGAAAATCGGGAATTATAGACTGGTTAGCCTGACATCGGTAGTGGGGAAAATGTTGGAATCAATTATTAAAGATGAAATAGCAGCGCATTTGGAAAGCAGTGACAGGATCGGTCCAAGTCAGCATGGATTTATGAAAGGGAAATCATGCTTGACAAATCTTCTAGAATTTTTTGAGGATGTAACTAGTAGCGTGGACAAGGCAGAACCAGTGGATGTGCTTTATTTGGACTTTCAAAAGCTTTTGACAAGGTCCCACACAAGAGATTGGTGTGCAAAATCAAAGCACATGGTATTGGGGGTAATGTATTGACGTGGATAGAGAACTGGTTGGCAGACAGGAAGCAGAGAGTCGGGATAAACTGGTCCTTTTCACAATGGCAGGCAGTGACTAGTGGGGTGCCACAGGGCTCAGCGCTGGGACCCCAGCTCTTTACAATGTACATTAATGATTTAGATGAAGGAATTGAGTGTAATATCTTCAAGTTTGCAGATAACACTAAGCTGGGTGGCGGTGTGAGCTGTGAGGATGATGCTAAGAGGCTGCAGGGTGACTTGGACAGGTTAGGTGAGTGGGCAAATGCATGGCAGGTGCATTATAATGTGGATAAATGTGAGATTATCCACTTTGATGACAAAAATGTGAAGGCAGAATATTATCTGAATGGCAGCAGATTAGGAAAAGAGGAGACCTGGGTGTCATGGTACATCAGTCACTGAAAGTTGGCATGCAGGTACAGCAGGCGGTGAAGAAGGCAAATGGCATGTTGGCCTTCATAGCTAGGGGATTTGAGTATAGGAGCAGAGAGGTCTTACTGCAGTTGTATAGGGCCTTGGTGAGGCCTCACCTGGAATATTGTGTTCAGTTTTGGTCTCCTAATCTGAGGAAGGACGTTCTTGCTGTTGAGGGAGTCCAGCGAAGTTCACCAGACTGATTCCCGGGATGGCTAGACTGACATATGAGGAGAGACTGGATCGACTGGGCCTGTATTCACTGGAGTTTAGAAGAATGAGAGGGGATCTCATAGAAACATCTAAAATTCTGACGGGACTGGACAGGTTGGATGCAGGAAGAATGTTCCCGATGTTGGGGAAGTTCAGACCAGGGGTCACAGTCTAAGGATAAGGGGTCAGACATTTAGGACCAAGATGAGGAGAAACTTCTTCACTCAGAGAGTTGTGAACCTGTGGAATTCTCCACCGCAGAGAGTTGTTGATGCCAGTTCGTTAGATATATTTAAGAGGGAGTTCGATATGGCCCTTATGGCTAAAGGGATCAAGGGGTACGGAGAGAAAGCAGGAAAGGGGTACTGAGGTGAATGATCAGCCATGATCTTATTGAATAGTGGTGCAGGCTCGAAGAGCTGAATGGCCTACTCCTGCACCTATTTTCTATGTTCCTATGTTTCTAAATCCTTTGTCCTCCTCTGCTGAATTCTACATTTCTCCCAGTCCTCAGGTTTGCTGCTTTTTCTGGCCAATTTATATTCCTCTTCCTTGGATTTAACACTATCCCTAATTTCCCTTGTTAGCCACAGTTGAGCTACCTTCCCCGTTTTATTTTTACGCCAGACAAGGATATACAATTTGGCCCCTCGAGCCTGCTCTGCCATTTAATAAGATCACGGCTGATCTGATCATGGACTCAGCTCCACTTCCCTGCCCGCTCCCCATAACCCTTTATTCCCTTATCTCTCAAAAATCTGTCTATCTCCACCTTAAATATATTCAATGACCCAGCCTCCATAGCTCTCTGGGGCAGAGAATTCCAGAGATTTACAACTCTCTGAGAGAAGAAATTCCTCCTCATCTCTGTTTTAAATGGGCAGTCTCTTATTCTGAGACTATGCCCCCTAGTCTTAATTCACTAGCCAACAGGGGGCGTGTCATCTGCAAACTTAAATGGGAGAAGGGCTGCCGTGAGGGGGAGGTGGGGGATGAAGGCATGGAGGATGAAACTAGCAGACTTCCATGAAGGTGTGGAACAGTCGGCACTGGAGCATTAAAGGAGGGCCTTCACTTACCCACATCGGGGCCAGCACTACCATCGCCCACAGGGAACGCACCATGCCCGCTGACCAACGCCTGAGCCCTCTCCTCCAGAGCTGTGAGGACCTGCGTGTCTGCATCGCCACTACCTATCCTCATTTGCTCACCTCCAGTTTTGCCTGCAAAAGAAAGCATGATTGATGACCATGGCATGCAGCTGTAAGTGTAAGATGAAAGGAAGCCTCCATTGCGAGAACACACACATATGTGTATAAGAGGCGTGAACAATGACCTGCTTCTTCAGTGAGTAAAGAGTGAGTATGGGAAATAAGAGCATGTTGAAGGAGAGGCTCGCAGATACAAGGTCAGCAGTTGGTGGAAGAGGTATTCACTTTCATAAGACGGATGATGTCGTGGAACCTTTTCCTGCACTGCACAGCAGTCCTCTGATGGATGGAGTGCCTAAGACCTCCCCTGCTATCTCCCTCCATGCACTATTGAGGACCTCCCTTGTTGGTCTCCCCAAGTCCAGATAGAGGAGTCTTCTCCTGTCCTCCACACCTTGCAACAGGGTGTCCAGCTCCGCATCCATGAAGCGGCTTGTCCTCCTAGCTCGTCTCACAGTAGCCATGGTCAAACTCAACTCCTTCCCCTTCTCAGGGCCTAGCTGCAAACCCTGGCCTTTAAGAAGACCAGGAAGCAGCTGGCACATTAACAACATGCTGAATTTCCCTGTAGGAATTCCACTGCAATTAACCGAGCCACACCATTGGAAACTGCAATTTGGAAGGGCTCCTTAGCGCTGGAACCCATTTTTCCTTTTGTTGAGGTGAAAATCGATCGGGCCTGGCCCCAAAAAGTTGGGAGGTGCGCCAGCTTTCTTGCGCAAGTGAAGTTCAGCCCCATAGACTGGCACAGATCGCCAAAATGTAAAATCTCTTGTTTGTAATGTGTAGCATCTTGAATATCCGAATAACTCTAATAGTCCGGATTTTGCGGTGGTAGTGACGGCAAAACTGTCAGCGCTCGCTGTCATCACCACTCTGAAACTGACAGCGACATCAGGATTTAGTGCATGCGCAGAGAAATATATATTTTTTAAAGTTTGTTTATATTTCAGCTTCTACCTATGTGTGTGTCCCAATCTTTATTTCGCTCTCTGTAAAATTTATAAAACGTAAATTAGAATCTGTGCATTTTACTTCCTGGTTTGCTGTCTGTGAGAATTCTCCAATGTGATTGGCTACTCAGCCAGTTTGATGACATCACTGTTGCTGGACGCTGGAGATTCGCTTGATTTGGCGCCAGATTCAAACAAAGGTCGGGAGAGCTGAAATTGAAGCCATGAAGATCGCTAGATCATTGCGGGCAACTCTCTTCGAGGTCAGCGGTAAGTGCTGTCGCTTCGCTGCTGACTGCAGCATCCAGGCCCTTATCTTCATTTTTGGTACCATTATATCGTTTAATGCAGTTATTGTTTTCACGTGTTTTAAAGTCCTTTGTACTGCACTTTAATGTGAAATTCAAACACTGTAAAGTTCCTCGGGTAAGCTGAGTTGTGCAAATACCTCTGGTACCCAAACCTTACTGCAGCCTGTGCTAGATGGATTAAACGTGCTAATTTTTACGGAGGAGATGTGCGCGGGGTGAGTGGGAGGGACCTCAGCCGATGTTGTGAAATTTTGCATGGGGCTACATTTGAATATTAGTAATTAGGTTTAGGTTGCGCTAAACTGCCGCATTTCCCACATTACAACAGTGACACCACCTCAAAAAGTACTTCATTGGTTGTAAAGCGCTTTGGGTTGCCCGATGGTTGTGAAAGGCACTATATAAATGCAAGTCTTTTTTTTCTCTCTGATTTAATATGTCCATATATCTAATCGTTCTTTACCTTCACCACCCCTACCCAAAATTGTGCCTTACAAAATGAATCACACTAGAATCAAGCGCACAAAGTCATGTTGCCAATTGTCTGACCTGCAGTGAGGCTCCACCTCAGAGCTATGATGGACTGTTTAAACATTTAATAAACCAGCAGAAAATTCTTATGAATAAAAGTACAAAAAAAACCCCCATAAAATATTTAATCAATTTTGGAAGTTTTTATGAGGAAAATAAATGAATGTAGTTATAAAATGTCCAAAAGCAATTATTACAATTTTAAATCACTTTCAGGAAGAAAACATCCTAACTCAAATTAAATTGGCAATGGCAAAATTTTTATTTCAGTAAAATATCCAAATGATCCCTTACAACATATGTATAATTGGTAACACAAAAATAACAACGCGTCAGTGCAGAAAAGCAGAAAATTGCACATGTGCTGAGGGAAACTAACCTCTCGCTGACCCAAAACAGACACCCCCAAGACATTACATGAATTACTCAGTGCAGAGGTTTATGCAGCTTTCCCTTTTATTAAAAAGAAAAGACACATAAGAACATAAGAAATAGGAGGAGGAGTAGGCCATTTGGCCCCTCGAGCCTGCTCCGCCATTCAATAAGATCATGGCTGATCTGATCTTGGCCTCAACACTTTCCTGCCCGCTCCCCATAACCCTTTACTCTCATGTATTTCAAAAATGTACCTATTGTCACCTTAAATATGTTCAATGACCCAGCCTCCACAGTTGTCTGGGGTAGAGAATTCCAAAGATTCACGACCCTCTGAGAGAAGAAATTCCTCTCCATTTCCGTCTTAAATTGCTGAAGCCTTATTCTGAAACTATGGCCCCTAGTTCTAGATTCCCCCACAAGGGGAAATATTATTCTGAAACTATGGCCCCGAGTTCTAGATTCCTCCACAAGGGGAAACATCCTCTCAGCATCTGTCCTGTCAAGCCCCATCAGAATCTTATATGTTTCAATAAAATCACCTCTCATTCTTATAAACTCCAATGAGTACAGGCCCAACCTGCTCAACCTTTCTTCATAAGACAACCCCTTCATCTCAGGAATCAACCTAGTGAACCTTCTCTGAACACAGAGCCCCTGACTCCTAAAGCAAGCCCCAATTGAAAGAGGTGGGAGAGCCCTGCTGTAAGTGTGTGCAGCTCTGTGTGCTCCTAGTGACAGAGGTGAGAGTATTGTCTGAATATTTTAATCCCCACTGGAAGATCGACTGTCAGAAGTGAACACAGAGAGACAAAATAGAATTTTGTTCATGGCTTCTCTTTGGCTTAATCTTTTTTTTAAATAGCAGTTTTAAACATCACCCTTAAAATGGAAGTCACACTGTAGTAAAGATGCCAACCCAGGATTGACCTGGCTTCTCCAGGAATGAAAGATTAATGTCCATGGCAATGCTGTGAGCAACCCCGAGAGAAAAATCAGAGGGGCATTTCAAAAAAAAAAATTGTGTCTTCTTTCTATTTTCTTTCAACACTTTTATTATTTATTAGAATAAAACATTCAAGATTGGGGGAAAAAAGACGGTTTGACAGTCAAGAATCATCCAATCAGCTAATGAGTCTGATGCCTTGGTGGGGAAAGGCAGTGCACTGTGAGGATGGCGGAAGTGAGAAGGCGGGTGATTGGAGGCACGAGTTTTTTGAACTCGATGTTGAGTCCAGAAGGTTGTAAAGTGCCTCATCAAAAGACGAGGCACTGTTTCTCGAGCTTGCGTTGAGCTTCATTGGAAAAATTAGCCCAGGGTGAGGAAAATGGCGAAAATTAGCCCATCTGGCAGTAGAGGACAAAGATAAAGAACATGTGTAGCAGTTAAAAGTTCTTAAACTGGAGACTGTAGAGAGCAGTGCAAGCATGAGGAGGAAGAACATGAGCAACTCCGCCAGTATGTGCAGGCTCTGTACAGGCATGATCCCTGAACAAATGGAACAGCAGTGACTACACAAAAGCAGGATGATTTCCAACAAAAACAGTCCAAGTGAAAGTATGGGCAATCTGGCCCGGTATAGAATAGACGTCGTAAGTCCAACCTTATTGCAAAATGTATTGACTTAGACAGACATAGTTGGATTTTTAAAGGCATAGTTGGATTTTTAAGGGCTTTTGAATTGCGAGCAGGACATCACAGGTGGGCCTGTGAACAATGGGCAGAAAGACGAGTAACATTACTCCGTGGAACAGGCCTTACTACATTCTCCCAAAAAAGATCAAAAGACTTGCATTTATATAGCGCCTTTCATGACTTCAGGATGGCCCAAAGCACTTTACAGCCAATGAAGTACTTGTGAAGTGTAGTCACTGTTGTAACATAGGAAACGCGGCAGCCAATTAGTGCATAGCAAGCTCCCACACACAGCAATGTGATAAAGAAATCCTGAACTCTGCATCAACTATAATACAAAGAATTATTCCTAATTGTAGGTACAATGACTTAGCTCAGGAGATGTAGGATGCACAGAAACTGGTTAAAAATGGAATATGCAGAATTATGTGGGAAGGTAAGTGGGGTCATGCTGAAAGATCAGTTTCGAGAAGTCATCATTCCAGAGAATTTACATGTATGGTTTCAGGACAGAAAATTTGAAGCCTTGGTTCAGATGAATCAGACTAACAACAATTTGTTTTTATATAGCACCATTAACGTAGTAAAACCGTCCAATGCACTTTGCAGGAGTGTTAACAAACAACGTTTGACACCGAGACACATAAGGGTATGGAGGGGTATGGAGAGAAAGCAGGAAAGGGGTACTGAGGTGAATGATCAGCCATGATCTTATTGAATGGTGGTGCAGGCTCGAAGGGCCGACTGGCCTACTCCACCTATTTTCTATGAAATATTTAGGCAGGTGAACAAAAGCTTAAGAAGCATCTTAAAAGAGGTGGAGAAGTTTAGGAAGGGAAAGGGAATTACAGAGCTTAAGGCCTAGGTAGCTGAAGGCAGGGCCTCCAATGGTGGAGCGATGAAGATCAGAGATGCGCAAGAGGCCAGAATTTGAGGAGCGTAGAGATTGTGAAGCATGGTGGGGGGTGGAGGAGGTTACAGTGATAGGGAAGGGCGAGGCCGTAGAGGGACTTGAAAACATGGATGAGAATTTTAAAATCAAGGTATTGCCGGAAAAGGAGCCAATGTAGGTCACCGAGCACAGAGGTGATGGGTGAACGGGACTTGATGCGAGGTAGGATATGGGCAGCACAGTTTTGGATGATCTCAAGTTTACAGAGGATGCAAGGTGGGAGGCCAGCCAGGAGCGCATTGGAATAGTCAAGTCTTGGGGTAACAAAATCATGATGAGGATTTCAGCAGCAGATGAGCCGAGGCAGGGGCAGAGGCAGAGATGGGTGATGTTACGGAGGTGGAAATAGAAGAGGATATGGGTTTGGTAGCTCAGCTCAGGATTAAATAGGATGCCAAGATTGCAAATGGTCTGGTTCAGCCTCAGACAGTGGCTAAGGAGAGGGATGGAGTTGGTGACTAAGGAACGGAACGATGATGGCTTTGGGTTTCCCAATATTTAATTGGGAGTCAGATGACTCTGATTAAGAATGTCAACTATTAGTTCCATTTGTTTAGGGACCCAGCAAATGACCAGTAGAGCAAACTGCCCATGTTGCTCGACACGGGATGGTACAGCAGATAGGGGGATGAGTTACAACCAAAGAATGTCTGAAATGGGTGGAATTAGTGATGATCCAAGTGTAATGAAAGTGGCTACAGGGTCTGGAGCACAGTCGAGGAGGCCAAATATTGGCGCCAAACTCTGGTGAGATGCAAAAATTATGCATCAAGGTAGTTCCAACAAAGCCTTAAGCAGTTCCCAATCCCAATACTTGAGAATAATCAGCCTGTATAGAAACATAGAAAGTAGGTGCAGGAGCAGGCCATTCGGCCCTTCGAGCCTGCACCACCATTCAATATGATCATGGCTGATCATGCAACTTCAGTATCCTGCATTCTCTCCATACTTGCTGATCCCTTTAGCCATAAGGGCCTCATCTAACTCCCTTTTGAATATATTCAACGAACTGGACTCAACAACTTTCTGTGGCAGAGAATTCCACAGGTTCACAATTCTCTGGGTGAAAAAGTTTCTCATCTTGGTCCTATATGGCTTACCTCTTATCTTTAGACTGTGACCCCTGGTTCTGGTCTTCCCCAACATCGGGAACATTCTTCCTGCATCTAATCTGTCCAATCCCGTCAGAATTTTATATGCTTCTGAGATCCCCTTTCATTCTTCTAAATTCCAGTGAATATAAGCCTAGCCGATTCAGTCTTTCTTCATATGTCAGTCCTGTCATCCCGGGAATCAGTCTGGTGAACCTTCGCTGCACTCCCTCAATAGCAAGAATGTCCTTCCTCAGATTAGAAAACCAAAACTGCACACAATATGCAAGGTGTGGTCTCACCAAGTACCTGTACAACAGCAGCAAGACCTCCCTGCTCCTATACTCAAATCCTGTCACTATGAAGGCCATCATGCCATTTGCTTTCTTTACTGCCTGCTGTATCTGCATGCCTACTTTCAATGGCTGATGTACCATGACACCCAGGTCTCGTTGCACCTCCCCTTGTAATAATCTGTCACCATTCAGATAATAATCTGCCTTCCTGTTTTTGCCACCAAAGTGGATAACCACACGGCTAAAGGGATGGGATCAAGGGGTATGGAGAGAAGGCAGGGGTGGGGTACTGAAGTTGACGATCAGCCATGATCATATTGAATGGTGGTGCAGACTCGAAGGGCCGAATGGCCTGCTCCTGCACCTATTTTCTATGTTTCTATACAGGCTGCCTTACGGGATTCAGGGCTCATTCTAACAGTTTGTAGGAACAAATTAATAGCTAAAAAGAGGAAAAGAGTCCTCATCCGTGGCTTTACAGGAAAAACAAAGATCCCTTAAAGTGTTAACTGGACTGTCCATTCTAAACAGGCAAATACCTGCAGGGGCCAGAAAAGGATTAAACCATGATGTATCGCTGGAGAACAAATGAACGTATGGGGGGGAGAAACAACTGAAAACCAGACTAAGGAAGTAAAAGCAGCTGCTGTTGGCAGTGTTCCACAGCATTACATTTCACAACCTAAACTCCAGAATCAGCAGCATATCATGTAGTAAAAATGGGTGGGAACTTCTAAAAATCTGCGAAGGGACAGAGGAATTCCTGCACATCTTTCAGGGAACAGTTGATTGTGCTGTGCCCAGTTGGCTGAGGTTAAATGGACTGACCATCTATGCCTTTGTAACCTCTAGACTTGACTATACCAACACACTCCTGGCCAACCTCCCATCTTCCACCCTGCATAAAATTAAGCTCATCCTCAACTCTGCTGCCTGTGTCCTAACTCGTATCAAGTCTGCTCACTCATCACCCCTGGACTCATCACCCCTGGGCTCATCACCCCTGGACTACATTGGCTCCCGGTTAAGCAACGCCTCAATTTCAAAATTCCCATTCTGGTTTTCAAATCCCTCCATTGCTTCGCCCCCATCTCTGTAATCTCCTCCAGCCCCACAACCCTCCGAGATATCTGCACTCCTCCAATTCTGGCCTCTTATGCATTCCAAATTTATCGCTCCACCATTGGCAGTGTGCCTTCAGCTGCGGAACCCTTGAGCTCTGGAATTCGTTCTTTAAGCTTCTCCACCTCTTTCCTCCTTTATGACACACCTTAAAACCGCTTTGGTCGTCTGTCCTAATATCCCCTTATGTGGCTCAGTATTAAAGTTTGTTTGATAACGCTCTTGTGAAGCGCTTTGGGACATTTTACTACCTTAAAGGGGCTATATAAACATACGTTGTTGTGGCTGTTGACCACACAGTACAATATGCAATCTCTGGCCACACGGGACATGAGTGTGCCACAATCTGAACCAGCAGAGCGATATTCTAGCTCTCACCAAATCCCGTACTCGCATTGATTTTAAAATTCTCATCCTTGTGTTCAAATCCCTCCATGACTTCTTTCAAGATTATTGCATTCCTCCAATTCTGGCCTCTTGTACATCCCCTATTTCTTTCGCCCCGCCATTGCCGGCTACGCCTGGGCCCCAAGCACTGGATTTCAATCCCTAAATCTCTCCATCTCTTTACATCCCTGTCCTTCAAAATGCCCCTTAAAACCAACTTCTTTGACCAGGCTTTTGGTCACCTGCCCCAACAACTCATGTAGCTCTGTGTCAAATGTTGTCTGATTACACTCATGTGAAGCACCTTGGGATGCTTTATGTTAAGCTGCTATATAAATGCAAGTGGTTGATATAAATGTATAAATCAGCTTGCGAATCAAACCATTCTAAAACTGGTTTTCAGCAATACCATTTTCCTAATTCCTTGATTTACTTCCTGCCATATAATTTTCCAACATGGCTTCCCAGAACATGCAAGGAAATAATTTTACTCCTAAAAAATCCAATTTTTCAAAATGCCTGGAATTCCACAAACCCTAGTAACAAAAATGCATTTTTGAGTAAGGTTGAAATTTCAGTGTAGTGTTTACAAAATCATTTAATTTTGAAATCTGGTGCTTCAGGAAGCTGCATTGGTCACAAGTGACACGTGGTCATAAATGGTTATGGTTAATAGATATAATAGGTTAAAGAGGTAAGAAATAAGAAAAGGCCTGTTGCTTCCCATGTGCAATGTGCTCTATCGTGGACCTTACCCAAACATTTAACTGCCTGGTGAAAGATTTCTTGGCTGCATGTACATCAGTGAAAGAGGAAGTTCTCATTCTGCCAATATATGCAGTGATCACCCTCCCCTTCAAAAAAGGTAAATTTCAAGTTTAACTCTGACTTTACTATACAACTTGTATTTATATAGCTTCATGAAAATTGTTCCAATTTCTAGTTGTCGTCCATAGCATGACATTTCCACAGCACTTGAAGCTCCTTTGTCTCCATCTTTGCTTAACATAAACTTTCTAGCTTCGCTCAATTAGCCTCTGAATCACCAGGTTGTTGGTTCAAGTGTTATACTGAGGCTTGAGCACATAATGTAGGCTGATACTCCAGTGCAGTACTGAGTCATCATAGAAACATAGAAAATAGATGCAGGAGGAGGTCATTCGACCCTTCGAGCCTGCACCACCATTCAATAAGATCATGGCTGATCATTCCCTCAGTACCCCTTTCCTGCTTTCTCTCCATACCCCTTGATCCCCTTAGCTGTAAGGGCCATATCTAACTCCTTCTTGAATATATCCAATGAACTGGCATCAACTCCCTGCGGCAGGGAATTCCACAGGTTCACAATTCTCAGTGAAGAAGTTTCTCCTCACCTCAGTCCTAAATGGCCTACCCCTTATCCTAAGCCTGTGTCCCCTGGTTCTGGACTTCCCCAACATCGGGAACATTCTACCTGCATCTAACTTGTCCCGTCCCGTCAGAATCTTATGTTTCTGTGAGGTCCGCCAAAAAAAGGACGAGGTCACAGGTGTTTCAATGAAGGACCCGAACTACATCCTGAAGGGTGGAAGATGCCTGTGTATGAATTTTTTTTTTAACGTGGGGTGGCCATTGCACACCAGCCACCATACGGGCTTGATAGAGGCTAGGTCTTGGTCCAGTGGCACGGATTACCCAAGACAACTGGAGACCAGCTCTGCTGCACGGACCTAGTGTGCACACGTATCGCAGTGTGGGCTGGTCTGTGCCTCGATCATGTCCCTCGCTGCTCCTGCTGTATCTGCCTATGCTCCAATCATCGACCTGGATCTTGATGTCACTCTTCACAGCCGTCGCCCTTGTGCACCAGCTCACGCTGTACCTTGTCGTGGCATGCCTCCACGCTGCCCATGGCTGCCGCTCACCGCTCCTTTTGTGGCCCTGACATGCCGCTGATGTTCTCTCAGTACTGCCCCTCTGGCATTGTGGCACTCCCTTAGTACTGATGGAGGTGCCATTTTTCAGATAACACTTCAAACTGAGGACCTGTCTACCTGTTCTGGTGAAAGTAAAAGACCACATAACATTGTTTGACAACTAGGGAGTTACTTTGATGTTTTAATATTCCTCCCTCACCCAATGCCACTAAAAACAGCAGTCATGTCATTGCTGTTAAAGGATTATGCTTTGTGCTAAATGACTTGTGCTTCTCTGCATAACAGCCATTGTACTTCTGTGATTCATTGCATGTGAAATATTGGGATGTTTTAAAACATAGGACAGGCTCTGCACTCTATCTGGCTGGTTCCAAAACCAAATATGGCTCAAATCATCACTCACTCAAAAAGCTCTCCAATTTATCCTAAACATGTTATACTCTATCCAATCCTTCTTCAAATTTCTCTACACCATTATAAAATTACAGCACAGGAGTGTGCCATTCAAGCCAAACTATCCCATGCCAGTGTTTATGTATAAATGAGCCTCCTCCTACTCTACTTCACCTAAACCTTACAATATAACCGTCTATTCCTTGCTACCTCATGTACTTCCAAATGCATCCATGCTATTCGCTTCAACTACTCCAAGTGGTAGAAAATCCCACATTTTAACCACTTTCTGGGTAAAAAAGCTTCTCCTAAATCTGTTACTGAATTTATTAGGTGACCATAATTTTAGACCTCTATTAGGTCATCCCCTCAGCCTTCCCGAAAAGAGTCCTAGCCGGTTTAGTCTTTCCTGATGGTTCTAACTTCAGTTCTGGTATCATCCTTAAATCTTTTTGCACCTTCTCCAGTGCCTCCATTTCCTTTTTGTAATGTGGCAACCAGAACTGTGCACAGTATTCCAAGTGTAGTCTAACCAAGGCTCTATACAGGTTTAACTAACAACTTCAATTCTATCCCTCTAGAAATGAATCCCAGTGCTTGGTTTGTTTTAATTTTTAGGGCCTTATTAACTTACCCTAGATACCGTTGCTCTTCTACCCCATTTAGACTTTATTTTCAAGTTCTTGGCCTCTTTATTCCTCCTACCAAAATAAACTACCTCACTTATCTATATTGAAATTCATCCGTCATTTACACACCCATTCTACAAGTTTATTAACTTCCTTGAACATTCCACTCCACATGTTCCCAATCTCTCCCTTTTGGTGATAATTAGACAGCATAAATTTAAAATGAACTCTGACCTGTGGAGATAACCCTATGAAGTACAGGACCAGGAAGATTTCACAAAAATGCTTAATTTTTGACAGACATCATTGGCCAAAGGTGAACTAGATTGCTTCGAGCTGAAGGATCATCTGGGTTCCATCAGCTCAAGTTACCTAGAATCATAGAATGGTTACAGCAATCAATTGCCAACCAAGTCAAAAGGCTACCTCCAACTTTGTTCCCCTTTATTTTGTTAATGAAGTGCTCAGCGAGTCCCACTCCCCCACCCTTTCCTCGTAGCCCTGCAAAACCTGTTGTGACATTCTTTGCTTCAGCTAGGTGGTCAGACACAGAGTGACTCACCGAGAACCTTATTCCAGGGCTGTCCACTGTCCAAACTCTAGATGTGATGTGGGCATAGCCTTTGGGACAGGGACCCAGCTGGAGTACTTTAACAGAATATTTTCAACGTGAAAGGCCTGATTAAACTGAGATCATGAACTTTTCCTGGTATGCTGCTCAAACAGGAAACTGGTGCCGCCACTTCTATTTGCAAAATAAAGGGGAACAAAGTTGGAGGTAGCCTTTTGACTTGGTTGGCAATTGATTGGGAGATAGGAGATAAAGTGGGGATAAAGGGTATGTGGTCTGATTGGCAGGATGTGACAGGTAGTGTTTCATATTTATTAATGATTTGGATGATGGAAAGGAGAGTTGTATATCCAAGTTTACAGATGAGACAAAGTTATGAGGGACAGTAAGTAGTGTAGATGGAAGAGGGACATAGATTGAATGGGAAAATTATTGCAAATGTATTTCAATGTGGGCAAGTGGGAGGTCATCCACTTTGGATCCAAGAAAGATAAATCGTATTTTTTTCTAAATGGTGAGAAACTAGGAACAATAGAGGAGCAAGATTTGAGAGTCCAAGTACACAAATCATTAAAATCAATTGTATAGAACCTTGGTCAGACCCCATTTGGAATACTACGTTCAGTTCTGGGCATCACATTCCAGGAAGGATATATTGGCCTGGAGGGAATGCAGTGTAGATTCACCAGAATGATACCAGGGCATACAAGGTTAAATAGATGTGGGCAGGTGGCATAAACTTGGGTTTGTATTCCCTTGCGTATAGGAGATTGAGGAGTTATCTGATCATGGTGTTCACTTTTTTTTGAAGGATTTGATAGGGTAGATGTAGAAAAAACAATTTCCTCTGGTTGGGGAATCAAGAACAAGGGGACATCATAAAATTAGAGTCAGACCATTCAGGAGTGAGATCAGGAACCACAAAATGGTAGCAGAAATCTGGAACTCCATTTCTCAAAGGGCTGCAGAGGCTAGGACAATTGAAGCTTTCAACAGATAGATTTTTTGTTAGGTAAGGGTATCAAGGGATATGAAGCAAAAAGGGGTAAAATGGAGTTGAGATGCAGATGAGCTATGATCTGATTGAGTGACGGAGCAGGCCTGAGGGGCTGAATGGCCTACTCTCCTGTTCCTAATGTCCGTAACATTGACAAGAGATAAACAAATATGCTTTGCAAATGTGCTAATGGGAAAATTTTCTTTGGCGACCAGGACATAAAATTGATCTTCACTCAGGTGATAACAGAATCTTAAAAGGAAACAATCACTTTGATACTAAATTCTTTTAATGAAAGCAATAAACAAAATATTTTAAGTGTTGCCAAAGTATTACATTTACAATATTGCAGCTAGATACTACAAAATTCACACATTACTGTGATTTCAACACTTGGAAATGAGCATTCTAGTCTATCACGATATCTTATTGAGTTGAAGATATTTGATTGAGTTTGTAGGGTTTCTTAGTGTTTCACAATGACCAGTACCCAAGATTAGTAAAACAGGAAACTTCCTGCATATATTATATATATATATATATATATATATCTGCAACTTAAAGCCGAAATATTTCAACAAACAGCAATACAATTATACTCTTAGTATAACCGTATTGAAAAATAAGTGTGAAACCACCATCTTCACTTTCATTCAATACTGAAGAACTCTTTGCTGTCAGTAACTGGTGTTGAAGCTAAGATAATGAATCATCATTCGCGGGTGTAGGCATTTTACACTGGTCCCTACCTATGAAATAAAACACAGGGTAAGAAAATAGCATAACATGATTCAAACATGAAACAAGCTTACTTATGAAATACCCCTCAATTTGCAATATAGCTTTTTTTTTTTACAAACTGTTTAACTAGATTCCCTGCAACAAAAATGCTAATATAGTGCAGTGCAATATTTAACTAGGCCAATGGGGGTCAAACCTGGATATTGCCTGCTAGAATGGCAGTGAGATCATTCACACAGAATGATAATTGAGATATGGATTATCTGCTATATCAATTTCACTGCATATTAAAGCTATCACATATGACCTAAATAGATCCTGCAAAAATAATATCACTAGTGAAGTCACAATCATAAGCAAACAAAAGTCTGAAGATAAACAAAATTTACCATCAGAGAATACATTGCAGGGTTCAAGCTGGGCTTGAAGAATTATAGCTTTTTAAAAACCTTACTACACTTTCAGCAAAATCATTTCTTTCACTATAAAGGCAATATCCAACAAAAAAACGGGATTATTTTGGTTTCTGAAATCACTAGTCTTTGGTAAAGATACAAGTGTCGGGACACCTTCATTTTACAAGGCAATGACTCTAAGCTAATCCTACACTAGCTTTCTTTATTAAACGAACTACCCAAAAGCCAAAATCATAACGTAAAACATGCGTGCTTTGTTTAAACCTGTGACCAATTTGTCAATCTCACTTAGAAGAGTAACAATAAAAGTGGGATACTGGTCCCTGCCAGTTGCGATTTAGCAGCGAAGGTCTTTTAAGACACCATTTTTATTGAAAAAAAAAATCACAAGCAAACAGTGATATTCCAGTTACTTAAAGTCACTGTAAGTGTTGTCTTTATGGGACAGAAACCTTAATTCAGTCTTCATTTTCTTGCAATGTGCATCGTCTCCCATCAGGGTGCACCTAAGAGACAGAGAACAAGTAAAGAAACACCTTGATCCTAAGTTTGTTGTGCTTTTTAAAAATAATGCCTGTGAAAGAATTCTGCATAACAATAAGGAATTTAAAATAATTTTCTTGAGTAAACACCTCAAGTCTGAAATAAAAACAGAAAATGCTGGAAATATTCAGCAGGTCAGTCAGCATCTATGGAGAGAGAAACAGAGGTAATATTTCAGGTTGATGAGTTTTCGTCCCGTTCTGATGCAAGGCCATCGGCCTGAAACGTTAACTGTTTCTCTCTCCACAGATGCTGCCTGATCTGCTGAATGTTTCCAGCATTTTCTGTTTTTATTTCAGATTTCCAGCATCCGCAGTATTTCGCTTTTGTACCTCAAGTCTGAAGCTCTCAAACTTAACTTTAAAAACTTTACATTCATCACAATTCAACTGGAGCAAAGCAAAGAATCCTTAGAAGTGTCAGCTATTCAAAGAAAAGTGTTTTATTTTCTTAAAAGATAACAGTTGCAAGAAATGCACTTTTCATCTGGTATGAAATGCTTATCTAGGCATGCCGTCAGGAATGACCTTGTGGAGAAGGTGAAGGAGAAGGTGTCTCATTCAAAGCAGGCCCATGGAATAGGCGACGTGGCCTGTTGCCTCCCAGCATAGCAACATAACGTGCTTTCCTTTCTCTCTCAGCACCATCGAAGGGAAGTAAGAAAACAGTACAAAACATTAGTCATTTTACAGTACCGGGGTAACTGGATCAGACTTCCAAACAGCTTTGTGAATTGTGGTGACCTTTAACTTATTCTCATTTCCAATAAGTAACATCACCTTTTAAAGGTGCTTTCACAGTAAGTTAAAACATTAACTAAGCTGATGTTGAAAAGAGACACTAGGAAACTGATCAACTACTCCTTTGCATAAATCATTTTTACCAGTTTTTATTTTTTTTTGAAATAGTAAGTGAAAAGCTTACAGCAACTAAAGGCAATTTACGTTGAGTGCATTGATTTGTGACTTGATAATCTTACTTTTTTTTTTACTTTGTACAAAAGGTGTTGGATAAAAATGTCACATTTACATAGAAAATGATGCTCATTAAACATTTCATACCAAGACAATTGGGATAACAAAATAAAAAATTTTAAAAAACAGATCAGATCAGCAAGTCACCACTGTAGATTTAAGGTTGTACAGAGACTTGACTGCACGTAGGATCAGTATGAAACAGCTGGAATAATGTCTGTTCAAAATGAATACTTTATTCACCAATGTATCTATGATGCATACCAAAATCCTCCAGTGTTCTGCAAGGGTAACTTTAGGTGCAGGAAGTGTGTGCTGCTGTCTGACAAAATGCCCCAACTTACCTTTATATATAAGCAAAGGCATTGTGCAATTATTTTAACTCCTTCACTGGCCAGTTGCAAGCCGGCAGGCCTTATTGCATTGCTAAGCTCTGATCAGCTAGTCTTTGAATGTTACCTTTCTTTGTTGGATATTTCAACAAGTCGATAGCAAAACAATTTATGCCCATTTTATGCATGGATTGTCTCATGGGTGCAATGGTTTACTGAATCCAAAAAAAAACTATTGTGCAAACAGAAATTGGAGGGTTTAATGGCTCAGTTTTTCAGTCTGAAACCAAATGGTAGCTTGTGCCAGTGAAGGGGCTAAGTACAGAACTACAATTCAAAGTCATCACAACTCATCTTAAACAAAAGAAAACTAAAAACCAAATTAAATGTACAAAAGAAAAAAGGTAAAGAAGCAATTACCGCTTTAAAAAGCAGCTGCTTTGCTCAAGAGTGGAAGGTTATGTATGCCTGTATTGAGAGACAACATGATCACAAATAATGAAACCAATGCACATAACGTAGCAAAGGAAATTCTTACTGTAAAACAATTTCTTAATTTTAATTTTAAAAAATTCAGAAAATGTCATATTTTAGACATCTACAAAGAAATATAAAATCCCAATCTTTTTCCATTTTAATGACTAAATGAAACTGCTTCTGTTTATTAATGGACTATAGGTACAGATTTTCTAAGAAACAGAATTTTATGGCATTGACAAATTTCTACCACAATTCTATAACAACTTCAAATGGTAATAAACAGTACACTGAAGGTGCTATACTCATCAAACTTCCCCGCACTGAAGTCTATAAATTGGCATCGTTTCAGCAGTACATTAGCAAATTCACAAACTAGTTAATATCTTATCACATTCGCCAGCATGCAAGGCATTCTGCCATGATGCCAAAACTTCTCATTCATGAGCTGCGCCTATCTGTGACAATGAATGCTAGTACACCAGTAATGTTGATGGTTTAGCTTACCTTCAGTGTACTGAAAGTGGTACACAACCTGCTTTAAATGATGTGACCATCCCTGCGAGCAGGCACAGGTAGGGACAGACCCCTTCGGCACTGAGTACACCAAGGGCATGCTGGCCTGCGCACACACACCTAGGAAAATGTGAATATAAACATCATTTTACCTCGGCCATTGTTACAGAGACAAGGATGGGCTAAGCCTGCACAAAAACAAAGGTGTATTTTGCAGATTTGCAGCCAAAATTCTTCTACAAAACCACCGTTTACAAGATCTTAAAATAACATTTTTTTAAATAAACAGTTTGTGTGCAGTCTTAGCAGTTAAAACAATTCAACAAAACTACAGTGAAAGTATGAAGAAAACATTTGGAAAAACAAAATCAATATTTACAGTGACTCATATTCCTACTAGAAGTAACATTTTTCTTTTAACTTAACTTCATGCATATTTCACGGTAAACATCGTGTTTCACATATACTAAAATACTTTTCTCTGACTTTTCCAGTCTTTGTTTAATTGCTCAAACCCGTTAAATCCTTCGATTAAATCTTCTCCTGAATGAATGGGTGCTGCAGTGCCTGGTTAATGCTGACACGTTTGGCTGGGTCCAACATGAGAATCTGCTCGAGCAAGTCCTTGAGCTGATGAACTTTTTTACGCTGGTCTTCTGGCAAACGCTGACAACCAATCATGTCAGCCAACAGGTCCTTAGTAGAATTAATAGTGCTCATAACAGTGACTTTCTCCTAAACGAAACAAACAAAAATAAATCAGCTGTTGTCTGGATGCATCTTGTGCTTCAATATTTTAGACGTGCAAAACATTCAGAGCTCAGTGTATGTACCAGCATTACATCAACAGGGATTTTTCAAAGTCAAGGCAAGACCATAACTGTGTTCAATAATAATTAAGCCTGCAACATTGTAAAGCGTTTACACTTTAACTGTCCTAAATTAAAAATAACCCCCAGTTTCATACTGATTTACAAACTTTGCTGCAAATAATTGTACAGAAAAACAAGTATAAAGTGTTCAAGACACCATTGCTGAAGTACAATGGAGTAGAACACTTAGTGAAACAAAAGGCAAGTCAGTCATCTTACAGTAGATCCTTCTCTATGTCAGCACATACTTACATTTCTGTGGGGTGTAAGTCCCAATCATCATGTTGCAAAGATACAGTAGCTCAGGAATCAATCCATACCCATACACTCTACAGAGCTTGCTCAACAGAATTGTACAGAACTAATTGCTCACTGCCAGGGTGCTCCAATTAAATACCTTCTTCTATATTCTATGCTTACAAAGCATTAGACCCAAACATCTTATGTTAGATTATGGAAAACATGTGAAAATCTGTATCCTTTGCAGACCATACCATCTGCACAGTGTGAATCATTATGTGAATTCCACAGGTTTCTTGTGCTTACAAATATGTTCAAACGTATATAAAGTTTCATGATCTGAATGCCTATGGGACATGATAAGACTATTGTCACTTTTATTATGTTTACACCACAATAAAGCAGCAGGCATATCGAGAATTAGTAATGGATGTTTGTAATGTGTGTTTTATGTTTTTATAGTTGCAAGTCATAGGCCCCAGAATCTGATCTAATTTGAAATAAAGCATGAATGCATAGACAATGGAACCGAACATGCAAACAAATCTTGACACGATGCATACAGTGCAGAGAGTATGACCTGCAAGCTATACATTTTAACCTGTTTTCCATAATGTAACAATTAAGCATCAGCCATGGCTAAGTGGAAGCACTCTCACCCGAGTCAGAAGATTGTGTTCAAGTTCCACTGCAGAGCTTGAGCACACAATCTAAATTGATATTTCAGCGCAGTACTGGGAGGATTGTTGCATTGCTGGATGTGCAGGTTTTTGGATAAGATGTTAATCTGAGGCTCCGCCTGCCCTCTCGAGCAAATGCCAAAGATCCTAAGGCACTATTTGAAGAGGAGATGGGGAGTTCTCCCAGCGAACATTTATCCCTTACCCACCACCAGGCATAGACTAATGTCATGTTATTGCTGTTTATGGGAACATTCAGTGTATAACTTGTCTGCTGTATGTGTCTATAAAATAGTAATTATATTTCATAAGCTAATTCGTTAAGCACTTTGGAACATCTTGAGGATGTGAATGTTGCCACATAAATGCAAATTCTTCCTTTAGCATTCTTCTGGGACTTTAGGATAAATTAGAACTGGTGGAATATTCAAAGTGCATTGCTTCGAGCTTTGTTTATACCTTAGAAGGTGCTATTGTCTATGCATTCATGTTCCGTTCAAATTATAGGGCCTATACATGACAATAAGGACTTAAAACACATTACAAATGGCCATTACCTTCTTGTATATACCGGACATCCAACTTTTAGACTTCTGTAAGGCATTTTTATTTAGCAAATTTTATAGGATCAAAGGATTGAAAACATTTCATATTTCAAATTGCCGATTAAATGTATGCCTTTTAAAGCATTTAAATTTCACTGGCATAATCATCTCGTCTTCAAATGTTTGAAGACAATGCAAATTTTCATTGAGATCCATGGGACTTGAACCTGGATTCATGGATTGAATAGTAGAAAGTTGCATACCACATATGCCAAGAGAATTGTAATGATTACAGTCAATAGTATTACTCAACTTCAATATAATGTGCTTTAATTAATCAGGCTGTAGGAGCAATGGTACATTTCATCACAATCGAGGCTCCATGCAACTATTCTCACAAACCAACTCCATTTCTCTGAAAAGTTTCCATCCCTTATCGAGACTGTTGGTAACTGTTCTGCCGTTACTTTTAACCCTCATAGGATCGTAGAAGTTTACGGCACAGGAGGCCATGCAGCCCATCATGTCTGTGCTGACCATAAAGGATCTATCTAGCCTAATCCTACTTTTCAGCTCTTGGTCCATAGCCTTGCAGGTGCATATCCAAGTACTTTTTAAATACGTTGAGGGTTTCTGCCCCTAACACCCTTTCAGGCAGTGAGTTCCAGATCCCCAACACACTCAGTGAAAAAAATTCTCAACTCTCCTGTAATCCTTCTACCAATTACTTTAAATATATGCCCCCTGGTTATTGGCACCTCTGCTAAGGGGAATAGGTTCTTCCTATTCACTCTAAGACCTCAATTATATACACCTCAGTTACATCTCCCCTCAGCATCCTCTGTTCCTATCCAATCTTTGCTCAAAGCTAAAATTCTCCAGTCCTGGCAACATCCTCGTAAATCTCCTCTGTACCTTCTCTAGTGCAATCAATCACATCTTTCCTGTAATGTGGTAGCCAGTATTCTAGCCAAACTAGTGCTTTATACAGTTCTAGCATAACCTCCCTGCTCTTATATTCTATGCCTCGGGTAATAAAAGGAAAGAATCCCGAATGCCTTCTTAAGCCACAGTTGCTACCCAGAAACACGATTCTTCCCAAAGTGACTACAAACACCATCACCTGAAGCAAAAACCTCAAAATTCAATTTTCCTGAGATGAAGAAAACTTCGCACAACGCACGGTACAATAAATTTTCGGGACAAAGCAGCAGGTAAGGCTTCTGACTCAATTCAGTTTACGAATTATGTTCAGCAGCTGTGACTTCTGTAATAGTTCAGAGATAGCGAAGCATGACAAAGGAAAACAAAACTCATTCCTTGTTTATTAAGGAGCTAAGGGTTGTGCTTTTGAGCTGGTGATGGGGTGGGAGGACACTAGAATTCCACATTTAAAATCACTTTTAGCTGACTGTTGAGGTTTAGCTAAGATTAGAGTGGATTCATTTTAAAAATATTGTCTAATTTGACAAAGTGCAGTAGTTGTGTTCCATTCTATTTATCACAATGTCTTACACGTCCGGGATATACAACATTCATTTCTAAAATATATTTTAATTAGGATGTCGTCCATTTTATATATTTACTACAGTATACATGCACACTTAGTTATGCATAGGGTTGAACAGAAAAGAAACTACAACATAATGCAGCACTAAATAAATATTGCCCACAACCCCCAAGTTACTCGCGACAGCTAGAATATCTAGGAGAAGCTTTATACACTCGGGTCAGACAACCTGGATTGTTTTCACATGCTTCCAAGTGGTAATCATAAACTGATTATTTCTAGAGATTCGGGGCCCGTTTGAGTGTACTTACCCGAGTTGCGCCGCTTCATTACGTCAGGAGATGTTCCAGAAAAAAATCTTCCTACTTTCATCCCTGTTTCGCCTCTTCTCTGCAGCCACGCAGCGTGGCCAATCGCCTCGGGGGAGAGGGGGGAAGGGGTGGAGCTTGCGTTCTGCGCTGGAAAAATGTGCCGGGACATCTGCGCATGCGCGGTGGACGTTCTCCCGTCCCCTAACCCAGGCCAAGTGGCCTCCCGCGCTGGCCCGCTGCCTTCTTGGGTCGAGTGCAGAAAGGTGAATTGGAGTTTTTGATGCTGAAGGTACGACTTCAATTTTTTATTTCTTATAGAACTGCGGTAATGATTATTTCTTGCTTATTTTAATTGTGCGAAGGATGGATTTGCAAGTCTGAGAAGTGGTGTTTCTAGTGAAGAGATTTTATTTTTCAATGTTTCATTAGTTTTTGTTTGCAAATGCACTCCGCATTGATTTATTTAACATTGCTAAGGCTTGGCTGGTTTATATAATACGTGTTGGTTTAGTTTGGAGAGTGCTACATAGTTTCAGAGTTCCTTTTTTTTCCCAACTGAGCCCCAATGTCTCATTTGAACCGGAATCCCGACCTTTTGAGGGGTGTCTTGTTAAGCTGCATATGTTTTTCCCTACATGTTTTGCTTGATGCATAATCCCATGGTTTCCCTTTATGTGGTGGACTGTTCAACCTCGTTCTTTTTGTAGTTATGTTGCAGCCTTCTGTCTTCAGCCTCCCGGTCTGCCTCCCCGCCCCTAGCCCTGGCCGAAGGGCTTGCCGGGTGCGTTCTCCCGCCCCTAGCCCAGGCCGAGTGGTCTCCTCCCTCCCAGTCAAAGGCTCCCCCCGCCCCCACCTCTTGCCTTTCCTGCTGTCCAGGCATCTGCTGCACTTACCTGCGCCGATTCCCTTAACTGTCCGCAAGGGTTTTCTCGAGTGGCCACATATGCTGGCCTAAGTAGAACTGGAGTAACTATTAGTTGGTCAAAGTTGCCTAAATGGGCAGAATTGGTTTGGGTGGCTGTTAACGCCCCACTTTGAGAAAAAAAAACGTAGCTAAAAAAAAAACGTAACTAAGTCAGTTACGCTGGTGCAAAGTGATTGGAGAAACTGGGGATTTTTAAGTTAGGCCAGAAAAAGCATCCTTCTCCAAAAAAAAAAACCGGAGCAAATACTGGGGAAAATTGAGCCTTAGAAGTGGATCATCTACCCATCCATGTGGCCGGAGAATGGAAAGGGATGTTAAAAAAAAAAAAAGAGGTGGAAAAATGTCTACACTGTGCTCCCAACTCACTGCAAAATGGAAGAGAATTGCTCAGGGAGCCCAGGACGACTGTGTCTCATGTTTGTTCTTCCCCGAGACAATTGTTCTTTATTTTACATCTTCGTGCACCGCTGCCGATGTAGAATTTAGAAGTGGAATTCAACACAACGGTCAAGGTTTCCGCTCATTTTAAAAAATGGATTGCTTGTGGCCATCAACACGAGGGGAACTCACTGATCTGAATGACATGACTTTTTTTTTTAAAAGCAGCAAATAATTTTATGCTGTAATCTAAAGACAGGAATATAGAGGGTATAATTTTAAAGCTGAAATAGAAAATGCACTATACTTTTAAATTCAAGGTTTCCCAACTCTTGGCTTGCCTGCAAAGATCTGTCTTATCATGGAAAATGTTCTAAAATATATTAGAAGCCGTAGTGCACTAACCCTTTCCGTCACTTTATCCACTTCAATGTACATGAAGTTCAGGTTCTGATCAAAGTGCTGGTCCTTGAAGACACCCTTTCTGATCATCTGAAAAGAATCAGATACATTTCACACTTCTGTACAAATACACAGGACGTTAACCATTGATACATTTTACCACTCAACAGAGCCCGATCTTTTACAGATCACAGAAGAATGCAGCTGTGGTATCGAAATGGTCTATGCAGCAGAGCTTCCTGCCTCTACAGTATCGTGCAAAATTATAGCTTTTATTGGGAGGCAAAAGATAAAGTGGCAGAAAATAAAGATTCTTAAAACTTTTTTAAAATAGTAACGATAACTAGAGCTAACGTTTCAAATGCTGACAATGTACCCAAACATTAAAATCTCAAAATTTACGATTCATAAATACAATGAGGTGTTACTAAAAAGTTTGTTTCTGTGATAGTGATTTTATAATTTTGATAAAGATACAACATCTACAGAATGGAACTTTATTTTGTTCAAAACAAAGGACCTGTAAAGACTTACTGAGCTGATCATCTACATTATCGAGACTGCAGTGGAGTTTAAGAACTAGTGAAGAATACAACAGGAAAAACACTAATGTACCGACCTTGGGTATGGCCTTCCATAGTCAGTGGATGTAGTTCAACCTCCACAGACAATGCAAAATTCCATGCATGCACAGCCCGGTGCACCAGCATCCAAGTACCAATCAAACTTTTAGTGTTAGCAAAGAGCCGGTGAGACAGTTAGCTTTTTGACATTAAAAAAAAGTTACCTGTACAAATAAAGATCGAGATGATCCTAGCTAGTCTAACTGTTTAAAGTGTGTTACGTACCCGTTACAGTGCAAGAATACCGTCTTTTCGTTAAAAAAAATTTCCCAAGTTGAAATCCCCTAAGCTATGCTATAGACACAAATCGGCTGTATTGACTTGACACAAAATGCTAGGTAAAACTGACTCATTAAGACACATGCAAGTACAGATGTGATTCAGCGCGTATACAGAACATGCTTCAATTCCTCGTCACTATGATTTAACAATCTAACAGGAAAATTAATTGCTCACCCAGCTTAAAAACATTCATCTGCCCAAAAAACATTACACCTATAAATGTTTCAATTTTAAAATTTTGTTTTCCGTCATAACGTGACATAAGAAATTATCACTGTTAAAACAACACTCGCAAGTTAAAGTTCTCATTATCTAATGAATATAAATCAAATTCTAAGGTTCATTTTCCTACCTTATTTGGCATTTTGCCCTTTAAGTCCATCATGAGTTTCAGCATATGATTATTAGTTTTGCCAGGAAATAGGATTTTTCCTGTGTATAGCTCATAAAGCGTGCAACCAACAGACCACAAGTCTATGGCATAATCATAAACCTTTCCAATAACTGTAAAAGATAAACAGAACGTGCTTAAGCTTGGATACACACATACTGAAATATTACTGCTTATGGTTAGTGTATTTTGATGAACAAAGTGTCTGCTATAATTAAAACGCAAAATGCTAAAAGTTACAGCATTGTATATAAACAGGTCATACTCAAGTGTACATATTCAAGCACCCAAGTGACAACACTGAACCAAGGAACTCTTGCAAATAATGGTAAAACATTGGATTATAGCTGTGATTCTTGTGATCTTAGTTAAATCATTGGGGTAAGACACAAAAGGGGCGCAGCAAGGTGGTTCCCCAGAGGGGAAAAAAAAAATCAACTCAGACTGCACTCGCACAATTCTTAACGTGGTTACTGATCAGCAACTTCATTCATTTAGCGCCTTTAACGTAGTAAAACGTTCCAAGGCGCTGGCAAAAGCCTTGGAATAGTGTGTGGCATGGGGAGAAAAAAAAACAACAGAGCAAAGAAAACCCACAATTTTATGAGTTTGGTGGAGAGGACAATCTATAAAAGCAACACAATGGAATTCCAACATGCCATCACAGCATGCAAGCTTGCATCTATAATTTACCCATGCTGTGTTCTTGAACTGAAATATGCTGCTTTGTGAAGCTATCAAGTCTGCTTGAACCAGCTGAGTACCTCCTATTGGCCAGCTATAAAATAGCACCGGAGCAGACTTGGGGGGGGGGGGGGGGAAGTCTCCACGCTTAATCTCTTGGTCAGAAATAAATGTAGGGTAGGTCATCAGGAGACTCAAAATAGGAGGAAATCCAATTACCAAAAGATAAAACTAAATGCGCAAATCTTCATCTGCTTCAGATATTAAATAAAGATGTAAAACTTACTTATTTCGGGGGCTCGGTAAAATCTGCTGACGAGGTATGGCGTTATATCATTATCAGCCACGTGTGAAGCCGAGCCAAAATCACAAAGCTTCAGGATAGTTTTAGATTCATTTACCTGTAAAGAAGAAATGATTGAAAACTGGAGTGTATATTTGGCAATTAGTTCCCGAGGGCCTACATGGGAAAGTCACACGCATTTTGGACAGCAGAAATTGCAACCCTTAAGAAATATTTCCTGCATTAAATAATAATTGCAGATGCTGAGCGATTCCAGTGACATTAATTTCAGAGAAAACATAATTTGTGATCTTACAATGTGACCTTTATATTGTACCTTTTCATGTCAAAATATCACAGTGGCCAATACAATGAATTACTTTTGAAATGTACACGTGTATATGTTTCACGAGAACTGTAACAATTTTCACCTCCAATCTTTTTAAGAACAACTAGTCAACTAATCATCGACTTAAACTGGTGGCCGACTGCCAATGAGGTATCGGCTTCAGATGTTAAATAAAGATTTAACACTTACTGATTTCAAGGGCTCAGTAAAATCTGCTGATGAGGTATGGGCGTTATATTATCAGCCACGTGTGAAGTCGAGCCACGGTCTCAGTAAACAAAATGTTTACATCTTGGCCAACATTCACAAAAGACTATACAGACGTGAATGGTTCAACAGCAAGCTGCCTCAAGAATCTGCATCTCTGAAAACTAATACTTGTGTACAGGCTCCCTCACATTTCCCTTATGGATTTTTCACATTCCACGTTTAAGTCACTGTGCCTCAGTGGAGAAACATGTTTAAACAGTCCTTATAGCCTATGCGTAGAATTATGAATAGTTTTCAACAGAACTGTCTCTCCATAAACACACCGTATATCCCAATGTGCAGTGCACTAAAGGCAACATTGCCACCCTGCAAATGAAGTAAAAGCACACTGGTGCATTAGAAAAAAATTGCCGTGTATCTGAAAGAGATATAATTATGTCTCTGTTTATACTTTTATTACACTAAAATTCATGCAGCCCGCACACCTTATCTCCTCCCAATTTCCTCCTCGAAGTGGACATGCCATTACAAACTTAATCTATCCACTTCACTATCCTCCATGCCTCCTCCATCACCAACTTTTGCTTTCCTGCAAGCAAATACTTACTGGCCAATCTAAGAACTTACAAAACTTAACTGACGGAGTGCTCGACCAACTTATGCTACTTATGAATGATGGTATTAAAAATACATTTATGGATTTTTTCCCCCGTAAAAATTATCAGGATAACAAAATCTTCTCACACAAACCACTGTTTTAACCTGAGATTAGTGACGAAAGTTGTAATTTACCAGAATGTTGTCAGGTTTGATGTCAGCGTGCAGGATGTTGCATCTTTTCAACAGTTTGAGAGCCAGGAAAAGCTGTTGACTGTATGATCTTACAGCCTTTATATGAAGGCCGACATCTTTCCCATATTTTTTCAACACCTCTCGCAAATTCATACTGTGGGGAAAAGGGAACACAATGTTTTAGTACCCAAACCGTACAAATGTACATAATGAAATGTAGGCGTCACCCATTAATGTAATTTTTGCAGCACACAACTCATTTGAATCAAAATTACTGTAAATATAAGCTGCATCCATTTATCCTTTTTATTTGTTTCAATTTAGTAAAAACATTTGGGCCATAGCTTTTAAAATATACCAAGTGATGCTCAACTGAAGCCAAGATCCTTCATAAATACACCTTTTTTGATCTTTCAGTTTCATCTCAAAAACCCAGAATAACCTTAAATCCTGCTTCTGATGGGAGATATTACAAACAAGCCCTGTGTGTTTCCACAATGCCAATATTCTTAGCTGCGCTCAAGTATGAGTTGTGCCGTGAGCCTACAAGAATAATTCCATTTTAATCTCCGCTAGAATGAAGGCAGTTTGCTTCCATTTTCACAAACGCTTTGTTACAAGTACCTCAAATTGGCCACCATTTTTTAAACTGATCAACTTCTTTATCAATCGTGGGTCCTCAGCTTCCTGCATTTGCTGATGAAAGGTAAAGGGGAAGTATATCAGTATCAACTCTTTAAACAGAATGGAGCTGGATTTGCGATTGCTTTGTACCATGGATTTAGCAAATCATATATGCTACTTAGTCTGATGTCCCCTCAACATCCTCAGTGAGTACTGCCCCTCATTCCCTACCCTCTGAACTTGCTTGGCAAGACCAGGAGGATAAAACTACTTACTGCTAAGTTCTTTAAGTAGAAAGCATCCTCCACTCACCACAATGATAACCTCTAGCTACCCCCACTAGGGAGAATCACGAAACAATGCTCTGTAAGAGATTGTAAGCCAGAATGTTACAACTCTAGTGTGGTCCCTTTACTCTCCCTCCTACAGTAACAAGCTTGCAATGAGGATGGCAAAAATAAAGTATACCAGTCAAAGTGAAGAGGCAAGTCATGCAAATGTTTCAATGAAGGGACTAATATTCCAGGTCCTGAACTACATGTTGAAGAGGTGGCAAGCATTAACTAAGACGACCGGAGACCAGCTCTGCTGCACGGACACATATTGCAGTGTGGGATGGCCTGTGCTGCCCCTGGGCCCTCGCCTCTCCTGGGCCCCCATCACTTGCCACTCCTGCTGTACCTGCCTATGCTCCAATCGCCCTGCAGCACGTGCTGTACCTTGAAGCGGTATGGCCCCGACCTGCTGATGGCCCTTGCAGGTCAGGGCCGCTGCGCCAAATGATTACTAATAACCAGTTATCTATGATGTTTCCCCAATAACATTGTTCTATTTTTTTTCCCATTCGCGGGATGTGGGCGTCGCTGGCAAGACCAGCATTTATTGCCCATCCCTAATTGCCCTCGAGTAGGTGGTGGTGAGCCGCCGCCTTGAACCGCTGCTGTCCATCGCAACAGTTTTATTTATACGACAGAGTGGCTTGCTGTGATCATTTCAGAGGGCAGTTAAGAGTCAACCATATTGATTTGGATCTGGAGTCACAGATCGGCCAGACCAGCCAAGGATGGCAGACTTCCTTCCCTTAAGGGCTATTAGTGAACCGGTTGGGTTTTTACGACAATCCCGTAGTTTAATTTATTTGCCTATGTTCGTTTACAGAACTCTTTTGTAGAACATTCATTTCATGAACTCTCTGCATTGCAGCCACACAGAAATGACATCGGCCAGAGCATCCACATTACAATACCAGTAAACAGAAATCTCTAATAAGGCTGATCATAGTATTAGTTTGCTTCTCCCCCTCCCAGTTTCTGCCACATATTCACCAAGTGTTGGTAGTGAGGGGGGGGGGGGGGGGGGGAGGAGGAAGGGGGGAAAGAAAGTGATTTATATCACTTACCTCAGAGGTTCAAAGACCAAGCAGAGATGTTGCTTGTGGTAGAAATGCCTGAAGAGTCTCAGACAGTGGAACTTATCATCAGGATCTGCATCATTCAGCTTCTTCAGGAACTCCAGCTCTTTCAAACCAGTCTTCTGCCTGCCAACACAAATATAGATCAACTTTAATTTTAGTCACCAAGAAAAAAACTAAACTGCAATGAAATAAATTACATTGCATGACTAGAAAGCATAAATACAATATAGTTGGGGGTACAAGTGCTACAATTGACTGCAGCTCCCTTAAGGCTGGGAAGGGGCAGAAATCAGTCAGGGCTTAGAAACATAGAAAATAGGTGTGGGAGTAGGCTATTCGGCCCTTCGAACCTGCACCACCATTCAATATGATCATGGCTGATCATGCAACTTCTGCTGGAAATGCACACGGCGATGTTGGGGAGGATAACATGGGGCTGAGCTGTGACGTTCCTCACAACTGAATATCAGCCAACACACAGCATCAGAGCCCACATATGAGGAATGATCATTTGTA